>NC_087201.1:158525531-158558031 GCF_015104395.2 Macrobrachium nipponense | reverse complement strand
CCCTATGTGCGAAGTTCATGATCATCATATCCTACGAATAGGTGCAATAAACAAGTGATCAATGACCTCCACAATCTCCTATGGGCATACAGTTTTATCGCTAGTAGTAGTAGGCCAAAAAAACAAGTGCGATACTCAGTGTTTTCAATGAAGGGTTTTCAATGCCAGAATTCTCGCTTTTAATTAATTTGCTATGTACAATGGTAATGTCCAGAGTTTCAAAAATATATCTTTGGAGCTCACGTTTCATAGACAATGAAACTTCTAATATTGTATATAACTGCATCTCTGCAAAACTCGTAAAGATCAAGTGGCAACCATAATTATGCGGACTAAGTATTCTATCTTCCCAGATCGCCAATCCATTATCATGTCATCTATGACATTTATGTTAAAGTAAAATTAGTAGTGCACATTATTCAATCTATAGTAGATTCACATCAGCCGTGCATTTGATGTCTAGTCCAGTCCCTTATGATGCTCCTGATTGGCTGTTGATAAGCCAATGACAGGGCTGGAGCGTTCACATAGGCAGGATGTATGTTCCACTTCTTCTGAGGGATGCTTTTGAAAGACGTATCCCTCATGAGAGGTGGAGCATACATCCTGCCTATGTGAACTCTTGAGAGAGACTGAGAGTTTTCAGCCCCGTGATTGGCTTATCAACAGCCAATCAGGAGCGTCATAAGGGACTGGCTTAGATATCAGATGGAGCGGTGATGTGAATTTACTATAGTAATATATGTTTACATCATAATACATTTAAAATAGACCTGAAATTATGTTTTCTTTATACAGTGAGCTTCTATTGTATTTGCACCAATATTTGATTCAGGACCCAGGACAGATTAAAATTTTTTCCCTGTCATATGTCATCATTAGTTTGTTTTCAATAAGTAATCGAAAATAAGGATAAATCAGATTCCTCCTCCTTTTCAACTGGAGAACACCCTATTTTTATCTATTGGTTGAACTTGAACGCCTACTGTTTCCGGTCCCACCCTTGGGCGAATCCTAGTGGGTGCCATGATCCATCATAACCACCCACTTGATGGGTCAAGGTTCAACACTTACATCTTGCCTCATCACATTTTGTTGTGTCGAATGCGCTGGTTTTATGGGTCTCACTTTTCAAACATCCTATTTTGCGTTCAGTTTCTACCTCTCTCTCTACCTCTCCTTCACCTTCATCTACCATAACTCTACTAGTAGATTTTCCTAGCTAATATATTCCCTTCATAACTATTTCTAAAGACTTCTGCATTCTTAACAATGCTAGTTTGTATGATTATGAAATGTGACAGCATTTTCTTTGTTTTTTGTTTGAGTTTTTAGTGGTCTCAAGACAAAATTAAAAAGATAATTAAATATCTTAAATATGGATTATTGTCTCAATTGATGAAAACTACTACACCAGGTAAAAAAAAAAAAAGTGCTCTCAAGTTCAAAGCAAATGTAACTCGTTTCTCTCTCTCTGGTAGAGAAGACGGTTCAGTGTTATACTAAATAACAGGTACTGGAATTGTAGGTGGATGCATTCCATAGCGATAGAAATTATATCCAATATAGGAAGGTAGGTTACTCGGTTGTATGAACATATATACAGGGTTTTTCGAAATTAAAGCCCCCCCCCCCCCCCCCCCCCCTCCCCTCTACAGCATAAACTAAAATTGATATGAACAAAAACAATAGTAATTCAGAACAGGTATTTATTTAAGTTTCTCTCTGAGTATTTGATATTTTGTGTGGCCTCCTTGAGGGGTATGATTTCAGTAAATCGCAAAAAAGCTGAGAATCAAACTCCATTTCCCTGAGCACTTCGGTCACCTCTCTTCGCAGGTTGTCGAGGCTTGGTATACCATCATAGTTCACTGTGCACGTTTCAACACGATCCTTTAAGATACAACCAATGTTTTCACACGCATTAAGGTCAGGGGAGCTACCTGGAAATTTACTTGACGAGAAGAAATCGATATCACTGTTTCGAAGCAGCTCCTGTGTCTGAAGAGCCTTGAAATATGGTGCCTTATAACACAAAAATGTGATTTCTTCAACAGATAACACATTTTCAGAATCTTTGAGGAAATGAAATACTCCACCAGTAAGCACAGTTTCCCTGAAGTATTCGCCATTCCATGACTGTCCTTTTTCTTTGATGATCCACATTAACCGTCTGGCTGTGAAACGAAGAAAAATTCCCAAACATTCAGGAAATTTCACAACTTGGCGATAGCACACGTCATCGCTGATATCATGATGTCATGACTGTGTAAATGAAGAATTCATCTGATGCGGCAACATGGAGAAAGTCAGCTTCATCCCAATCTTTAAGAAATGAACCACAAAACCATGCACGGTCTTCTCTCGGTTGCTGATTGATGTTGGGCTTGCTGATAACATGAAATGGCTTGATACCAGATTTGTTCAACTCATGATATACAGAACTATAACTTCTCTTCTTTCCCCTTTTTGTTTCTAGTTCAAGCGATAATTTACATAAAGACTTTCTTGGTCTACCCAATGCCTCAGCTATGATGTCTTTTGACTCCTGAGAAAGGACTTCAGCCCTTACAAGATTCTCACTTTTTTCGCGATGACAGTCGTATGGATTTTTGGTCCAGTTTCTTTTAACAAAGGATTCATCTCTTTTAATGTATTTAGCTATCCAGGAACGTGAAATGAAGGATGTGCCAGCATCCCTGGCCTCTCTGAAGGTTATAGCCTGGATTTGGTCAATCCATTCCTGGGACGGGAGGGGGCGAGGCCCGCCCCAGGCGTCCCGTGCGGGCGGGGAGTCCCGCCAGGCGTCCCGGGACGGGCGAGTCCCGCCAGGCTCCGGGACGGGAGGGGCGAGTCCCTCCAGGCGACCGGGACGGGGGGCGAGGGCGAGGACCCGGGCCAGCCAGGCCCGCCCTCGGACCCCGGGCGGGCGGGCGAGGCCGCCAGGCGTCCCGGGCGGGGACGGGCAGGTCCCCCAGGCGCCGGGACGTTCCCGGGCGAGGGGTCCCGCCAGGCTCCCGGGACGGGGGGGCGAGGCCCGCCAGGCGGTCCCGGAGGGCGGGCGAGGCGCCAGGGTCGGGACGGGGCGGGCGCGGAGCCCGCCAGGCGTCCCGTACGGGGGGGGGCGAGGCCCGCCAGGGCGTCCGGGACGGGGGGCGAGGCACCGCCAGGCGTCCCGGGACGGGGGCGAAGGCCCGCCAGGCCGGGTCCCGGGAGGCCATCCTGGGACCCGGGCCGGGCCGTGGGCCTGGCCAGGGCGGGCCTGGGACGGGCCCGGGCGTGGGCCACCAAGGCGTTTGGGGACGGGCGGCCCGAGGGCCCGGGCCAGGCCGGTCCGGGACGGGCATCCTGGGCCGGGCGGGCGTTGGCCCTGCCAGGCGTCGGGACCCGGGCGGGCGTGGCCCACCAGGCTGTCCTAGGGATGCCAGGGCTTGGCCTTCAGGCCATCCCGGGACGCCTGACGGGCCACGCCCGCCTGTCCCGGGACGCCTCCTGGGACGCCTGGCGGGACTCGCCCGCCCGTCCCGGGAAGCCTCGGGGGCCTCGCCTGCCCGTCCCAGGATGCCTGGGCGGGACCGCCCTGCGTCCCGAAACATGAGGCGGGAGGCTCGCCTGTCCCGGGACGCCTGGTGTGCCTCGCGCCCGCCCGTCCCGGGACGCCTGGGGGGCCTCGCTCGCCTGTCCAGGACGCCTGGCAGGCCTCGCATCACAGGACGGGCGGGCGAGGCCTGCCAGGCGTCCTGGGACAGGTGGGCGAGGCCCGCCTCGCGTCCCGGGATGGGAGGGCGAGGCTCTCCAGGCATCCCAGGACGGGCGGGCGAGTCCCGCCAGGCGTCACCCTGATCTGTGGCACCATCAATGATCAAATAAAAAAACTTGCAAAGACATCTCATGTCCATATTTTACCAGTGATCAGGGGCACAGAAGACAGTGCTCGAAATATATGGTTGCAACATTAATAAAGTGTTTTATGGGCCTTTTATCTTCACACTGGGATGTGTCTTGACCTAACCTTGCAAGAACCTAATTGACCTGGTCCCATCTGACTGGCCACTGCTCCCGCTCAGACACGCCACCAGCCGTCAGTCCAACTATTCTTTGGTTGCGACCCCTAAACGCAGTCTTAACCTGGAGTAGCGACCCCCATTGTAATTATAAATCCAACCACCAGGCGTCCCGTGGACGGTAATGCGGGGCCCGAGTCCCACCGGGCCAGGCCGTCCCGGTTGACGGGCGTGGCCCGGGAAGGGAGGGTCCCGACAGGAGTCCCGGGACGGCCCTGGGCGGGCGAGGTCCCGCCAGGCGTTCCGGAGGGCGGGCGTTGGCCGCCCAGGGTCCGGGACCCCGCCTAGGGCGGGCGAGTCCTGGGCAGGGCGGGTTCAGAGGTGGTGTGGGCGTGGCCCCGCCAGGGCGTCCCGGGACGGGTGCGGGCGAGTCCTGCAGGCGTCCCGGGACGGGTGGGCGTGGCCCGCCAGGCGTCCCGGGACGGGCGGGCGAGTCCACGCCAGGCGTCCCGGACGGGCGGGCGAGTCCCGCCAGGCGTCCCGGGACGGGCGGGCGAGTCCCGCCCAGGCGGTCCGTCGGGACGGGCGGGCGAGGCCCCGCCAGGCGTCCCGGGACGGACGGGGGCGGGCGAGTTACGCCAGGCTCCCGGGAACGGGCAAGGCGACGCCCGCCAGGTCGTCCGGGACGGGCGGGCGGGCGAGGCCGCCCCGCCAGAGCGTCCCGGGAACGGGCGGGCGGGCGAGGCCCGCCAGGCGTCCGGGCGGGCGGGGTTAGGCCCGCCAGGCGTCCCGGACGGGACGGGCGGGCGAGGCCCCGCCAGCGTCCCGGGACGGGCGGGCGAGGCCCGCCAGGCGTCCCGGGACGGGGCGGGCGAGGCCCGCCAGCGTCCCTGACGGGCGGCGAGCTCGCCAAGGCTCTCCGTGACAGGCGGGCGGTCCCGCCAGGCGCCCGGACGGGCGGGCGAGTGCCCGCCAGGCGTCCCTGGACGGGCGGGCGAGTCCCGCCAGGCGTGCCCGGGACGGGCGAGCGTGGCCCGCCAGGCGTCCCGGACGGCGGCGAGTCCCGCCAGGCGTCCCGGGACGGGCGGGCGAGTCCCGCCAGGCGTCCCGGGGATGGCGGCGAGGCCCGCCAGGCGCCCGGGACGGGACGGCGGGCGAGGCCCGCCAGGCGTCCCGGGACGGGCGGGCGAGGCCCGCCAGGCGTCCCGGAAGGGCGCAGGCCCAAAAGAGGCCCGCAGGCGTCCCTGGACGGGCGGGCGAGGCTCGACAGGTTCGTTAGATGAGGGGCGAAGTGGCGGTCTGGGCGGGCGAAGTCCCGCCAAGGCGTCCCGTGACGGGGCGGGGGGAGTCCCGCCTGGCGTCCCGGGACGGGCGGGCGAGTCCTGCCAGGAGCACCCCCCCCCGGGAACACGGGCGGGCGAGGCCCGCCAGGGCGTCCCGGGAACGGGCGAGGGCGAGTTCCCGCCAGGCGTCCCGGGGACGGGCGGGCGAGTCCTGCCAGGCATCGGTCCGGACAAGGGCAAAAAAAAAGGGGGGCGAGTCCTGCCAGGCATCCCGGGACGGGGCGGGGGCGAGTCCCGCCAGGCGTCCCGACGGGCGGGGCGAGTCCCGCCCAGGCGTCCCGGGACAAGGGCGTGGGCGAGTCCCGCCAGGCGTTCCCCCCGGGGACTGGCGGGCCGGGAGAGTTTCCGCCAGGGCGTCCCGGGACGGGCGGGCGAGTCCCCGTCCAGCCAGGCGTCCCGGGCACGGGCGGGCGAGTCCCCGCCAGGCGTCCCCCGTGACGGGCGGGGAGTCCCGCCCAGGCGTCCCGGGACAGGGCGGGCGAAGTCCCGCCAGGCGTCCCTGGACGGGCGGGCGAAAGAGTCCCGCCAGGCGTCAACCCGGGACGGGCGAGCGTGCCCAGCCAGGCGTCCCGGGACGGGCGGGCGAGTCCCGCCAGGCGTCCCGGGACGGGCGGGCGAGTACCCCCGCCAGGAGACGTCCGGGATGGGGCGGGCAGAGGCCCGCCAGGCGTCCCGGGACGGGACGGGCGGGCGAGGCCCCCGCCAGGCGTCCCGGGACGGGCGGGCGAGGCCCGCCAGGCGTCCCGGGATGGGCGGGCGAGGCCCGCCAGGCGTCCCGGGACGGGACGGGGGGGCGGGCGAGGCCCGCCAGGCGTCCGGGAACGGGCGGGCGAGGCCCGCCAGGCGTCCCGGGACGGGCGGCGTGGCCCGCCAGGCGTTCCGGGACGGGCGTGGGCGAGTCCCGCCAGGCGTAACCCGGGACGGGCGGGCGAGTCCCGACCAGGCGTCCCGGGACGGGCAGCGGGCGAGTCCCGTTTTTGACCGTAAATCCTGTTCTAAATAAAAAAAACCACTTTCAGCATTATTCCCAACATGAATATTGGCCAATTATTAAGAAGTAACGCTGAACCAGAAAAGCGAGTAATATAAAAATTCATTCGCTGAATTCTGCCATTTTATTCAACAGAATGTTTAAAAGAGGGTCTTCTTCCAAAATTTTATTATTATTATTATTATTATTATTATTTTTGTTTGTTTGTTTATCACAGTCCTCCAATTCGACTGGGTGGTATTTATAGTATGGGGTTCCGGGTTGCATCCTGCTTCCTTAGGAGTCCATCACTCTTCTTACTATGTGCACCGTTTTTAGGATCACACTCTTCTGCATGAGTCCTGGAGCTACTTCAGCCTCTAGTTTTTCAGATTCCTTTTCAGGGATCTTGGGATCGTGCCTAGTGTTCCTATGATTATGGGTACAATTTCCACTGGCATATCCCATATCCTTCTTATTTCTATTTTCAGGTCTTGATACTTGTCCATTTTTTCCCTTTCTTTCTCTTCAACTCTAGTGTCCCATGGTATTGCTACATCAATGAGTGATACTTTCTTCTTGATTTTGTCAATCAACGTCACGTCTGGTTTATTTGCACGTATCACCCTATCTGTTCTGATACCACAATCCCAGAGGATCTTTGCCTGATCGTTTTCTATCACTCCCTCAGGTTGGTGCTCGTACCACTTATTACTGCAAGGTAGCTGGCGTTTCTTGCACAGGCTCCAGTGGGGGCTTTTGCCACTGAATCATGCTTCTTTTTGTACTGGTTCTGTGCAAGTGCCGGACATTCGCTTGCTATGTGGTTTATGGTCTCATCTATCGTTCTTTGGATATATCTGGTTCTTAGGGCCTGATCTTGTGCCGCTGTTATCATTCCTTCAGTTTCCTTCTTGAGCTCTACCCTCTGTAGCCAGTGCCATGTGTCATCGCTGGCCAGTTCTTTAGTCTGTTGTGAGGACCAGAGATTAAGACAGGTAGCTGGGATACTGATGATTTATTTACAGACAAACTGGGTTGACATAGTCAGGTGCGGACGGATAAGTAAATTTGTGTTTTCTTACAGACATACATTTAAATATATTAAGGCGTACAAATAATGGAATTGCATGTGTTATACATCGGCGGAAAGGCCGCGGAACGCTCTATCGGACGGAAGTAAGAACAACGCGACTTGATGATTGGGTTCGATGAAAATAGGGAAAAAGCATTGTCCTTACACTGTCTCATGTATTGTCCGTGCATTGGTTTGTTGTGCCATTCCTCTGTTCTGTTTGTCATTCTCCTGTCTCTGCATATTTCTGGGTCTTCGTCTACTTTTATCAGTCCTTCTTCCCATGCACTTTTGAGCCACTCGTCTTCACTGGTTTTCAGATATTGCCCAAGTGCTATGTTCTCGATGTTGATGCAGTCCTCTATATTTAGTAGTCCTCTCCCTCCTTCCTTTCGTGTTATGTATAGTCTGTCCGTATTTGCTCTTGGGTGTAGTGCTTTGTGTATTGTCATATGTTTCCTCGTTTTCTGGTCTATGTTGCGGAGTTCTGCCTTCGTCCATTCCACTATTCCTGCACTGTATCTGGTTATTGGCACTGCCCATGTGTTTATGGCTTTTATCATATTTCCGGCGTTGAGTTTTGACTTGAGGATCGCCTTGAGTCTCTGCATATTTTCTTTCCTGATCGTGTCCATCATCTCTTGGTGTTTTATATCCCCTCCTTCCATTATTCCCAGGTAATTGCATCCCGTCTCATCTGTGTTTGATGTTGCTCCCCTCTGGTAGCTTTATCCCTTCGGTCCTTGTTACTTTGCCCTTTTGTATGTTGACTAAGGCATATTTTTCTATTCCAAACTCCACCCTGATGTCCCCAGATACAATCCTTACAGTCTGGATTAGGGTATCTATTTCCTTGATGCTCTTACCATACAGCTTAATGTCATCCATGAACATCAAATGGTTAATTTTGTTGCCTCTTTTCTTGAGTTGGTACCCAGCATCCATCTTCTGCAGTACTTTAGTCACGGGAATCATGGCTACTATGAAGAGTAGTGGGGACAGTGAGTCGCCCTGGAAGATCCCTCTCCTGATATTAACCTCTGCTAGTCTTATTCCAGAGCTTGTAAGTATTGTATTCCAGTTGCGCATTGTATTTTTGAGAAGCTGATGGTGTTTTCCTCTGCCCCATATATTTTCAGGCATTCTATTAGCCATGTGTGTGGTATGTCGAAGGCTTTCTTATAGTCTATCCATGCCATGCTTAGGTTGGTTTTCCTTCTCTTACTCCTCTTCATTACCATTTTGTCTATCAGGGGCTGCTCTTTTGTGCCTCTACACTTCCTTCTGCAGCCTTTCTGTTGGTGGGGGATGGTGTTTGTATCCTCTAGGTAGTTGTATAGCCTTTCGCTGATGATACCTGTTAGTAACTTCCACATTATTGGTAGGCAGGTGATAGGCCTGTAGTTACTGGCTATATTTCCCTTACTCTTGTCTTTCTGGACTAAGGATGTTCTTCCTGTGGTCATCCATTTGGGTGCATGCATGGTGATTTGAGATACAATGCTGGAGTTGTTCTGCTATTCTTGGGTGTAGGGCCTTGAAGTTTTTGAGCCAGTATCCATGGACTTCATCGGGACCTGGGGCTTTCCAGTTGGGCATTTTCTTTAGTTGGTGTCTGACTGTGTCTGTCGTGATGTTAGCGAATCTTTGTTTTATTCTCCCTGTTTCTTCGGCCTTGACTTCCTGGAGCCATGTTGCATGTTTGTTGTGTGATACCGGATTGCTCCATATGTTTTCCCAGAGTCTCTTACTTGGTTCGGCTTCAGGAATTTCTTGGTGGTTGTCTTCCCCTCTTAGTTGGCTGTATAGCCTTTTCTGGTTGGTTCCGAATAGTTTGTTCTGTTGGTATCCCTTATTCCTGTTCATGTATCGTGGGATCTTATGTGCTTTGGCCTTAATTAAGCCTCTGTTTTACATCTTCTATTGTGTTGTTTAGTCCCCTCTCGTGTACTTTGTATTTCTCGTTGAGTTCCTCCCTTGTTTTCTTGCTTCTTACCCTTTTTTCTGCCATCTCTTTCAGTTTACTCAAGTCAGATCTCATCACCATGATTTGTTTTTCCAGGCGCCTTTTCCAAGGCGGTTGTTGTTTTTGTTTCTGTTGAGTTGGTTGTGCTGGTGGTGTTGGTGTTCGAATCCCCATCAGTTCTGCTACCAATCTTGCTCCTGCATATGTCAAGTTATTTGTTTAGTCTCAGTATTTCATTGACCTCACTTGTTTTCTCCCTTAATTTCTTGGTGTTGTAGGCTTTCATGGAGGGGATCTTTGTTCTCTCTGGGTTCATCCATTGTCCGATCTTTTCTACCCATTCCGTCCTGTCTGTTACTTCGTCTGTGTTTCTTCGTGTGTCGTTGTTTGATACCTCATCATCCCTGCCGTCTTCTGTGGCATCGTCTCTCAGTTCGTCTTCTTGTAATTTCCCTGTCCAGTTCCTTTCTTTCTGTGGGGGAGAGCCACTTCTTTTTCTTTATGTTCCTTACTTGGTCTGCCAGCCTCTGCTCTGTTTGGGGGGTGTTATTCCTCTCATTCCAGATGTTGACCAACCTCCTTCTATATCCTCTCTGTCGGGTTGCTTCTGATGTAGCATCTCCATATTTCCTTATTTTCTTCTCTCGTCCATTTCTTCCTCTGGTTTGCTTCTGTAGCTCCAGTCTCTGGTTGTTGGTTACTGTCGTTGTGGTGGTCAGTTGCTGGATGACGACCTCCAAGTACCTGACCGTCCTCCCCTTCAATTGGGCTGAATACCTGGCTGGCGGACGAAGCTCCTCTGTTGCCAGAGGTTCCATTTAAGTCATTTCTTTCCATCATTGCTGAGTTTTGCTATTTAACCTATAGCTGGACCCTACCCCACCAGGAATAGGTACTCATTTGCAGCTGAGTAGACTGAGGAAATTATGGTAAAGATCCTTTCTCAAGGAATCAACGCTGAGGAGAGCGGTCACCCATCCAACGACTGACCAGCTCCAATGTTGCTTAACCAGTCAATTGACGACCTAACCCACTCTGCCACGGTGGCACATATTATTATTATTATTATTATTATTATTATTATTATTATTATTATTATTATTATTATTATTATTATTATTATTATTATTATTATTATTATTATTATTATTATTATTATTATTATTATTATTATTCAGAAGACTGTATGTTGCGCCTGAGAGCACAGTACTAAATGTGCATCAGCAGCGACCGTCTGCCGTGACCTCGTGTTAACAAACACCTTAGTTTTTGTTGAATTGGTGGAAAAGGTTTTGTGGCATTCAACAGACAACATAGCATGTAGCATGCTACAAGCAACAACGGTGTTCCCTTGTCGCAGGTTGAAAGCCGTATTCAACATACTGTCTTAGACAAAGGGATGTATCGAGCCAACTAAATATTTCCAGTGGAAATAAACATCAAATTCAACAAAATGACAGAAAATTAACGCAAAATTAATTCCGGAATGGCTTACGATAATTTCAATGCTTTTAAAGCCCTTCAACACTTAAATACATCGTTGTTACCTCGATAAACTGCCTAACTGGGATTTCTGAGAGATCACGAAGTCCAGTGATGCAACCAACAAAAAACAACAAAAGTATTTTTCAGAGATTAATCATATTTTTTCTTAAAATACCACAAGCGATGTACGCTCCCAAACCTTAGTAAAAAGTGGCATTCTAATGTAAACGAAGCTAAAAATTCTATGAGCCTACACATACTACCGTCTAGGATTAGGGGAAAAAAAAAAAAACACACACACACACAAGCACAAAATATAAACAGGGAAAATAAATGGTTCATGTACTTCAAGATTCATTAATGTATAGTTACCAGTTTTTCACCTTTTTTATTTTAACTAGAGCCTATCAATATGCACGTACTTAAATCTCGGTTTGCTTTTAAGTCTTTTTATTTACTTCCTTCTTGACTTTCACTTGACATTTTATCCAAGGAACTTCAATTACTTGAAAATACTGTGAACCTATATGATTCTTACTGTAGCCCTAGCTTAGTAATAAGTAAAATTTCCTTTTGGCTGTAAAATAAACCGTTCTAAAAGGTTAAGTTTGTATCCAGACAGAGCACCACTACTACTTTTAACTATCATTCAACTATTAGAATATCAAAGTAGCTATTTATCTTGAAAAGGCTTCTTTTCTTATATCTAAGAAGCCCTAAAAGCCCACAAATTCTTTTGTGATAGGCCTACAAACGCGTATGCACTGACATTCGAAGAATTACGCAGGTCACTCCACTCCGTATCAGTTAAATCAACACAATCGAACATCACAATTCCTTGAATAAATCCTTCAGCCAGAGCCTGTTTTAACCCTATTTGACAAATTTGATCAAATTGGGCCCCTCGCCAGAGTTACCGTTTGAACCTTTTAATAATAAGAGGAATAAACCCGATACATGAAATGAAGGAATGAGGAAGTATTATTCCTCTAATCAAACTCCATACTCTATCAAAAAATTCACTTGGAAAATCATTCTTTTGTTAAGACCAACAAAATCGTATTAATTTATATAATTACTAATTGGACCAAGCAATTCCTTGCACCGGCCCTGTCCTCAGCAATATCCACCCTTATTTATGAAAATCAACCAATGCTCTGAAAAATGAAGGTGGTTGGGGTATTGCAAAAAAGAAAACAAGTGGGAAGAGGCGATACACTTCCTACACGTAAAACAGTAGACACCTACGTGTTCAACTTGGCAACCTGATTTCAAATTAATAAAAGAATGTTGTATTCACAGGGTATCGCATACATGCATATTTTTTAGGCGTGTCAGCATTTCCAAGTATAGCTTTTCAATAAATTCAAGTGAAGTTTTGATTGTAATTTATTTAATTCAAATAATTGGGTTTATAAATTTTTATTTTAGTAGTAAATGGATACTTGAATAAATTCACAAAGCTTTGATAGTAATGGCTTCTCCTTTCAGTCCTTTGTAGCTTTATAAATTGTACTTTAATAGCAATGTTCCCAATGGTAGTTTTCCTTGTAATTGCTTTAATGTATTCATAATTCCCGCAAAAATATTTACATGCTGGCTAAACGTAATTAGCTTTAAAACACCCAAGTACAAACAGCTAAAATGTAATCCTAAACAGTCTATGGGATTTACAAATCTCTGCAATAATAATAGACAAGAATCCCTTGTTCCCTGTCGAGTATGTCAATGCAAGACAAAAGGTTATGGACTTTTTATTTTTTGTAGCGATCACTTATACACCTATTGTGTAGTTGTATAGCGATCGTATCTCACACTATAGGAAGGTATATGGGACATTGGCCTCTACCATATTTATGTATAGAATCATTTTTAGTATACACAAGTTGTTTATTGTGAAAGAATGTTGTGGACTGCCACAATTGATATCAATTTTGTGATGCACGCGAAGGAAAAGGAAGTAATATTAACTTAATCTAGATACTTTTTCGTACCTGTCAAGTTTGGATGAAAACCAGAGAGGGATGACAAAACCAGAGAGGGATGACAAAACCAGAGAGGGATGACAAAACCAAAGAGGGATGACAAAACCAAAGAGGGATGACATACATGTACAAAAAGCAATTTCAAAATGAAACAGTCAGCAGTGAACTACCGTGCTAAATTAGGATGTCTGACAAGGTTGAGCTTTCATTGTCTTTCGACCTTGCCATTACCTTTCATGAAAAGAGCGGGACTCCTTATCTAAAAAAAAATGACCATAGAATTTTCTTGAAAATAATCTAATTTTTCCCACACCCAAATTATTGGTCGTACACTAAACACTTTATCCAACCTAGCATACATCTCGGGTATTTGCATCGGGGGTGGGGAGGGATACTTAAAATACAAGGTTTCCATTTCCTGTGTTTAAAAGAGGCATTACTGGCAACATCTATAGTCGATTTTTTTAAACCTGGCAAACTTGCACTTAACTTGCACTTAGCTGCTTGTCGCTGATTGGATGAATGTCGTGTTGTCCGAATCTCTCAGTTTTGTTTTCACTCTGTTTCAGAATTGTGATTATACGGCCATAGATTGAGATAAAAGCCAAATTATGTAATGTTGTGTAAATACCTGTTGTAATAAACTTAAGTATTAAGAAGTTACATACCAAATTATTATATAATAGTTAACAGTAATGAAACAACACTCTCCGAAGCTGTAGACTTGAAATATGTTTCAAACGCATGAGCTTTAATGTTTAAATTTCTAGCTAGATTTTTAGCGCAATCGTGCCATTGATGGTTTGGAAAAAAGCAAAACGTATTCATTGTACATTGCTGAAGGTTGTATAACGCCTAAGAACAAAATACTATCGTAGAAAATGTAAGCTTGCCGAAACATTTGGGGTGGAGGAGTTGAGAAAGGAACAGCCAGCAAGTTGTCGTCTGCACACACCGCCATCATCAATCAGCTTTGAATCGGCTATCGAGTAGTTGGCTCACTGTCGTCGATTTCACCTATTTCAGCCATGGCCACAAGAGTCGAAATGGAACAAAGCAGAGATGAAGGCGCTTCAAACACCAGGCATATACATGCTGCTGGCAGTAGGCTTACCAGTCAGTGCCTTAATATAATAATGAATGTTTTTTCAATATTTCGCTTCACAGGGCCCTAGCAAGACAATGAAAGAAATCATTAAGGCGACAGCAACAGCAACTTTATACATATCCTAAAACATTAATGACATTCCGTGAGCATTACTTTTGAAATGCAAAAAATGAACATTATGATATATAAACATCTTTATTATTTTATGAAGACAAGAAAAGCACAACCCGCATTTGAACCTCCCGCTGAGAGTACGTCAACTTTCTGTCAACCCCGAGGCTGTTCCTCCCACAACTCCTCCACCCCAAATTTTCTGACAAGCTTACATTTCTACAATAGTATTTTGTTCTTAGGCGTTATACAACATCAGCAATGTACAATAATTTTTTTTTCAAACAACCAATAGCATGATTGGACTAAAAATCTAGCTAGAAATTTAAACATTAAAGTTCATGCGTTCGAAACATATTTCAAGGCTACAGCTTCGGAGAGTGTTGTTTCATAACTGTTAACTATTATATAATAATTTGGTATGTAACTTCTTAATACTTGAGTTTATTACAACAGGTATTTACATAACATTACACAATTTGGCTCTTATCTCAATCTATGGCCGTATAATCACAATTCTGAAACAGTGTCAAAACAAAACTGAGGGATTCGGACAACACGACATTCATCCAATCAGCGACAAGCAGCTGAGTGCAAGTTAAGTGCAAGTTTGCCAGGTTTAAAAAAATCGACTATAGTGAGAGGTAGAAGAATATTTACCAGAGTAAACATAGTAATTGTCTACTTTTCAGGTACATGGCAACACTGTCTTCGATTTTACATAAGCAATATATATCATTCACGGATATAAATTATGACTTGCTGAATGCTGTATAAGCAATCTAAGGAAATACATGTTAAACGAAGAAACTAATTGAATATATATGACTCAGAGCAATAACTAGCAACTTTTAAACAAAGGTGAAAAGAAATAACTAATGTGATATCAAGCAAATTCGCTTTTCCATAAAATCAAATCCACTGAATATAAGGACAATAGAAATTGATATTTTTGAATTATTATTTGATAACATGATTTTACTGTTAAATGACAATAGTTTAGGGGTTCTTGCCAAGAAAGTTTGTTAAACAGAGAACTCATGCTACATGACTGCATAAGATTTCGTTCAAAATTCACTAACTGGCAATCTAACATGCCCCATACTTATCAGTTATTTCAATGCGAAAACACGATTATTGCATACAATAAGGCCATAATATGTTTCATAAGAGTGAAATCTGTAATATATTTCAAAACTGTAAGAAAATTTCACGTGTAGCTAAATTTCAGAAAAAAACTTTCGAAACTTTTTCTAAACTTTCGCTCACACATCGCTGATGCATTTGACCAAAACAAAGTCATAAAACCTCAGTTCAAATGTATATAAAAAAAAACGTCATAACATTAATTTTGCTTCCAAAGCAAGCATAAAGTTTGAAACAGACCTTTTTGATTGCTTTTACACCTATAACGCTGAAAAAAATGTAAATATGTATATACAAAAGTAGAATGCGCCCACTGATAATGTATGAGGGGTGCATATGAGAGACTACCATTAGTGTGTCGATGCAACAACAACCACCTGATGTAACATAGGTCTACAATGAATAGCGACAATGAAATTGTCATCAAGACGGTATTTCTACAGAAGCAGTCCGCACGGACTGCAAGGAACGTAACCGCGGATACGACATCCACTTAAGGATTGTGGCGTCCAATGTATTTCGCCGTGTTTAGTACTGGCCCCTGGGGGGTTAATTTACAGTCGTCCGAATGAATATTACTTAAAATTCTTGTTCAGTAGGTAAAACTGCATAGAAAAACCGCAACTGCCATAGTCTAGGCCGCCGCGGATAAGTACCCTAGATCTACCCTGAAACTTCAACATTCAAAAGAAAATTGTTGCAATTCATATTCCCATTTTGAAAATGTTATGATGACTTGAGCTTATTAGGTCTATTGTTATAATGCTGTTCTTTGAACAAAGCAATGTGAAAAAAAAAGTTCAAATCACACAGATTACGAATTATCCCAATGCCTATAAAGGTTCATATTTATATAACCATAATGAAAATAGTACTAGCTGTGAAATCGCAAACTTTTCGACAGGTAGTTTAACACTACCTGGCAACGTCACGCGAGTCAGAATCTGGACGATATATACAAAGAGAATCATGTCGCAGGAGATTTTGGGCATCACATGTACTACTTACTTTCTGCATAGGCATGTCTATTAATGGGGGGCGGGGCCACTGTACATGTACAAATTATAATACTCATTCTTTTTTTTTTAAAGTTATATGGAAAGATATTAAGGTTTTAAAATATTTAAGCCTATCAATTTGTGAATCACGTTTTTAACAATAATAATACGAAAATTAAGCTTAGGCTTTTACTACAAGCTTCATGAACTCAAAATGGTGGGGGGGGCACCTGCCCCCCCCACCCCAGTTACTCCTATGACTTTCTGTAGTAATTTAAAAGTACTAGTTTGTTTTCCGATATTTTTCCTTTTAATTAAATTATATTTCACTCTTTGGTCCCTTAAAATAGGACTATTTTCTGCAACCTCTCCTGTCAACATTGGTCTCCCAATCCCATACATACTATGGAAATCACGGAATCAAAATGTCAAGTGATTTGATCGAGCCTACACACCACATGAGCATCCTGAAAGTGGAAGTCTCTGCTTCCCACGGCATCTCCTGAAACTATGCGACTAGTACTTACCAATTGAGGTGCCATGATTCTCCTCCTCAGGTCCTACCCACCGAAGTCGTTCTAAGAGACCGGCAAAGTCAACAAGTCGTATGCACAAAGATTCATATGCATGCTCCATCTTAATAGTCAAGTCCACCCTGAATAAGAAAGATTTCAACTTTTTCTCGAAAGAAATATTTTCAGCCTTTCCGATTTTAATTAAGCGGGAATTGACGTCGACGTTTGGAGCTGCAACTGTAAAGGCTGTAAAACCAACATTGGTAGTGCATCTGTAGCTAAGCCTGTGTTTACTCCATCCATTGCATGCACTATAAACAGCACGTCTATCAAATATTTTGGACACTGAGGTTTATGATTTTAAAGTGAGAACACTTGCAAAGTGCAAGGAGTCCAACTCCTCCCTGCCAACCTACCATCTCTCGGAATGTGCAGATTATTTAACCACGTTTCTGTACTGCTATCATATCAAGAAATTTTCACCGATGAACTCTCAAGATCTGCTATCATATCTAGAAATTTTAACCGATGAACTCTCAAGATCTGCTATCATATTAAGAAATTTTTACCGATGAACTCTCTAATCTTAAGAGTTTTATTACCAATAGACTGGATATTCACAAAGCCACACTTTGAAACCTTAACATTCATTTCAATATCCATGATCGGGGTTTCTTGCTAGTCTCATCACATTCGAGTCCAAAGCGTTCCAGTTTCTTAAATTCACCCGATAATCGGTGCTTTTTGTGCCTTGTACGATTTATAAGTTTTCCTTCCCTTGAGCTGCATCCTTTAGTTTCATGACAACCACTATCTACCACAGATCTGTCGTCACTTTTAAAACTAACTCCTCCTTTAGGTGTCCTTACCTCTGACCGTAGGAGGTGGTCAGGACTTGATAACAGCCACGTATACTATCCTTTCCCCATTCTACCTTTGTAACTATTTTAATGAATTTGTTCACATTTTTAATAATATGGAGGTCCCACGTGGAGCAAGTTTCTTAAATAAAAATCTTATCTTCCTTTCAACAACATTAACTGTAGGAAATACTTTCTGCCAATTAAAACATCCACTTCATTAGAGAAGTTCCTAATTATTTTTGGTTTCAGGACCCACTACCATGCAATGTATCCAGCTAATTGTTTCGTCTTTAATGGCCGTATCAGTCAAACTGACATTACCCAGACGTAGACCTCGTCCTGATAATTAAAATCTCTTCAATGGCACTAGCAACCTCAGTTTTCTCCTTAATGATCCTTCCTGAAGCCTGCGTGAATTTTATCATTAAATTCTTTTCCTTGCCATATTCACATATGGTTTCTTCTGTATATGAGGAGCCATCATATTCACCGGTCTATCTTCTATTATCTCCATCTTCTGCTTGATATTATTGGTCTTGAGAGTTCACGACCACTGGAAAAATTGTGGCACCACGCGTTTCATTTTGCAACTTCCCATGCCCAGCAAGTGTTTCAGCCACCCTCAGCAATCATGCATCCCGCCTCTATTTCATTGTAAGTAGTAGTTGATTTTGTCTATCAATATTCTAATTTTCTAATATATGAGCCCTATCTTAACAAATAGGGAAGCACCACCAAAGTTTCCTGCTCTTATCATGTCTGATACTGCTTGAGAAAACGCACTTTCTATGTTGCCCTAGACTTAAAAGTCACTTCCTATCCGGCTTTTTTCCTCTTTCCTTTATCAATTCAGCAACTATTCTAGGAGCCATAAATGCATCATCACTGACAATTATCTTTCCTGTAATTTGTTTCTTTCGGGCACAACACAACAATTTTCAAGAGAAAAGATTAGAGCCAGTTGCTTTTCTGCAGGAGTACCAGTCAAGAACGTCCATCCACCACGACCGAACAAATACAAAATGACTTCCAGCGGAACCGGAAAGCCTCCTTGGGTAACCCTGCCAGGGTGTCCAAAACAAAATAGACTCGAAATGCACAGGAACAAGTAGCGAATGACTTCCGTAGGTACAGCTTTCCCATGCAATGGTAAGCAATAAATGCGTTATAAAGAAAAAGGTACTTTTTTCGACTAATTTTCGAGGATTTGGCTGCAGTATTACCTTACAAGAACCATTTTGAAGGGTTAAAGAGAGAGAGAGAGAGAGAGAGAGAGAGAGAGAAGAGAGAGAGAGAGAGAGAGAGGTAATCTGAGTTTGCCTTTCCATTTTCTCTTGCGGAATACTCAGTAAGAGCATTTCGCCATTAAGAGTTCAATCATAAATGTACCAGAAGTCAAGAATGTTAATTTTCACAAATTTGCTTCAAGTGAGGAAAATAATTTCTTTATGAAACGTCATAATTCTACTGTTGGTTATTACTTGGATTTCGGAAAGCTCCTTTCCCTTTAAAATAGCATCTACTCACTTTTATTGGGAATTTGCTTGATTTTCTTACAGTCCAAGAGAAATCTTCATTTCTGTCTAGTAAGAACTTTGTCACGCTGATCATTACTTGGATGAATGACCAATCACTAATGAAGGAAACTGATATTGTCCAAATGAGTTTAGCACAGGCATCCTTCCCAAATGGTGAAAAGCTTGCTTGTAAAAAACCGGCTTACAAAGGAAAAGACGATAAAGAAAATCTCAGCTTCTACAGACGAGTATCGAACCAGTCTTCTCTCCCATGTTTATCCCTACATTAAGGGGTCGGTTGCCTGATGCGCCTTCTCCTCCACTGCCTTCTATCAAAGGCATCATCCTATCGTACTTATCAAAACTTAGAAACGGTAGTTCACGAACAAACGCGGAAACACTTGAAACAGTTCAACATAATACCCGATGATCAGTCAGCTTACAGGAAAAAAAAAAGCACTCAACAGAAACTACATTGTGCGCAATTACAAATGATATAAAAATTAAGGCAAGTGGAAAATGTGGCATCCTGGTTATGCTCGACCTAAGTGCAGCATTTGACGCAGTCGACCATAATCTGCTGCTTGAAGACCTGAGAGCAGTAGCGTGCGAAGATGATGTACTCAAATGGTACAAAAGATACTTAGAAAACAGGATGGTTACAGTGGTTATATCAAATGTTAAAACAGAAAAGAAAGGCCTAACGAGAGGAGTGCCCCAAGGCAGCGTCCTGGGTCCACTGCTATTTGGCATTTACACAATATTGAATTGTCTAAAATCCTAAACAAGCACAATGTTGGTTATAAACTGTATGCTGATGATACTCCGTTCTAGTTTCCTCTTGAAACGGGAGAAGATGCCATTCGGGAAATTTATGCAATAATGAAAGATATAGAAAAAGTCGATGTCGACGAAGATATTAAAACTCAGTCAAGATAGTGCACTGCGAAAATATGAAAATTTCAAAAGAATAACTATTGCCTCGTCATCCATAAACATTGTAGCTGCAGTGAGGAACTTAACATTTATCCATTGATAATAAAATATTGATGAAAAATCGTATATTGCATATTGTAAGAACCTAGAACTATCATATTAGAAACATTGCATCTATCAGAAAATATTTAAACGAATATACTCTGAAAACCGCAATTAGTAACCAAATGCTCTCGAGGCTTGACTACAGCACCATTAGATACTACGGCCTTCTTAACTACCTACTAAGAAAATTGGAAGGAGTACAACTAGAGCCGCCATACTTTAATAAAAGGATTACGTTGCCGTGACAGAATAACCCCGGCACTAATCGAGCTGCATTGGCTCCAAGTAAAAGCAAGAATAGAATACAAAATACTTCTTCATAACACTAAAATATGGGGAATCAACAAATCTAAGAAACTGCTTAAGTCTCTTTAGACCTGAAATGAATATTGTGATCAGAAACGTAAGGGAAGCATATATAGGCTATTTGAACCAAGAACAAATCGTAAGTTAGGTGAGAGAGCATTTGAATATTACGCACCAAGAGTATACAACAAAATGCCGCCTGAAGTGAAGATCATACAAGAAGAAAGCAAATTAAAAAAAGAAAGTACTAAAGACTACTATTCTGCAGGAGCTACGATACTGACGAGAAAGCACTAAAAGACAATTATTTTTAAATATAAGTAGCAACTTATTTACAAAACGTACTAGGGCCCGCCGGAGAGCGAACCACCCCTGTGGAGACCAGCACATAAAACCAAACAAATGAAATGTAAACCTGTAACAGAGATTTCCAAGAGAGTGACTCCAAAGGGGTTTCGAGGGTCGTTATATAGGACTAATATTTCTTGGGGGTCATTACATTTACGATGTTTACAATCTTTTGTTGTTTATGTTTTTACGTTGATCCCTAACGGGCTTGTACATGACAGGTCAAAACCGTCGGGGTCATTATCTAGATACACGATTCTAGAAGTGGCAATAGGTTACACCTTTACAGAATACCACTGCGCTGTCTCAAAGCCCAGCACCGGAGAATTGCAGTTTTACCTTTTGTGAACAAAATATATTATTGCTTGTTTCTTACCTTGCACGATGACACAGTCAACCCTTTTTTAATCAGCCTAATACACCAAACCTTGTTCACATACTATGACTTTCATATTCCGTAGGAACTGTCCAAGACAGCTGCGTTCACTGCTTTCAATCCGATGGTTGAACAATTCGTCAAATAAACTTTGGCCAAATGCTTGCCTTTAATTTTCTGATGAGACGTTAAATACCCAACAACTTATATAAATAAATAAATATAAGTATATATATATATATATATATATATATTATTCATATATATATATATATATATATATATATATATATATAAAAGGCAAACGACAGAGTTGTTCCAACGGAATTTAAACGAAAGTCTTAGAGGAGCACTGAAATTGTTGCTCAGCAGGGAACCGGTTGTTTTTCAAATGGTGTTGCCAAACGTTACGCCAGTTATTATTAGACTCCCTCAGGCAGTTCATTATGCCCTGTAATTAAAGCCGCTTGACGTGACGAATCACGCAATCATGATACTAGTCTTAGTTTTTCTATTAAGGTTGCTAATTGGTCTCTGCTATGGCCTGCTATCAAAATTTGATTACAAAGGGTCATGATGTAAAACTAAGTTCATTAAGAGTAAACCAGTATCTTTCCAGTTTCTCATGACTGCAACATACCAAAAAATAAACAGTTCCTTACAAAAGCGTCGATATCCTTATTTCTGGCCTTTTAAAAGACTTAAGAGTAAAGTGTCGTCCTTACACCACATAATATAATATATTCTGGACATCAGTTACCTGCTTCGTATTTGGGGACATGAATAATTGCGACAGGAAGGGAGAATACAGTCTATCACCGCTTGTTTTCTTTCTCTGCTTGCTTTGGGGAATTCCAAATAGATTAGCAAGGGTTCTCCTGTGCAAGGCAACAGCAAGGTGCTAGGTCTAGGGTGACAGCAGCATTGCAAAGCATTGATCCTGATTGCATACGAAATTAATGTAATAAAATACACGACCAACATCCATGCTACAAAGTTAATATACTGACTTGTATCTAATAATAAAAAGACAGAGAGGAACGGACATTCCTAGAACGTGGCCTTGCTTTGCAATTAGATTGGATAACCAAGTTTACTTAGAAAATTCTTCAGAAGTTCAAAATTAGGCTTCAGAATTTTTCTCTCCCGCGTAAAGAGGACATGAAAAGTTTTTGAAAGCTCTGTGATCACGTTTCCGAATGTGTTAAAATTTTTTTAGTGCAATTTTCTTGTCAACAAAATTTTCTACATTCTTAAGGCTATTGGCTCAAACCCTGCAAGAGATAAGAAAATGGAAAAGACCCAACAATTTGTTAATTGACTCAATTTGCAGCTGAAAGGTCTAAGCCAACTTCATGTTTTTCTTTACTCGATGAAACTTGCAGTCTTCTTACAAGTTTTGGTGTCTAGGCGAAGTGGCTTCGGTGTGCTTCGTTTATCTCAGTTCGTCAAGACACTTAAAATAAGAGCTCCAGGAACCAAGTACAAGCCGAATAATTGAAG
Organism: Macrobrachium nipponense; assembly: GCF_015104395.2. Taxonomy (NCBI): domain Eukaryota; kingdom Metazoa; phylum Arthropoda; class Malacostraca; order Decapoda; family Palaemonidae; genus Macrobrachium; species Macrobrachium nipponense. The sequence continues at coordinate 158,535,371 of NC_087201.1, read as the reverse complement.
AGAAACTCATGCAAAGGATGACAGGATTCTCTATAACTGAGATGAAAAACTCAAGTCCTGCAGATTTCGACCATCCCTGCTCCGTTCCTTCCTTCCCATAGTATGTTCGAGTAAGAAAGCCACTTAATAAATTTTCTTTTTTATTATTATCATTTCCTAGTTAGCTAAACATGAAGGAGGTTCACTTGATTTTCAAGATCAGCCACTACTACAATTGCTACGACGTAAAGAAGGCTCCTGTGGGGTTCCTGGCGTATCCTATACTGGCCTTTGTGGCAGTCAGGGTATGAGTAGGACGAGGCGAGTGGATGAGGGACGTCACGAAGGACTCTCTTGTCCTTATCGTCACCACCCGAGGTCCTGCGTGAGAAAGATATACAGAACCTGTGGTTTACAGGACAGTAGCCTTACTTGAAATGGTGCAGTAACTATGAAAATGAAGAAATAACATATCTATTATTATTATTATTATTATTATTATTATTATTATTATTATTATTATTATTATTCAGATGAACTCTATTCATGAGGAACAAGCCCACCACAGGGGCCATGACATGAAATTCAAGCTTCAAAAGGATATGGTATTCATTTGAATGAAGCTACTGTAGGTAAAAGAAAATACAGAAAGAAGAGATAAATTAGAATCAGAAACAAAAAAGATAAAAAAAAAGTAAGTAAATCATTATATAGCATATTCGAAGCAAGCAATGACAAAGTCCTTCATAGCAGACGGTGATACGCTCTTTACAGCATATTTCATTACGACAGAATGAATATATCACAAAACAGACATTCAGAACACAAAGACTTAGTGCAAATGGAAAACGTGTGACGCAACAATAACCTTCAAAAATGCATCCTTTTAAATTCTACTGATCGCGTGATTTAGGAATTCAAAATAACTTCTATAGCACGCAACAACGTGACGTAAAAAGTAGTAGACAAGGAAGGAGGATTTACGTTTTTCTGGAAGATTAATCGGTGACAGAGTCGTACCTTTCAAGCGGCGTCCTTCTGCCGCTAATGCCTGCTCCTTCAGGAGGTTCTCGTCGAATCTGCGAGGGAGGGCTTCGCCCTCTTGATCCTTCCGCAGGACCTGGAGGGTGTCCCGCTGTTTTATTGCCCTCGCATGCTCTCTGATACACCGCCTTTTGTCTACTCTGCAGGGAAACACAAGCATGAAAATGCGTATACACAGAGTATGCTTCATATAGCATCGTGAAGATGTTATGGAGTATTCAGACATTTCGTAAATTTATTATATTTGTACAAAGTTTTGATTTACATTTTCTGTAATATACATACATACGTATAATATATACATACATATTAATATATATATGTATATAGATATATATATAATACTATTATATATATATATATATATATACAATACATATCTATATCTATGATATTATATATATATATATAATCTATATATATCTCTATAACATATATCTATATATAATACATATATCTATATATATACATATATCTATATATATATAGATATATATATATAGTATATATATAATATCTATATCTATATATATATGAAAATTTTATATATTAATAAATTATATATATAATATTATATATATATATATATATATATATATAGATATTAATTATTATAGATATAGAATGTTATATAATATATATATATATGTGTATATATATATATATATATATATATATATATATATATATACATTCGTATATATATGCTTATTATATATCTACACGTACATATATACCAACTACTATTGCAAGACACCACTTTTCTAAGGCTAAAAATATGAAGGAAATTACAAAAAGAAGTTACCATGTTGTTCCATTTACAGACTTATTTCGTCAGCTATTCCAGCCATCAATTCATAATTTTTGTGTAATACCAAGGAACGCTGAACTATCGCTAACCATTTTGATGTTAGAAATCATTTTCTTCGAGTGTCTATGCAGTGTTAGTTTTTTTACGTTAGGATACTGAATTTGGTATCACTGCAGGTCTTTATATCGGTAATTGGTCGTAATGTATTTAAAGAAAGAAAATAATAATATTAAAAGGTCAAAATGACGAACCGAATTTCACCAAAAAGAACAATTTTAACGAAATATGAAATTGTTTTAATCGACGCACATCTGCAATATGGGTTTTTCCAGTGTTACACAGTTTATTGTTATTTAAACCAACTTTATACCAACAATTCTTTACGGAGAACTCATTTAATTTACCGATATTTTTTGTTTGATTTGAAATACAGTGATTAGAATTAGGAAGAATGAGACTGGAAAATCATTCCATAATTTGGTCACAGCAGGAAAAAATGTTCTGGAAAACAATTCTGTATTGAACCTCACGAAAAAAAAAAAAAACTTTTTTTGGACTTAGCTGCATGTCTATTTTTACGTGATAGCTCATATTATAGTCTTAGAAAATCTAAATGCAAAGTATATTCAGAATTACGGAACAGTAAAACAACAATTTCAACGAGACAATCAGACGACGGTGCCAGAGATTAATAACAAGAACAAAAAGAAAAATTTTACAGGGATTTTCTTTTGCGAAAAGTGAAAAAAAAGCATTTATTCTTCAAAGCTACAATAGGTTACCTCTCTAGAGGTAACCTATTGCTATCTACCATTTCAGCCAATGTGCAGCATAACCTGTTATCGTAACTTTGGAAGGTATCGGTATGCTAGTATCATATACATACGTTATATATATATATATATATATATATATATATATATATATAATATATATATGTGTGTGTGTGTGTGTGTGTGTGTGTTTGTATAATGTATATTTACCAGACATCTCCGCAAACTATTGACAGCAAGATTAAGTTCAGTACTGGAGAAATATATATCTCCCGACGTGAATATAAGCGAGTGGGGTCGTAGACGCGTAGTATTCCGTGACACCTAATCCGTATTTTAGCGGCACGGGAGTGAGATTGATAAGAACGCGCCTCGTAGAAGTGAGCTTTCTCACGACATCGATAGAGAGAGAGAGAGAGAGAGAGAGAGAGAGAGAGAGAGAGAGATACAGTCACCAATTTCCGATTTTATGGAATCGATGGAACGCCGTAACCTTGACTTATGAGGGTGGCTCCTGACTTACTGCAGATGAGCTTGTGACTATTAAATCACGCCTACGGTGGGTGGTCCATCATCATTCAGGCGCCTTGTAATCTCAAGCCTTTTCTTATTAAGATTCCTGGGAAATGGTCAGGTATAGAGACATGGAGCTGCGGTGATCAATGATAGTTACGGAGCAATGCATTACGTGTAATGCCCCTCATAAATATGGCCAAGTAGTTTTGATAGAATTCTAAAAATCGTAATCTTGTGTTGATGATATCATAAAAGACAGATAATGGCCCTGTCTGACTCTTCATTTCTTTTCGTAAAGCGTTCGAGATGTTGATAGGGGGACTGTATCCTGGAATATGCTAAAATACTAAGTATCTCTTGAAGATAGTTGTATTTGGTCATACGTATTATTCATTGACAGGTACCGGGCCGTATCTCTTAAGAGCAGCACCCGACAACAAAGTCAAATAAAAAAAATTGGGGGTTTTTCTGCATTGCTTTTCAGGATTTTGGTTCTTCATAAGATCATTCAAACATAAATCCTAATGCGATGGATTTTCGTGAATAAAAGACGCTGGGAAAATGCAGATGGCTTTTCTCCTTGAATATTCCCAGTAGTGTAATGGACCTCAGCTGTAACTTGTACTCTTCTGAATTCTGATTAATAATTACATATATTCCACCTAGTTTTGTTCACTTAATAGATTTTTGCTCCGTTGAACGTCAAAAATTACCGAATACTCGCCTAGTTATGGTCTAAATTGATAACACTATACTCTGTTTTTTCCATCTGTCCATCCGCCTGTGGTGCTCGCACATGGTAACACTGCGTCCCGGTCTTTAAATAGTTACGCTATGTGTAAGTTTTAGGTAAATAAAAGGATATCTTGGTGTACATTTTCAACTGAAAAGTGTTTTAATAATTTACTGTATGCGAATTACACCGTTAATATTCGAAATAGGATATTATTTAAAGCCAGGGACGCAGTGTTACCATGCGCAAACACCACAGGCGGATGGACAGATGGGAAAAAAAAAAAAAAAAAAAAAAAAAAAAAAAAAAAAAAAAAAAAAAGAGTATAGTAAATGCCTAACTTTAGAATCTCCTATTTACTGACCAGAAGTAATCATACCTCATACTGGTACATTTATTTTGTAGGCCTATCAACACTTTTCATTGCAACTTACTGGTCTAAGCTCAGTGCTTCTTTTACCATTTACTACTAACCCGGGCCGCCTCATGGCTTCCGACTTGTTGACGAACAGGTCGTTTTCGTGGTCGTAGTTCGACTTGAGAGTCCATTCAAGGCTGTCCCGGACCTTCCTGATGTCGAGAGGTGAGGCGGTGTAGCCCTCGGGCACCGCACGGGCTCTTGCTGCCGAAGAGTGAGTCGGCGAAGTGTACAGCCGATCCCAGGGCTGAATTCTGGCGGACATGACTACGATTGGAATCTGCAGAATACGTTCAAGGGTTTAATTTCTGTTCCAGTGAGACGGGAAGCTACCTTGTCATGCGTTTTTGGAAAAATGCGAAATTGCCCCAGGACTTATTGCGTGCAAATTGTTAAATATTAGATCACGAATTAAAACCGAAATTCAAGACCTATTATATATATGAATAACTTGATCACGAAGTATATAAAACGCGATGCTATGTATAAATAAAGGTGATGCCACGGAGGAAAATTGAAAGGCGAGATAGCCAAGAACTTTCGGTCTAACACGACCCTTTATTTAGGCACGAGTAAAGGGTCGTGTTAGACCGAAAGTTCTTGCCTTTTTTACCTTTCAATTTTCCTCCGTGGCATCATCTATATATATATATATATATATATATATATATATATACATATATATATATATATATTGTTCATTAGCTGAAGCCACTGGGAAAATTTAAAAAGAAGACAGAGTGCCCCGAAGATGTGTTAAATACACGAAAGTACTTAGCACTCTGTCTTATTTTTTTAAATTTTCCCAGTGGCTTCAGTTAATAGTATACATATATATATATATCATATATATATATATATAATATATATATATATATATATATATATATATATATATATATATATATACATACACATAACTTTCTTTTTTCTGAAACTTGCATAATTCTCACCTCGTAAGATGCGGGTTCCATGTTCAAACACTCACTGAAAATGAAGAGTCATGGCACCAGCGAAGAGTTGGCCCAAAAGAAGATTCATGCAGAGCGGACCTGGAAAATATTAAGATAAAGTCTATTTATAATTTATTTTGGCATTTTGTTTGGTGGAAGTCAAACGAGTTGAGTATATATCAATTTAGTGTATCTCGTCAATTGAAGACCTATATTGAAGAACTACAGCTGTATTCTATATAGACTGAACCATTACAGTTGACTTGAGAGGAAAAAAAAATGAATTGGTAAATCACTCAAAAACGTGATCTCTATCACTGACATTTTACATCTTATTTGCCACTTTCAATGTGCTACCTTGTTACAAGAGAAAGCATTATATTAAAAAAAAGAAAGAGAGAAAATGCTTCATTTTAACACCATAAGCGAAGTAAGGCAGAATCATTTTTTGAAGAGAATATTTTTGAACCAATTAAAACTTGGCGCGTCCACCTCTCAACAGCTACCACTTACGAGCTTCTAGCAATTTCAGGAGTATTTTTTTAAAATCCTGGAATGCACATATATCTGAACCGACAATTGTTTTTCGTCAATCTCTGCCGATCTTCAGGGCAAAGGAGGATGAATGAACTGGCGGTATTAGAGATTTAGATAATCAGTTGGCTATGACATGGAATGCAGAAGCAGAGAATACGTTATGTTATCAAAAGAACCGGGATATGAAACGATAAGATAGTGATGTATGAGGAAAATGAATTCGTTTGAACACTTCCATACAACAGAAATGAATAACTTCGTCTTGGGACATGACAAAACCTAAACTGTTTAACCTGTCAGTGAAAATAACAGCCGTAGAGCGCATTGCGTTACGGAATACAAAAGACAGTTCGTGAAAATAAACGGAAATATGAATACAAATTTAATAATAGTTGCGTTCTGTTGTTCTCTATGACTGGAGATAGACTTGTCAGCGCATAAATATCGCGAGTTGCAGTTCCGTAATAACGGCCTGAAATGAAATGCTGTGGATGAATATCCATAAATTCTGCAAGAAATCGATGAGGTGGGAAGATGACTGATTTAAGGTCAAAGCCAAAATGAATATGGCAGTGAATGATTATACATTTAATAACGAAGGTCCCCACTCCTCTCTATTTTTCAACCGGAGATTCGAAAGGGTGAAATGAAGCAAAAAAAAAAAAAATTCTGCTTCAATGCCTCTCTCTAGATGCATTTCTGGACCCACCCTTCTTAATTTAATTTAATCTAATTTAACATAAAATGCTCCATAGTCATAAAGGTGCGTAAACGGGAACCCCAAATACAATTTGGAATGGACTCGAATATTAAGATTTAGGCCAAAGGCAAAGCGCTGGGACCTATAAGGTCATTCAACGCTGAAAGGGAAACAAAGTAAAAAAATAAAGAAAAAAATAAAAACAAAACTTCGAGAGGTGTAACAGGAGATAAACCTCGCGGTTGTACTATGGAAATTTGTTGGGAGAGGTTGGAAAGTAAGGCGGATGATGAAGAATATAAACGGAGGTACAATTAAAGGAATGGAAAGGAGAAACGCTGCAAAGACCTTTAGTAGTACCACGTGAGGTGTGCTGACGGCACTACCTCCCTACACGGGGGGGGGGGGGGGGGGCGGTGGCAGGAATACAATGTGAGGTTACCCTGAGATTACAAGTCCAGCCAATCACGTCGACCTTATCCGAAGCTACAAGTTGTTCCTGGGACGGAGGTGAATGTTACGCAGTGGATCAATGCTATCATTGCAATTAAAAGTTCCATGGATGGATGCAGGCACGTATTTTTCCTAAATACTTAAAAAAAAAAAAAAAAGAAATACGCGTAACGCATACGTGCTCTATACCTTTTTCAACATTACACGGCGAGTACCGTTACTCTAAAATTATCCTCCATAATCCTACAGGATTATGATAGTTAATAAAAAAGGAAAAAAAAAAGAAAATAAAAGTCATTGGCGTACCTTCTAATTTACGAATTAGAGCCATTTTGTATAATCGCCGGTTATAATCCTGTTTTAATAGTGGTCGTGAAAGCGAGCGAAGGTTGAGGAGGGCTTCGGAAAAAGCATATCGAGACTGCAGTGAATTAATTGCATCGCCATGCAGGGCGTTCGAGTGGCGTGCCAACATTGGCACCGAATCCATAATTGATGGAAGATCCAGCAGTGGACTCACTTTTCTTCACTTATAACCCCGTCCTCACGTGTCTTCGTTTTTCCTTTTGGAAAAATCACAAATAAACTTCAAGTAAATGAAAATGTATTATCCGTCCTCACGTGTCTTCGTTTTTCCTTTTAGAAAATCACAAAAATACTTCAAGGAAATGCAAATGTATTATCCGTTCTCACGAGTCTTCGTTTTTCCTTTTGGAAAAATCACAAATATACTTCAAGTAGTTGTAAATGTATTATCCGTCCTCATGTGTCCTCGTTTTTCCTTTCAGAAAAAATCACAAATAAACTTCAAGTAAATGCAAATGTATTATCCTTTCTCATGTGTCCTCGTTTTTCCTTTCAGAAAAAATCACAAATAAACTTCAAGCAAATGCAAATGTATTATCCGTTCTCATGTGTCTTCGTTTTTCCTTTTAGAAAAAATCACAAATAAACTTCAAGTAAATGCAAATGTATTATCCTTTCTCATGTGTCCTCGTTTTTCCTTTCAGAAAAAATCACAAAAAAACTTCAAGTAAATGCAAATGTATTATCCGTCCTCACGTGTCTTCGTATTTCCTTTTAAAAATTGCGAATAAACTTCAAGTACATGCAAATGTATTATCCGTCCGCACGTGTCTTCCTTTTTCCTTTTAAAATATTTCAAATAAACTTCAAGTAAATGCAAATGTATTATCCGTCCTCACGTGTCTTCCTTTTTCCTTTTAAAAAATTGCAAATAAACTTCAAATAAATGCAAATGTATTATCCGTCCTCACGCGTCTTCGCATTTCCTTTTAAAAAATGCAAATAAACTTCAAGTAAATGCAAATGTATTATCCGTCCTCACGTGTCTTCGTATTTCCTTTTAAAAAATTGCAAATAAACTTCAAGGAAATGCAAATATTATCTCTGCAGGGAACATGGTGATATATTCGGAGGGGAAAGTTAAAGTGGACAGTTTCTCTTTTGCTTAACGTAAAGCGAATGTTATACTTCAAAACATGTTTTTCATTTAAATTCCACTGAGAGTAATGTAAGAATTGTCAGATTTTAGGACGAAAACGTATTACCGGTTATTTAACTGAATGACAGTATAACCTACTGAATTTCCCCTCTGTCACATGAATGTCTGTTCTTGCCTCTAAATATGATTCATCTTTCAGTTTCTGAAACATATAAATAGCGCATATGTATAGTAAATACGATGATAAATGTGTTGCTAAAACACCACGTCCAAGGGACTTAACTATACAATATATCCGCAGTGTTACAGTGCTCTACAGGTACATTAATTTACGAATTCACGTTCCTAATTGCTGGCAATCTGGTCTTTTATACCACAAACAAGTTGGTATAATTAACAAGACGATGAGAGGTAAATCAACACAACGGCCAATGGAAGGCGGAAAACTGACAATCTAGCGTCCACGATATTAATTCTCTCTGATGGAAAGAAATTTTATACCTATCTGTGTCGTGAGCAGGTCATGAAACGGGGGAGGGATTAGGTTAGCAGCAGTCAGGCGACACAAAAGCGACATGAAAATTATGATTTTTTCTTTTGAGAGAGAGAGAGAGAGAGAGAGAGAGAGTTAAATATATTAGGAGCATTCACAAAAGATTTCTATATGTGTCACTGGTCTATTACTATTTTTATTGTACATATTTCGATTGTCATCGAAAAACCTTAGCAGTCCTAATACATAAAGCATTGCCTAAAGTCTCATAATCATAAATGATGGATTATAGAGCAAATTCATTAAGTTTATTTTATGCATAAAGTGTTTTACAATCAAAAGACTAATATGAATCACCTAGGCTACTTTGCCAATCAGCTTCGATTGCAAGAACTATTTTTGAAATAAAATCTGTTTCAAATTCCCAGAGCACTTCTGAAAAAACAGTTGCACTGTAATAAGTAACTAGAATTGCTGTCTCCATTCCGTTTCAGGAGGGAAATAATAATGCATGCAGAAGCATTCTCATGAAAATATTCCTGTGAAAATAGAAGACGACCCAAATTGGAGCTACACTAAATTTAGAAACCAGGGGAAATATATTCTAGGACGAAAAACATTGATTCGGAAATAGATATAAAACCCTCCAAAAGAAAAAAAGTGGTGTCATCACCTGCTTAAATTTAAAAACAAAAAAAAACTTCAAAAACTGTATCCAGTTGTTTTTGTGGAATCACTCTCAAAAAAAAAAAAAAAAAAAAAAAAAAAAACAAAAAAAAAAAAAAAAACTAATTCAGGGTAGCGATTAGGACAACCGCCTCGCCAGCGAGAGGGACAGGGGACGTCAAAGGTTTTAATAACTGTATTTAAACTAAGCAACGAATTAGGGACCTAGGAGTTATAAGACTGTAATAACTCTATTCCATGGCAGAGGATGACTTGATGGTCAAATTAAAACCCAGATA
>NC_087201.1:158483031-158523031 GCF_015104395.2 Macrobrachium nipponense | reverse complement strand
AGTCATGTGAATCAGAAGGCATTGCGAAGACAAATATCAGGTCAAAGTCGTCGCGAATGACTTTGTTTCCTTAAAAAAAAAATGTCACAGGTCAAGAAACTGTCATACGATTCTGTGAGCAAAAAATATAAAAATAGAATAGAAATCTAAACTTACTGATACACATGTATGAATTCAGATTATAAAGACCGCTTCGGTAGATAAACATATAAAATAATATGGGAAGTGTCACATTACCATACTTATTCTTGGTTGTATATATAAAAATACAGTAAATATAATTAGACATCTTTTTTAATGACCGACGGTCGCATTACAACGAAAATGACAAGGAACAAAAATATTTAGTTACTAGTGAATTTTATATGTGGTAACGAATTCTATATGGAATTTGAATCCAATCTGCCAGCGTTATCTTAATAAGTTTCTAGTATCTAAATATCTCTGCTATTGTCTTTTTCTCTGCAATGGGACCACTGAACATTTGAAAAAAAAAAGTCTAATCATATTTGTCGTTCTTTCATGTCTAAACCAAAATAGGTGAGATTGTAAGACAACTTGTATTACGTTTTATTATTATTATTATTTTTACTATATTTATGATCTATCGTTACAATGTTGATTCACACGAGAAACTTGTCACGTTCTGTCCAATTTTGAAGTTTCAAACAACTGTCTTCCCTAATTTTTTTTGCTCACGGTGATCGTAAACTGATACATCAAAGGAACCAAAAAACAAAAAAGGATCTGGAATGTTAATTTAAAGCTCAATCAGCAAATCCAGATGCGTTTGAAGTTCCAGAATCGTTAAATCAGTCGACCTGATTGAGTTAACTAAAACCTTTTCAGTCGCACGATTTGATGAGCTTATCGATAAGTTCACAGGTAACTTCTTTCTTATTTTGATAATGATTTCAGGTTTGTTTGTAGATTTGCAGTTAATGAATTTTTTTTTTTGAGTTCCATGCCGTATAAAAAAAAACTTCCATTGAAAATAAATCTTGACTCATAATATATATATATATATATATATATATATATATATATATATATATATATATATATATATATATATATATATATATATATATATAATTTTCACTACAAGAACTCAGGAGAAAAACTGATTGACTGCAAAAGCTACGAACCTTTAACAAATCTTTTGTCAATGCCTTAAAACCATAATTATAACGATAAGTTGCTTCTGAACGATAAGCTCGTTCAATCACGCGAGTGAAAACGTCGTATTTAATTGAATCGGGTCGACTGGATTAAACTGGAGGTACGTCAAACCCCAACGGGGATGAAAACGTCTTAGGATTTACTGATCCAGCGTAAAATTAAACTACGTTTTAAAAAAATTTCTGGTTCCCTTGATGCATTAGTTTGCGCAGAACACCATGGAGAGAGAAGAGAGAGAGGGAGAGACGAGAGAGAGAGAGAGAGAGAGAGAGAGAGAATCGACAGCTGTTGTTTGACACTTCAAAGACAAAAGACGACAATTTTCTCGGGCGGATTAATTCGTTATGTGACATACTGACCGGCCCGCGCTAAATTAGTGTGGGGATAAAGTTTGATTTTGACCAAAATATGCGACTGAGCGTGAATCTTATTTCCATCGAGTAGACTAGCTATTAACATTATGAAAAGGTTATATATACTATATATATATATATATATATATATAGTATCATATATATATGAAAATATGAAAACGACTTTTCATTATGACCCATTAGATGCTTAGCCTACAAGCGAGGGATTGTGGCCCATCCAGTGTTATCCAGGAATCAATCATCTGTAGTCATCAATATCGACATTGAGATAGATATGAAATAACTGCTGAGCTTCGCCCCATGCAAACTGTACATCGTCCCGTAAAACGTCCGATAAAGGGGAACTTAAGGTTAATAGCCATTAAATTTCGTCAAACAGAACTTTAATAAGCTAAAAAATGAGCCATTGCTCAAATCTGTACGTAATCCCATTATTTTACCATTTAATTTCAAAGTAGCACCGAGGTTCTTCAATGGAGAGCGCCATTTCTTCTAGATTCGACCATGTTGCCATCTGGCGGATTAGTACCGATGACGTAGTGCCGCGGTCGCTTCAATAACAAGAGCAGCGAAGCACGCGTATTGAAGAGTATTCGTCCTCGGTCTTGTCCTCATGTTTTAGGTCAATTGTCATTCAAATAACGTCAATTATGCCAACTTGTATGACGTTTGGTTGTGCCAATACTTCTGGAAAGTGTCCAAAAGGCATATCATTCCACAGGATTCCATCAAATAGAGAGAAATCAAGCCGCTGGCTGATGGCTCTTCGAAGGGAGGATATCAACATAAAATCTTTCAACCTACGACGCAAATCATTGTCTGTTCGGAACATTTCTTGCCAACAGATTTGAAATATGACATTTGGAGCAGGGTATTAGGTATGGCTGTGAAATTTATTTATATATTGTTTTGGGAACTTAATTTCCCAAAACAGACCATTTGAATTGAAATTTATTCTTGTCAATTGCCATGTGCGTGGTGTGATGGGGTGAACGGCAATTTTCTATATATATATATATATATATATATATATATAATATATATATATATATATATGATTTTTATTAAATGCTGTTGCTTTTGCAATGCATATCATCCTCTCCATAACTGTATGAAGTGTCGTAAAAGTGTTTGCAATATTTTCAGATTCAGTATTATTTTTGCTTAGAGTTAATATGTTCTAATAATGAAGGTTCAGATTTTCACATAATTTATATATACATATATATATATATATATATATATATATATATATATATATATGTGGCAATGTGTGTATGATGAGTATGTATGTATGTATGTATGTTTGGTATGGGCACCCGGGCCGTCGGTCTGACAGGACTGTGATTCGGAACGGAGATGGGTTTTCCAACCCGGGAAGGTCGAGACCTATGTCTGGGAGCCCGGAAACCCCCGGGGAGCCCGGAGTCCCAGAATTTCTACTCCCCACCCCCCATCCGAAGGGTGAGAAGGGATTCCGTGAAACAGAGCTGGTTCTGCCCGTGAAATGGGGCTGGCTTTGCCCGTAGACTTAGTTACTTTACAAATGTCTGTATAGAGACTTATCATTTAGAAAAGAATACTATAGGGTAAACATCAATGACACCAGGGTTGACAGAGAGAAAATGAGAGGGAGAGAAAATGTGAGAGAGTAAACCGGGTGTTAGGGAGAAGAAAGAGGAAAAAAGACAGAGAGAGGAGAGAGAGAGAGAGATTATTATATATATATATACTATATATATTATATATATATATATATATATATATATATATATATATATATATATATATATGTATGTATGTATGTATAACTGAATCACGAAAGTTTGGAACGTGATAAATCCATAAATAAAGATATAAGCCACGAGGGAAAAATAAACAACGGAGTTTCCTCAAGATCTTTCGACGTTCAACGTCCTTTACTTAGCAGATGAACTGACTTACATGAGGAATTGACAAAACAAGAAAGGTCATATAACTGACAGATAGGGATTATAAAGAGATTAGTACCTAGAATCCGACACACCTGGAAGATGAGTAACCTTCCCAAACAAGCATAAACATGGGTACATGTTTATACTTGTTTGGGTACATGTTTATGCTTGTTTGGGTACATGTTTATGCTTGTCTTGTCCTTGTGTCTGCTCAGACACAAGGACAAGACAATTAAAGGATTATTATAGGCGACAGCTATTCGGAACTTTGGTAAACAAAAACATATTCACAATACATATATCTGAGGTCCTTCTTAAACATGTTACAAATACAAGGGTCTAAATGAAACAGGCCACGACTAATATTGAAATTACAATGAGAAGTAAGTTGTATTAAAGCAGATTCTAAAAGATTTCGTGATAAGACATCTTTTGACCTTGCAATTACTGAACTACCAATCCAATTTATTCGGTGGTTGTTTTCACTTAAATGAATGAATATCGCATTAGATGTTTGCCCAGTTTTTACAGAATATTTATGCTGGCTTAATCTTACTTCTAAGCCCTTGCTCGACTGTCCAAGATGAAATGAGTGACAGTCCATAGATGGAATTTTATATATTATGTTGTTGCTTTCTCTGGGGCCAATTTTTATTAACATTCCTTTTAGTGTGTTATTATAGAAAAAAACAAGGTTGACCTTAAAGGCTTTTAACAATGATTTAATGGTTTCAAATCTGTTAAAATAAGGCAAACTGAGAATGTTCTTAGAATTTTTTTTTTCTCCGTGTTACTTACACTATAAAACTTGTTGTGGGCTTTATTATAACAAATATCTAATATATGTGAAGGATAACATGAATCTTTCCCTATTTTTCTTATGTATTCAATTTCTTCATCCAAATATTGGGGACTGACAATGCGCAATGCTCGTAAAAACATAGAAGAAAACATTGATATTTTGATGTTAAGATGGTGGCCTGAATAGAAATGAACATAAGTTAAGTTGTTGGTCGGTTTCCTATAAATACTGAATTTACATTGAAATGGTTCTCTATGTATCAAAACATCTAAGAAAGGGTGGCAATTGTCTTTTTCTAATTCTAGAGTAAGCTTAATCGATGGTACCTGGTTATCTAATTTAGAGAGTAAATCATTTACATCAATACCGACAGGCAGAACAGCTAAAATATCATCAACATATCTATACCACTTTACAGGAATATAAATGATATTAGGTAAGTAGCGTTTTTCAAAGAATTCTGTGTACAAGTTTGAGAGGAGTGGCGATAAAGGGTTGCCCATTGCCATACCAAATACCAAATATTTGTTGATAAAATTCACCATTGAATATAAACTTACAATTACAAATGCACAACCCAGTGAGTGAAATAATGTGACTTATGGGTAGAGGTAATTCCTCCTTGATCTGTTGGTGCGCTTCCCCTACTTTCATTGTATATATATATATATATATATATATATATATATATATATATATATATATATATGTGTGTGTATATATATATATATATATATATATATATGTATATATATATATATATATATGTATATATATATATATATATATATATATATATATATATATATATATATATATAATCAGAAGAAAGGAGCAGCAGCTCGGATGATACACGATCGGGACTTCATGGAATGTCGCTCTATTTTCGTACATTTATTTAAAGAGCCGACGTTTCACATCGCTTGATGCATTTTCTAGGCTGAAAAGGCGGTTTAAATCAATAAATACTAGTATACATAGTGTATACTAGTATTTAGTAAAATTTGTTTCTCACCTTATTTATATCTAAAAACAGAACAGAAACCAAAAATGAACAAAAAGGGGGGAAAGATAAGCAGCAGCAAGAGAGCACAGAACACCTTCCCACATTGGAAGCGAAGGCTAAACTAGCGTAGAGAATAACATAAATCTAAAGGACACGGGGTTAAAAGAAATAAATAAATAAAAACAAAAATGAAGCAATTAATAGGTGTGTTGACGATGATTGGTTGTTAAGTGTCGGAATGATCGGTTTGATCATTATGGATTCATAAGTGGTTAAGTAAGTCTTCACTTCGCACTTTTCCCACAATTTTGAAGTCGTTGGCGTCTATATGTGTTTTACATATTTCAGCATGATTCCTATATGTTGGATTGATCAGGGCTCGATAGTCTGCCTCCAGTTCTGTATAGATAACCCCCTGATGAGAACAAACTTGAACTTTTAGTAGCCTCCTATTGCATCCAATATATGTGCCCAGATTACATCCGGGACAGGTATACTTGTAGATCACATTAGATGCAAAGAGAGGACCGACTCCTCTATCCTTGGAATGGAATAAGGATCCAATAGTTCGTGGGTTCTTCGGGATCAGCTTCAAATTCAACGCTGGTAATTCCTTATTAAATAAACTAATACATTTCTCCTGAATTTATTATCATGTAGGAAGGGAATTTTGCATACAGACGTAATTTGGGGACAGTATGAACTATAGGCAGATCATTCATGAATATAGCAAGTGGGAAACAGCTGGTTAGGAACGTGATTTCGTCATGAAAGGCTTACCAACTGGAGGCAAGCGTAAACGTCCTGTGAAGTAGAGTGGATATAGAATTCATTTTGAAATTGTAGAGGCAATAACTATAAAAATTGGTACCTAGCCCTGTAAAAGTGCTTTTCCTAAATATGCCATATGGGAGCCTATCTCATCCCTTGTAATTCGGAGATCCAGGAAAGCAAGCGAGTTGTGGGACGAATTTAATGTTAGGGTACCTCCTCAAAGATAGTCTTTGAGGAGGAGCCTGGGATGAGCAGTGGATCCATTGTGCCCACCACACGCTCGGTCAATTACTCACCCTTGTGCCTCCCCAAAGGAGCTCCTTAAGGAGAATCCTGGGATGAGCATTTGACCCAATGTGCCCACCACACGTTTCGAAGCCAACCAGCAGGCCTCATTTTCAAGCTAAAAAGTAACAATATCTAATTAGTACAATAAAATTAAGCTACAATATTAAAATACACAATTTAAAGTACAATAAAACAATCACAGTTAAAATACAAATAAGGACCAACCGTTGAGTGTGAAGACAAAGGAAGGACTAACAAAAAACGTAAACAGTTCACGAGAGGTAAAGAGGTGTAGACGTGGCATGGGCGTTCAGTGAGTGACAGAGCTTCCAATCATAAGTTTTTAACAATTAATGAATCATTGTTTATTAAAAAAACTGGTCCCCTCACTGAACACCCATGCCACGTCTACACCTCTTTACCTCTCGTGAACTGTTTACGTTTTTTGTTAGTCCTTCCTGTCTTCACTCTCAGCGGTTGGTCCTTATTTGTATTTTTAACTATGATTGTTTTATTGTACTTTACATTGTTTATTTTAATATTGTAGCTTAATTTTATTGTACTATTAGATATTTTTACTTTTTAGCTTGAAAATGAGGCCTGCTGGTTGGCTTCGAAACGTTGCAACTTAATAAATATGAGTTCCTTGACCTGTTGGTGCGCTTCCCCTGCCTTCATTGCATAGTGGGTGTAGAAAAACCTCCACCTGTTGAATATATATATATATATATATATATATATATATATATATATATATATATATATATATACTTCAGGGGGAACCATGATACATCAGTAGAGGGCCATAGTTTATTATAAAAAACGTTTCGCACACAAATCCCGGTGCATCATCAGTCTGTGAACAATAAAAGTAATTACATTATAAAAAGGAATTCACAAAATTACAAGCTAATTACAAATTAATGGTTTAAAAAGAAAAGCAGAAATTAAAAGTTAAAATTTTTAAAACACTGTAAGAAGAGAGAGAGAGAGAGAGGATAACCAAGAAACCAACCATCAAGGCTAAAGACGAAGAAAGAATGGCAAAACATGACGTCCCAAACAAAACGTCAATTATGCCAAACACAGAGGTGAGGCAACATATCCTGACATAATACAAAGCATATTCATTAAAATTTTCAACATTTTGTGAAGGATTAGAGACATCATTATAATAAAATTGACACTAAAATCTATTGTAGTAACGTAATAAGTAAACATGACTTTGATTTGTTCACCATATGAAAGCCAAGGCAAAGTCGTTACATTGACTTTGTAGTTTGATCAGTAATACAGTATTGGATCCAAACTTTCATCGTACATGGTATTTGCAGTGTGTAGGTGAATTTATCTGTCTACTACTTTCTTTGCCTCTTCTCTAACCTTTTTTTCCTGCGTTTTGGAAAAAAATCTGACGATCTATCGCTGCACAATATTGAACATGTGCGTTGACGGCCATATTGTCTTAGATGTCACGCTGGGGCAAACAGCCTATCCAATCAGCGCTCATGTCGCTTCTTGTTTGGTTATTCTATGGTTCAATCCAGTCTTGCCATTGACAAGAAAATTTACACCGTCTGTGCATTATAAAATCAAACTATTCACGGTAAAATCGGCAGAGGAACCACAAGAGTGAAACGAACAATTAACTTATAAACATACTATAGTAGATTCGCATCAACCGTGCATTGTCTAGGCCCGTCCCTTACGACGCTCCTGATGTTGATAAGCCAATCACAGGGCTGTATATAACTCTCAGTCTCTCGAGAGTTCACATGGTCAGGACGTGTGTTCCACCTCTCCTGAGGTATACGTTTGAAAGACGTATTCCTCAGGAGAGGAGGAACATACATCCTGCCTATATGAACTCTCGAGAGAGGCTGAGAGTTTCCAGCCCTGTGACTGGCTTATCAACAGCCAATCACGAGCGTCGTAAGGGACGGGCCTAGACATCAAATGCACGGTTGATGTGAATCTACTATAACACCAAAGTTTATTTTACAAGACTTCGCAAAACTGTTGGAAACTTCGAAAGGGGCAGAACAATGGAAGTGAAGAGGAAGGCATTTTCCCATTAATCCACTAAGCCAATTTGGATCTAAAATTAACCTGTGTAACACGCTACTTGGAGAGAAAAAAAAAGGAGGAAAATCGTTTAAGAAAGGGAAGGTAAGTAAGTTGTACCCGTGAGCAAGGGAACTCGCACCCATCATTACTTAAAGCTCTGGTACAGAGGACGGGAGACAAGTTAAATAAAAACTGATGTCCTCTTGTTAGATTGTTAATAAAAGGTTTAATGCCATTTTTTTTTATATTTTAGGCAAAGTTTTCTTTCCGTTTTATCATAGTCTTAGTTTGCACAGAAGTGGGAGTAAAACTTAGTAAAGTAAAACATTAAATCCAGGGAGAAAATGATTTAGCTTCACAAAATGGGACTAATTGAATTTAGGTTTGTAGAAATCAACCTGAGCCCGTTAACATAAAATTTGGATAACGCAATTCCAATAATTATTCGTCATACTTCGCTGGAATCTAACGTCCTATGATAAAGATCTGAATGAACATGTCTTCGAGTCCTACTTAATAACAACACGCATTAGTACAAGATCCTTGATCGAAATCACATAATTTCAGGAATCTGTGCAGTAAAACCCAAGACGAATAAGATTATTCCATCTTGGTAAAACCCAAAATGACAGCTTCACCAGGCTGTCGGTTTAGACCTATGCGTAATGACACGTCATTTTAATGCGCGCAGCTGCATTAAAGTGGTTTACTATCTTTATTTTTTCTGTAGAAGCTGTGGAACACTTACACTTGACACAGAACACGAAACATTTAAAAAGCAAAGAGAATTCCGCAGAGAGAGAGAGAGAGAGAGAGAGAGAGAGAGAGAGAGAGAGAGAGAGAGAGAGAACATAAAGCGTCATTGTAGCTGTCATAAGTCCACTAAAAATAATTCGCCGAGGTCAACAGCGCATGCAAGGAATGCTGTTATAATTACAGAGATAAACATACACCGTGATTTTCCTCCACCATTTTCATTTTGTATGAACCAGTCACCTTTCCCTTCGAGTAGATACGCGTATTTCTTTTTTTAACACCAGAAACGTGATTAAACGCACAAAAGGGATTGAACAAAGGAACATTATCGAGTGCTCCCCTGCTTGGCGCCAGGGTCAATGAAATGTTAATGCACGATAATCGCTGCTAAGTAATATTAATATATATTTTTTTCTAATGCGTCAAACCTCGCAGAACAAAACTGTTCTTTGTTAAAAGCCACAAGGCGATCGAATAATGTCCCTATTATGAGTGAGATGAAGAAGTGACTGTTTTAATTATACTCACTGCGGTTAAAAACAGTGAAATATTGATAACCAGTCAACTGAACAGAGTGAAGAGCAAACGTGCACCACCCACGAACGACGGTTATGCACTGACTGACCTCAAATTCCGTGACTCGGGAGCGACCTCTGAATGCTGCTGCTGCTGCTCCATCTGTCATCTTGTCAAGGGAGCGCGCATGCGCGATATCAATCTCTCTTTACGAGCAAATTTACTAAAACATTAAAAATAAGAACTGCGTCTGTCATGTGCGTTTTTATAAACACAATCGAAGGCGTTTAATCAGCTATAACTTACGTACGTATTAATAATACTATGGAAAAAAATTTTGGATGAGACATTCAATTTCATTTCATCCAATCATGGCATTATACCTATCATGCCACTTATTCAAATAACTTTCGCCTCTTTATTGACTCACTGGGTATTTTCTTGCAAGGTCATTCTCAGTTCTGACTTTTAGTCTCATTTTAAGCTTTTAGTTGCATTGCAGACATTTGGCCTCATTTAAGACTTTTAGTTGCAATTCTGACTTAGTCTCACTTAATGACTTTTAGTTGCATTTCTGACTTAGTCTCACTTAATGACTTTTAGTCTCATTTAAGACTTTTAGTTGCATTTCTGGTTTTAGTCTCATTTCAAATTTTCAGTGTCATTTCAAAGTTTGAGTCTTATTTCTTTCTAAGATCGGGGTAATACATTTAATTTAAGGTAAGAATTCCCTACACGCACACAATTAAGTGTTGTACACGGTAGCTAACCATCGCACTAAGTGAGTTTATATGTCAATGAATTTCCTTGTTATCTGGACCATGACATAAGAATACACCATTTATGTCCAAGACATTTCCTCCCGGGATGTACGAAAATTTCACTCTAATCAAAAGGAAGTTACCAAGCGCATAAACATTCCTAACGATAGTGTGATCTGGCAGCTTCCTAGACCGTGTTCATCCCCATTAAACTATAACTGATCGGTGAGCTACGTGGGTCTTGCCTTGTGATCGTGCTCCCCCAAACCATTTATACTCGATTTTTCTTCATTTGAGCAACAATTCTTCGCAATTTCGTTTCCTCTGTCTTGACTTCCTGCGTATAACGGCGCGCAAAAGCGCCGCATCTATTTTGCGCTAAAGATCATGAAAGAGAAAAACTAGTCCTATATTTTGAATCCATTTTGAATTATATTTGCCTCCCAGTCGTTCGAATCACTCTTATGAAATTCAGATATATCGATCATGAAGTTGTTTGAAATAAGCAATAATTTAGCCTGGGAAATATAGTAATATCTTTAATGACCGGTCGACCCCCACCCTGGCTCGGTAATTTCATCGTGAGGAAATGTAGTCTGTCTTACTTTTGTTGTGGGTAGTGTTTGATGGCTTAATCTGTATACACGAAGAACATCAGCAGAGAGAGAGTCAAAGTCAAAGTCAAAAACCTTTATTCCATTATAAAATGGTTAATCTGCTACATTACAATATAAATTATTTACATAAAATTCACAATAATTGGATTGTAAAATTCTAGGATATATATACATTCAAGTAAAATTTAAGAAGTATTGCTTAAGTTTCCTTTTGAATAAATCAGAACTAACATCTATACATTTTCTTAATTCCAGAGGTAGTTTATTCCAGCAAGCTGGGCCCCTTATTGCCATCGAGCGTGAACCCAAATCTGTTCGATAGCTGTCTGCATATAGATTTTCATTCTGTCTTGTTAATGCATTCCTACAATTACCAACTGTAGGAAATGTGTATAGCCAGTTGGGATATTCTTTTTTCAAACTTAAAAAAAAAAAACACACAAACATCGTACATACACTTTTCTTTTAATTTTATCCACTTTAATTGCTGAAGGGTTGGGGTGATGTGATCGTGTTTTTCACCCCAATAACGGCTACTCTACCTGCAAAGTTTTGGATTTTTTGAGCTTTTTTCATGTGCATATCATTAGTTACCCCCCATATCTTAATACAGAGAGAGAGAGAGAGAGAGAGAGAGAGAGAGAGAGAGAGAGAGAGAGAGAGAGAGAGAGAGAGAGAGAGAATGGATAAAGGTCCATTTTTATCATTTTTTACGTCACTGGCGATATTTATTTTCAAATAAAGAAATTTTAGCCTATAATATTCAACCGTTCTTGTTTAGGCTCAAAACAAAGGAAGACATTGTTTTTAAAACTTGTTACGATATATTTTTGTTTCACAGAAAAACAATGCAGTAAACTAGAGGTGTCTACAAAAAATTAGTCTAAACCAAAGGACAGCAACGAACACTACTCTGATAGAAGCACGTTAAAAGCAAAACACCAAAAATAAAGAGAAAGAATAACTATACTCTGTTTTTTTTTTCATCTGTCCATCCGCCTGAGGTGTTTTTGTATGGTAACACTGCGTCCCGGGCTTTCGATTGTTACGCTATGTGTAAGTTTTAGGTAAATAAAAGGATATCTGGGTGTACATTTGCAACTGAAAATTGTTTTAATAATTTACTGCATGCGAATTACACCGTTAATATTCGAAATAGGATATTATTATAACCGTTGAATGTAAGCTGAATATAACTATCTAAAGCCCGGGACGCAGTGTTACCATACAAAAACACCACAGCGGATGGACAGATGGAAAAAAAACAGTTATAGACCTACACTATCAACAGCAACAGGGCTGAAGCCACCAAACACAACCGCAACACTTTCTTTGAGGGATGAGACATTTACACTTTAAGATTAATTATAAGAACCTTCAGCTAAGGCATATGAAATTATACAAAAATATCAGCGAATATTTCGCAGTGCTGTTGAGAGAATATTCAGTCAGTGAACGTAAGGCAAACGGAACAATAAACCTTGCTTTGTAAGATTCCTACTTGTTAAAGGGGTTCAAAGCACCCACTCACCCACCCTTTCTCTCTCTTTTAGTACTCCATTAACTTCTCAGTTTTAATCCTGCTTTGACCTACAATATCATGCCGTCAGAATTATAGCTGAGAGTTCAGAATGACCGCTCGGCAACCCTGAATGGTAGCGTGTCTATCAAAGGCACCTATAGGCCTATATTCTTCCGCTTCTACCTTATCAGACGTCGTAAACCGGACTGCTTCCTTGATATACGAAAAGATTGGAAGATTTAAGCATATTTTATTTTCCCGGATACTCTTAGCGAAAAAAAGAAAGAATGAACCCCAATAAACATCACGTCACCGTCCCCTACGCCTATTAAGGATAAAGAGGTTTGTTCGTTCCCTCTCGGTAAATCCTAAAGCCGATATTATCATAATTCTCTCGGTCTCTCGTAATGACCTCTGATCGATCCTATCTTGAGTAAATATAACCATAAGGTATCCAGGAGGGGAAAACATATTCAAAACATTTATCAGGGATACACGTAGTATAACGTATTTCAGAAAAGTCTCTCATACGTAACACGACAAAATTAATGGGAAGACCAGCTAGCCACCAAGGAAACCTTTTATTTCAGTGGCTGAAACTGCAAAATGATGACCAGAAAAATACCGCCTATTTATATTGCCATCAGCTAAGAATACAGAGCCTAGTGGTTTTTGGTCAACAAGAAAAAATGAAAAACCGAATCGCGGAGAAGACAAGTTAAGATCACGCAACTGACGAGGCGTGACCCATTTCGTGAAAGGAGATGAAACCTACTACTATATGGGATGTCCTCACGCACGTCAGTGTTCGAAGAACGACTGACCTTTCATTTCTACTGAGAATGGGAGAGCTTAGTATTAGCTCCTGGCCATCGTATCTTCTTATTTCTCTTGTGTATTCTTACTCTCTTTTTTTTTTCTTTTATATCCTAAACCTCACGTTTTGTAGTACATTAATTGTAAAGATGTAATGCTTCTGTTTTGTATATCTCCGACAGAACAAAATGTAGCCTATCCCTTTATTTTCTTGCAATTTTTGAAGCAATAACTTGAAATAGCGTTCATATCAATTCCGAGTTGGCAACGTTCATGCTTAGGCCGAACCACTTATATTATGACGAATAGGAACAGCTTCTACTTTTATACTGAATTAACCTACCCAAACAATCACCGTAAATACTCAAATCTCAATTATTAAACTTCAAAATTTCAATTTCCGTATCCAGCGTTTAGTGTCCTGAAGTTCTTGTTCCCATTACTCTCGAAATTATAGTCCATTATCTTTTTTAAACTTTTTTTGCACGTTATCTACGTGCTCTGACACTCTTTGGGCCTGACAAGCAAGCACAGTACGCTGTAGTATTAACAATAACTCTTCTTACTTTTCAATATCATCGTTTAATATGCCAAACCCATCGTACTCAAGATGCTTTCTCCTCTCCGTCCTTTGAATCACGGTTTATCCCGTGCTAAGGAACTTTAAGAAATACTGTCACGCATAATGTAATGGGTGTATCACCGAAATGTTAAGTACTCTAAATTATACACTGGACAGATAAGTATTCAAACCTGTATGAACCTTCTACACGAAACGCTAACTTGCATAATAAACTTTGTTCTAAATGTAATTTGTCATCATCCATTTCCAGTAATGAGAGTTTTTGTTATACATACTCTACTATGATAGTAGTAATAATATGGGACCTAGGTGATCATAGGTTACTGTGTACTAACTTCTTGTCAGCCGAATCACAGTCACCAGTGCAAGCTATGATACTAACTGTATAGTTTCGTCTGACTAGAGCCAAGAATCGTGAGAAACAATCACATGACCAACGCTCATTCCAAATCATTGTTGGCCTATTTTTCTTAAATTCTCAATACTCAACGATAATATGAGACACCAATGGGGACAGGAAGCCAGGTCTTTAGGTTAGCCTGACCCCAAATGCACATCTTAACTGCAAACACAACAATATCTTACCTCTTTGTGCCGGTATTTGAATTCCCTTTACGTTTTCACTCATTCTTATGCTATCTTGGTTAACTGCCATATCTTTACCAATTGGTACACTCACTAAGAAACTAAGTAGCTGTGGCGCAAAGCACAGCTTACCAGAACTGAAGTTACTGAACTGATTTCTTTCTATGGCTGCCAAAGGAGGGGGGAAAGAATATGTGTGAATCCTCTTCTTCAGTTCTCAGCTTAGATTAGATCTCTAGTCACGGGCTTTCTTGAATAAGCCTTTGACAGGTGTTTGTCTCTTGATCCCTCCCTTCCTCTATTCTCATGTCTCTCATGCATTCTCGAATGCAGCCTCTCCTTTTTTTAGACCTTTCCCCCTAACTCTTGCATATTCATGAAATCTCCGGCAACTCGTAGCAACATTTCCCCTACTCATCAGGTACCAAAACTATCTCAGTCATGCCTCGTGGGCATTCTTTGGCGCTTCTACTGATCCCCAGATGTACATACTTATATTCTCATGCTATCTCTTCTCGTCACGCCATTCATCTATCTGAGCATCCTCATGCCAATAAGATACCTAAAAACCATAAGCGAACCTTTCTAACTGAATCAATAATACACTGGATGACCCTGAAGCCTGAAGGTAGTGGTAATACATAACCTTTCTAATTGAATCAAATAATATAGGGTGACCTTGAAGATATATAGTTGCAATACAGTTAAATACATTCATTCCTAGCCAAATACATTAACTATATATTTTCATAAATACATTAACTATATATTTTCATAAATACATTAACTATATATTTTCATAAATACATTAACTATATATTTTCATAAATACATTAACTATATATTTTCATAAATTTATATTGTTTACTTAACCACTGTTGCGTGTTGGGGTTGAAAAGATGATTTTCTTTTGTATAAATATGTGTCTGGAACGTTACTGGCATTCATTTTCGTACGTAGTAAATTAATATTTGTAGAGATGCCTGCTCCCCTTTGTATCCTACAATTATTGTATGGGGGGAGGGGGCTTATTGCGAAAGCAGGGTTCTTGGGAAAACATAAATTGAGTGAAATACAAGGATATATTCAAAGTTTACTTAACATAGGATGATTAAACCTAATATGGCGGGGGAGAGTGTGAGCGCTTTACCCCTGGACTTCCCTACCAAACCTGACCTAGAAAATAAATGAAAGGGTTGCACCACAACCTCCTAACCTAATACTTGCATTGCAGCCATTACCTGGCTGGGGTGGCTCTGCCCTTCCCGGACCCATCCACCTAACATTACCCAAGGCACAGTAAATGACAATAAATGATAAGGCTAAGGGCTAAACCTACACTAGGTTTGAGTGCCAAATTCCTACCTATCTGGGGGCCTTTGCCTTTTCCTTTGGATACCCCGCCTAACCTAATGCGTAGTGTCACTTTGAACACGTTCTCTAACCTTACCTTTATTAGAATTAGAACTTGCAGAGGTATTCATTGGGGAGAAAGGCTTCTGACTAATCTTCATTTGGTCTTGAAGTTAAGGCTGCTGGACTTCACACTAGGGAGAGGATTGCCGACTAGAAACTTGGTTATAAAGTTACCTGGATACTTGTTTGTGCTGTTTAAGTATTTATTACACTAAAGATTTGGATGTCTGTAAATGCTGTTTACCCTTAAACGACCATTAATATGGTTACTGTCTATTTGCTAGTGATTGCTTCCAGGCTGTTTATATTTTAACGTTTAGTCTTTAGTAGCAAGGTCTGACTGACAGACCATAAGTGAATACGCTCTTGTTTTAAATTTGGATAACTGTTTACATATAGTCGGGTGGACTTTGTGAGTGATATTAATATTTACTGTATTAGTCACTATTAAGTTGTATTTTGTTGTATCTATTTTATTCTTTGCATTTAAATATTTTGTTTTTATTTTCGTTATACCATAAGCAGTTCGCATTTTGTCATTACTTTGTGCAGTTTTATTTGTCATTTATTTTGTGTTTTTTCTTCTTTGTAGATTTCACCGAATAAAGAGAAGTGGTAGAAGTGGTTTTCCTTGACTTGTGGAATCTCAACGTTGTCCAAATTAGTGAAGTAAACCCAAATCGACTTCTGCCATGGAGGACTTTGTAGCAGCGGACTACGAAAAATTTAAAAAAACTCGGATATACTTGAAGTCTCAAATTACCCGAGGGATAAATAGGCTAAAGGAACTCCTTGAAAAGGGCTGTACCGACAATGTTGAAATAAATCGCAGAATATCCATGATGGAGGGACGAATAAATAATTTTCAGGAAATTTTGAATCAGATGGAAAAAATTCTATCATGCAATGATTTAATATATAACAAAGAAGGTAATATGACCGAGTGGGCTCGCGATCTGGAGACCCAGTCAGAGGAGTTGGACTCAAGAGCTGTCATATTGTCTTCTCTACGCTCGGAGTTTTTAGGCAAACACACGCCAACTGACTCTACAAAGGACGAAGAAATGTGAAGCTTATCGAGAAGCTTTCGACAAAGTTGGATGATATTCGAATAGCAGAGAAATCACGACCTGCTATCCGAATTCCAGGTCTTCATGCACCGTGTTGGGATGGAGCACCCCGAAACTTTCAGTCGTGGAGGGTTCGAATGGACCAATACTTTGAATCAGCTGGTATGACTGATGGTAAAGAAAAGCTCATGATCTTGTTAAATGGCAACGCATTACCAAAAGTAGTTCAAGATACTATTGTGGATTGCAGTTCTGTTGATGGTGAAAATGGAGCTTGGAGGCGCCTTGAAGAGAAAGTATCCAACATCTGCCATCATACGAGATGTACTACTTGGTTTAGAAGCCTTGAAACCAATGAAGTCTACAGCAGCAAGGGAGATGAGACAGGTTTTGGATGGACTGACTGAATTTGCTCGGCGAATGAGAGAACTTGGTCAAGAAAGGGAATTGGATTCATTCATGACAATTGAAATTGCCAGCAGAAAGATCGATTCTGGAATTTATTACGAATATATGCGGCAATCAAAATGTCATAATCAGACATTAGCAGAGTTGATTACATATCTACGGAGAGAAACAGAAGCTAGAGAGCGTCGAGAACATCCCCATTCCCTGAGTGATAATACTAACAAGTCAGCTGTAAACTATTTTAGAGACCACAAAAAGCTCAGAATGTTGATGAATCCTTAGCTACATTGGTTGATGATGGGAGGGCTTGCCCCTTTTGCATAGATAAAACTCATTTGATCATTAAATGTCCTATCTTTATATCAAAAACCAAGGAAGAAAGACGAAGGATGATTGTGAGCAGTAAGAGATGTTTCTTTTGTCTTAGAGCCAACCACAACGCAATCAATTGTACACGCCCGGATAAGAAACGCTGTGTAGATTGCCAACTTTATCATCATCGATTTGTAGCCTGCCCACCATACGGAAATAAAGTACAGCCAAGGACTTTTTCTGGGTTGGAAAGTTCACGGGCGGGAGGTACTTCTACTTTGAACGCGAATCTAACTCTGTCGGGAAGTGCTTCTGAGTGCAACATTGGTCGTGCACGGGAGGTTGCTTCAGATGCAGATGCAACATTCAACACAGTAGGGACCCTGAACTCAAGCCAGGAAGGAAAAATTCATCGACGCTACTCCCCTACAACGTATGTAGAACTGCAAGATGTTGAGAAAAAATGGCATCGCGTGGTTGCATTTATTGATACAGGTGCTGATACAACATTGCTTAAGTTATCCACAGCCAAGCATTTTGGCTTGCAAGGTGAACCATTCAAGTTTCGATATGGAGTAGCTGGAGGAGGCATTGCTGAGGAAAGCAGTGCCAAGTTTTCTATCCAAATTAGACCGGTGAATGGAATTAAGTCATACAATGTAATTGCAATTGGAATTGAGAAACCAGCCCATAACAGTCCTGCAGTTGGAGGGGATATTTTTGATGAGTATCCTCATCTGAACGCTGCAAGGGAACGTTACCCACAGATGAAGCAGAAATTGATATCATCATTGGTTATGACTATTATTTCCTTACAATGCCAGTTGAGAGCGTAAAAGACTCTGTGTCTCCTGAATCGTCTCCAGTTGCCGTCAGAAGTATCTTGGGGTGGACCATTTTTGGAGGGAATATTCCAAAACCCAAACCACATGCTGCATCCAGGGTCCAGTTTTTGAATCATTTGGAGGATTTGCAGAAATTATATACATCTGATGTTGTTGGTGTCAAACCAACAACATTGTGTGTTTGCTCAGATAAGGAAATAGCAGAGTCTCAGTTCATAAAACATTGTCGAAATAAGCTTTGCATTAATGCGGATGGTCGCATGACTGTGAAAATGCCTTGGAAGCCTGGTTTCCCTGAAGCATTGGAGTGTAACAAGCCTCAAGCAGAAATAAGACTTATGAGCCAAGAAAAAAGATTAATTAAGAATGGAACCTTTGATGAATATAGCGAAGAAATCCAGAAATTAATTGACAGTTGCTTTGTCAGAGAATTATATCCAGAGGAATCCAGAGATGAGGGATGGTACTTACAACATCATGCTGTATATCAGCTACACAAATCAACAAAGGTTCGCATCGTATGGAATTCTGCTGCCAAGTTCAATGGCTTGTGTTTGAATGATGGATTTTACAAAGGGCCAGATTTCTTGAACTCTCTTCTGTATTGCCTTCTTCACTGGAGAATGAAAAGCATAGGAATTGCAGGCGATGTTCAAAAAATGTTTAATCAAATACTTATGGCTGAAAAGGATCAGAGATATCACCGGTTTGTATGGCGTTTTGATTTATCTTCTCCAATTCGTCACTGGCAGTGGCTGCGCCTTCCTTTTGGGGATAAACCAGCACCAGACATAGCTATGATGGCTGTACGCACTTTGGCAGATACATTCAAGGAGGAGGAGCCTATTGGAGCACAGTTAATTAACTGTCGCATGTACATGGATGATGTGATTGAATCATTTGATAAGAGTGAATTAGCTATTGGGCCATGGATCAGGTGGATCGGATATTAGGAAAGGGCTCCTTCAGAATAAAAGAATGGCATTTCTAATGACCCCTCTGTTGACCGATGCCCAGAAGACAAGCAAACACGAGTTTTGGGTCATGTATGGGATAAGGCTACGGATAGTGTGGCTATTCAGCTAGACAAATTCAGTGAGGAGTTTTCAAAACTAACAAAGCGGAAGGTTGCTAGTTTGGTATCAAAGTTGTGGGATCCTACAGGTATGTTATCTCCTGTAATAATTAGATACAAGATTTGTCTTCAGGATTTATGGGCTAGTGGAGTTGGTTGGGATGATGAATTGAGTGAAGAACAAATCAAAATGTGGAAAGGATATGTTCATGAAATGAATCAACTAATTGGATTTAGACTATATCGAATGATAAAGCCAGAAGATTCTCTAGGAGACCCTCAACTTCATGGATTTAGTGATGCCAGTGAATCTGCCCTAGGTTCTGTGATCTGGCTGAAATGGAATACTTCTCATGGAGTAGAACTGAAATTCGTCATCGCAAAGTCTTTAGTGGCTCCGTTGAAACAGCGTTCTATTCCACGTCTTGAGCTTACTGCTGCTGTGGTTATGGCTAGACTTGCCTTGCTTGTTTTGCAAGTGGTTGGCAGGGTTAGTACCATGAAATTTTGGACCGATTCAGAAGTAGTGTTGGCCTGGGTTCGCTCTCCTGCTAGAACCTTTAAACCATTTGTGTCAGCTAGAGTTCAGGAGATTCAGGATGCTTTGCCAGGATTTTCAAAAGAATTTTGCTATGTTCCTTCACAATTGAATCCTGCTGATGCATTAACCAAGCCAATAAAGCCAAGTGAACTACAAGGATGGATCAATGGTCCCGATTTTCTTCTGAACAGTTCTCAAGATTGTGATTTTGGGGAACCGACATATGATTTTGAAAAGAAGCGTTGTATTGTTAAAGAGTACACCAGAATCTCTTAAAAGGATCCAATTTGTTGGAATTTTGGCTGATGAGAGTTTTGAGGAAAGATTTACAGAACTCTCTTCAGACTGGAATAGACTTGTACGAATAACTGCTTACTGCCGCCGTTTGCTATTACAACAAAACCCAGAAAACTACCAAAGTCATCTAGAACCTAAAGAAATACAAGAAGCAGAACTGGCTTTATTTTATGCAAGCCAGAAGTCTTTAAATAATCAAGATGAAGTTAATCATAAACAGATTAAAAAGCTTGACCCAAAGTTGGATGAAAAAGGCATTTTAAGAATTGGAGGCAAACTACATAAGCTCCATTTACCCTACGAGCAGAGGCATCCAGTTTTATTGGTGAGGAATTCTTCCCTGGCTGAAGCATTCGCTCAGATGATTCATCGATGTACAGGTCATCAAGGATATAGAGTCGCAATTGCTTTAGCTTTTAAGCGTGGAGTTTACATTATTGGAGGAGCAAGATTATTTAAGGATATTGCTTTCAAGTGTTGTTTCTGCAGAACCAGACGTCGCCTATTGTTGGGCCAACAGATGGGGGAACTGCCAAGTTTCAGAGGTGAGCCCAATACCCCCCCCTTTAGCAGAGTTGCATTAGATTTCTTTGGCCCTATCAAAATAAAGTTAACTCGTAATGCAAGCACTGAAGGAAGTATAATGATCATAACTTGCACCGTCACTCGTGTCATATCTCTTGAACTGGTCGACTCATTGTCTTCAGATGCTTTTCTCTGTGCTTGGAGAAGATTTACTTGTAATCATGGAATCCATCTAGTTTTGGCAGTAAGTGACAGAGGACGCAATTTCATAGGGGCTCAAGAGAAATTGCAAAAGTGGATAAATTCTTGGAACGAGAGCCTAATAAAGGACAAGTTTGCAATTGCTGGGACAAAATTTGAGTGGAAATTCAACACACCTCACGCTTCTCATATGAATGGAGTTGTTGAATCATTGATCAGAAGCTGTAGAAGAGGTTTAGACGCAGTAGCAGATTATCACCACAAGAAATTCAGTGCTTTGGAATGGCAAACAATACTGTCAGAGGTGACGTACCTTGTTAATTCACGACCACTCTTCCCAAACGGACCAGATCCTCTTGAGTCCCCAACTATAACCGGCAATGACTTACTGTTTCCTCACGGGCAACCTTCAGTTCTATAACCATATACCGGTAACGAAGTGAACTTGAGAAGCATGGTAGAGGTAGCTCAACAGAGAATTCAGATATTTTGGAGACTTGGATTCGTTATATGCCGCCTCAGCTAGTACAAAGATCGAAATGGTTTCATCCCAAACAGAATCTTCAAGTTGGTGATTTGGTTCTTCTTCTGGAACCAGGCCTAAAGGGAGGTGTCGCTCCTAGGGGACTGTGGAGGCGCGGTCTTGTTGAGAGGATTCATCCCGGAAAAGATGGGCTTGTTCGAAGAGTTACTGTTCGAACAGTGGAGAATGGAAAGGTGGTTCACTGGGAGAGACCCATTCATAAACTTTGCTTAATTGCTACGGTACAAGAGCTTCAACATGGATTCCAAGCTAAGGCAGATAAAGATGCTCAAAATTAAATTGGGAGAATTTCATTTACATTGTAAACCAAACTGATTTGGTCTCTCTCTATATGTGCATGTTTCGAAAGTCCTTTAAATTATTGTGGTTCATTGCATTCTCCACTAGGCGGGAGTGTAGCGGACTTTCAAACGGTTGTTTGTGCTGTTTAAGTATTTATTACACTAAAGATTTGGATGTCTGTAAATGCTGTTTACCCTTAAACGACCATTAATATGGTTACTGTCTATTTGCTAGTGATTGCTTCCAGGCTGTTTATATTTTAACGTTTAGTCTTTAGTAGCAAGGTCTGACTGACAGACCATAAGTGAATACGCTCTTGTTTTAAATTTGGATAACTGTTTACATATAGTCGGGTGGACTTTGTGAGTGATATTAATATTTACTGTATTAGTCACTATTAAGTTGTATTTTGTTGTATCTATTTTATTCTTTGCATTTAAATATTTTGTTTTTATTTTCGTTATACCATAAGCAGTTCGCATTTTGTCATTACTTTGTGCAGTTTTATTTGTCATTTATTTTGTGTTTTTTCTTCTTTGTAGACTTCACCGAATAAAGAGAAGTGGTAGAAGTGGTTTTCCTTGACTTGTGGAATCTCAACGTTGTCCAAATTAATATATATATACAGTAAGTCCTCGGGTTACGCCGGTCTCGACTTACGATGTTTCGTGGTTACGAACGCGCCCCCATAAAAATATAAAAAATAATATTTTGCGTCGTTCCGTCTTACGCGGTTTAGCGTCGTAAGCAACGTAAACAAACGCGTACTAGTTCCGGGCGCACGGCGGAAGAATACGCTTCGTGGGGGAGAGGACGGCGTCGCTTCGCTACGCTCATTCCTCGCCCATACGCCATTTTGGTTGTTTACACTGCCTCTCTCTCCCTCGTGTTGTATCGTTTTTGTAACTTTTTGCTCTTTGTTATGGCTCCCAAGCGCAAGGCGGACTCTTCTGATGGTAGTGCATCGAAGAAAAGAAAGGCCATCACCATGGAAATTAAAGTGGACATTATAAAGCGATCTGAGAAGGGAGAAACGCCAACAAACATTGGCCGCTCGCTTGGCCTTAGCCGTTCGACCGTTGCTACCATTATCAAAGATAAAGAGCGCATCGTTGAACATGTGAAAGGATCTGCTCCTATAAAAGCGACAGTGATAACTAAGCAGCGTAGTGGTCTAATAATTGAAATGGAAAGGTTATTGGTGCAACTTCTGGAGGTTCTTTTTCTCTTCACTAACCTCCCCCAGTCTCTCCAGCACCGCAGCTTCCTCTCCAGTGTGCAAGCCAATCAAATTAATAAAGGTAAGGAATTGTTCTCTCATTGTTATTGATAGGTATTTACATTAAATCATGTGGTATTTTTCAATGTTCCGACTTACGCTGAAAATCGTGTTACGACGCATCTTAAGAACGGATCAACGTCGTAACTCGAGGACCCCCTGTATATATATATATATATATATATATATATATATATATATATATATATATATATATATATATATATATAGATAGATATATAGATATATATATATATATATATATATATATATATATATATATATATATATATATATATATATATATATATATATATATATATTGTCCTTATGACATGTGGTAGCCACTTAACAGTTTGTCCAAGCTCTACTGAAAGTGTTGTCATAAGGCTAGGGGTTGACCGACTCAGTGATTGGCGTTTTTTCTTCCCCTCTTCTTTATTTGCTACCTTGATCTGTCGGCCAAGTACTTGCTGGAAGTGGGTCATGATGCAGGTGAGCTTCAGAATCGAGTATCTTATTATTAAGCATCAGCTAATTAGGTGAGACTTCCACTGCTCTTGTTTTCAGTAAAGGAACCCATTTGTATATAACTGACCTAGGGATTATTTGTCTAATGGTCTGTTCTTCTGAGCCACTCAGGATTTCCCTAAGTTTTCTTGGAATGAGTTTTCAGATGTAACTTGCTCAGGGTCAGGGCCCAACCAGCCTTGCATCCTTACACCTTGCTGTATACTGTAGCCTTACACCTTGCTGTATACTGTAGCAGGTTACAGGACTCATTGGTCACCTGCTTATTCTCGTGACTGGCGACATGACATTTCTGGATGGAGATTTAACTTATCAGTCATTTGTGAGACTATTCTCTCCTCTCCCTCCCTTTTAAACGCACTAAATCTCCTACATAAAAGACAGCTTGTATTTCTGTTGGACCAAGCATTAAATTCAAACAGTAAATTGCATCTTTTATAGGTATACATACCAAAGGATTTTAACCATTCCACATAATTCCTGAAGCTGAAGGAAAAAGTACTAGCTTACAGTTTATTCCCCAGCACACCCACCAACCACCAGTTAAAAACCTTGTTACCTAGCATCATTGTGAAAGATAAACTTGTGCAATCTCAACAATTGGCTGGTTCAAGTCTTCATAAAGCAACAGTTGCTCCAGGACACAGACCAATTCCTTGCTTTTTGCCATGGTCAGGGGATGATGATAAACTGGGAAAAGTTGCAAGCTTTAATCAAAATAATTGAGAATGCTGATAGGTTAGGTATCAGCAAGAAAGATTTGATCAGACTCCCATGTCAGTAATCACAAGAGACAGTACAGGTAATGTTTCAGCAGGAATAGCTAGCTCAACTTTGGCAAGTCGTCCTTAGTCACCTATCAGCTTTGAAGAGGCTTTTACCCATATGGGTGCCTCTTCAAGGATACACTTCAGTAGTGTCTTTAGGAACACTAATCAGCCTCCCGTGGTCCTCCCTCTTATTCTGTACTTCTCAGCAAGGAAGCAAAGGAAGATCTGGCCTGATGGTTGGATGACAGGAACTTCCTGGAGGGAGTCCCATTACACTCCCCATTGTCAGGGATGCTTCAAAGGCGAGGTGGGGGATCTGGTAGCTTTGTATGCATGGACAGATGACCTTCATCTTTACATTAACATCTTGGAAATTGGTACCACTGCGTCCTGCAAGCATTCCTGAATCATAGTGCTGATGAGTGACAACACAACTGTAATTCCATACATCAACAAGCAAGAGCAGATGGTTTCGTTCCTCAATTGGCTGGCAAGGCAGATGCATGAGTGGTCAATTCACCAAACTGTTAAAGGTGTTAGCCAGGTACTTTCTGGGAAAGAAGAATCTAGTGGTAGGCCATCTCAGTTATGTTATTCAAAGTGTTGAAAACACTGGTGACTGACTTGTTTACTATGCAACTAAGCAGGAAGCTACCATGTTCTGTTATCCAATCCTGAACCATTTAGACCTGTACACCCAAAGAAAAAACTGAATCTCACGCATAAGTGCCACTGAAACTATGAAAAACAAGTTGAATCTTCTAAGGGGTAATCAACAACCATGAACTAAACAATCATTTATTTTACACAATACATGACTATGTTGGCAAAAGACCACCTTTATAAATATAGAAAAGAGATAGTTCACACATACCTCTCTGTGATTTTTTTGTTTCCATGTGGACATATATTATCAACTATCTACCAATGTACATTGAATATATTAAATGTATTCTGTGCATTTTTTAATCACACATTATGCAACTGGGATATTCTTGCATAAATTAAATATGCAAGAAACAATTGCTCACAAATATACAGAAATAATCACATTCACCATGAAGCTATGCTAATGACTTAGATTAAACAATGTAAAAACTGAACGTGAATAACTAAAAATAGAGTAACAAATGTTCCAGGTCTATTTCCGTATCAGGCTATATCACATGACTACAAATACTACGTATTTACAGATGCAGCTGGTATTCATCGCACTCACAGACATCACTGCTCAACGACATAACTAAAATGGCATTCCACGATCAGTTTGAAATTGTTTTATCTACAGCATTATATCCATTGCTATTGCCTGAATTACATCAAGTGGATTTGTTAGAAAAATGAATAATGACTTCACCATAACTGGTAGTTTATATGTAACTTTTGGAAATCTAACTAAGGATATAAAATAAGGCAATATTCTGAAGAAGTTTGAAGCCTGAATAAATATGCTGTTAACCGAGATCATGTGTGTGATACAGTATATCAGTATAATAGAATTTCTGCCCACTGCGTCCATTTACTTTTTGGGCAGTTATGTAGGACCTGAGTTGAATTGAAATGTATTTAAAAACATTCCACTTTTATAAGTCTAAGAGAATAAAAATTACAAAATGCAACGTTCTTATATTGCTTTAGCAAAAGTCCAAGAAACAAGCCTTTGATTAAACAATATTCAAAAGTAAGTAGCCCCCACTGTCAGTTTATGAGTGTTTCACTTTGCTGTTTAGGCAGAAAAGCTGTAACAACAAGAACTCGACTTCTGGCGGCTGCTACACGCTTTTTTAAAATGTGCGTCTCCCTCGCGAGCGCTTCCACAAATGTGCTGTGATCCAAAGGTAAGTCATCTTTTACGTGTACTGAAAGAGAATAAGAGAAAAAATGTAAGTGAAATGCACTTTAAGGGAAAATACAGTAGGTGAAAAAATTATACAGTATAATATACAACAATATCAGATTTTAATTTCCTTTACAGAACAGGTCAGATTTTAATTGCTTTTGCAGTACAGATAATAATTTAACACTTCAAATATACATACTGAAGTGTGGTGTAGTGGAAAATAGTTTAACAGCAGGTCTATGAGAACTATTCAAAATTCTATCAAATCTGAGTACACTAGGAAACTAAAAAAATTTTCTAATTTTCTTCTACTATGACTTAGGGGAAAATATTACTATATTTGCATAGTATCATGCTTATCTCTACAAATACTACAATATTCAATGCTTATAACTACCAATTCACAACGACTGTACTCTAAAACTAAACTCAAAATAAACAGCTTAGTGTAAAAAATAAAAAAAGTGCAGCTGCATACGTACGTTTGACTTACGTTCGTAGTTCCAAGAGTCGGAAGGAACATTTAGGTTTCCTTTGGCCTGAGCCAAGTCAGCTTTCAGTGATTTCTGAGTAGCTTTAAGAGATAAAACCTGCTGCCGTGACGCCCTTAACTGAGGAATTTCAGCTGCACGAGGTCTGCCTTCATATCTTTTAACATCATCTTCAGACCAATTTTCAACCTCTAGTTTTGCCGAACACGAAGGCATGGATGGTTTTGGCTGGTGTTGCGACAGAGCTAATGACTGAGCCTGAGCATCCCTGCGATGCTCCTCATCCATTTCTGAATCTTGTGAAGAGCTAAAAGATGAACACTCAGAGTCTCTAGGGATGCTCTCATAGCCAGAGGATTCTCCTAATGATGGATTGGTTCCTAATGATCCACTGTTCGCTGCAGGATGTTGATGTGGATGTGGATGTGGATGATGCTTATGAGGTTGAAGATTTTGTGTAGTTCTCCAAGCCTCATTATTTTCCAAGGGAGTTGCACTTCCTTGGGTGGCAGCACCGGAATCATGACCAGAGTCATAACCTTCGGTTGGTGTCGGAGCATCTGGGGGGTACATTAATGTACAGGTGTATCGATAGCTACTCCTGTTTGCTAATGCTGGCGACTTTGTTGCTCCTACACGAGCCGATTTCCCCCAGCGCATACGGACAGATGCTGTATCACTTCGTCTACTAGTACTTTGTTTAGCTGCACTTTGTGAGACCACTCGGGAGGGAGACTTTATCAAGTTTTTTGAATTACGATCGGGTGATTTAGAATTTTCTCTGCTTTTCACTGGCACTTTAACTTTTGACTCTTTTGTTTTGGCCACATTTTTCTTATTTTCTACGATTTTATTATTATTTTGTTTGGCTACTTTATATGGAGATTTCGACTTACTCCTACCAACACCTACACATAAGAATTTAGAAAGTTTAGAAGTCTGCATCATATACTCTGAATCTTCACTTATATTACTAACACAATCACTTTCATTATCACTCTTTCCAGTTACTGTTCGGTCATCATTCACATCACCATCTTTGCTATAGTCATACTGCACTGGATTACAGAGAACAACATTTGCTTCAACGTCTTCTATATACTCGGGTAAGGATATTCCATTCATTGGTACCCTATCCACGAAGTTTTCGGTAGAATCCGCTAATGGAACATCTTTTAATTGTAAACTAGAATTTGACGCTTGCTGGGTGAGAGTTAAGTTTGACGCACTACTATTGTTTTTCATGGATGAAAAATTAAAGAACATGGAGGGTATATATGGTACAAGGTCACTCTGCACATCACAGGTACAATGGTCTTCTGGTAAATCTATATCATCAGTTCCAATACATTTATCACTAGCCGAGTCTTCTAATTCTAAAGGTCTACTCAACCACATTGACTTACTCCTTAATGCAGACTCTAATTTTAGTATGCTATCACCATGTCTTAACTGTTTTTTATTACAGTGACGACACAATTTCCCTTCTGCCTGAACTGGTTCACTGCATATGCTATCATCTTCAAGAGGAGGTTTCTGATCCTCAAGTAAAGAATCACGACTGTTGGCTAAAATTTCAGCTAACGTAGCAGCTTGCAGTTTTGGTCCACCTGTATGGACACGGGGGCTTTGGCGAGCTAGTGTTCTGTATAAATCATGTATTTTTGCAAGTTCATGAAGATTCTTATTAGAAACATCTGACTGTAGAGCCATGCTTAAATCTTGGCATACTCTTCCATAGTCTGTCACTTCAAAGAGGCTAAATGGTCTTGAGTTTTCATCATCAGAGTCATCTTCATCCCCAGTTTCTCCCATTTGAGAATAAGAATCTGTGGATAAGCATATCCATTATTTGGTTTTAGTAAATAAAATTTTACATTCTTGTATTCATAAAATGCAGAACCTAAATACATTCAATCTGAAGACTAAAAGTACATACATTCTGATTATATATACATCAATTTCTTTAACAAAATACTTTTAAATTTTACTATTACAGTTTTGTTCATAATTTCCATAGTAATAAAAAAAATGGAGCAGTACAATACCTGTGAATGTTGATGCACATGTAAGATTTTCTTCTGAGAGTACTCTTAGAGGATGGTCATCGCTGGTTTCTACACTCATTACCTCACTCTGGCAAGGAGTATCAGCTAATGCTCTTATGATATCTTCCTCACATACCTGTATTAAAGGAGGAAAATTACAAATATTGTAAACAAAAATTTAAAGTCTGTAGTACAATAGTATAAAAAAGACTTTGATAATACTGTAGTCTGCCTATGTTCACGGATTTCAAATAATATTTATATTCTTTCATCTTTTTATGGGAAAGGAGGTGCAATAAGTGCTACTGAAGTGAATTCCTCTGAAATGAAGCTTATTTTGTAGTAAATTCCTCTACTACAGTAGGTACCTATATCAGATCATCTGAAGGACCACAAACAAGAAAAGACACTAAATCTCTGAAATCATTGGTGCTTTCAAGCAGCCATCTCACATTTTTTCCTATAACGATCTCACTTCTTTTTGTCCAATAAAAGCACCTCTTATTTCATAAATTCAATTTTCATTGCTTTATATGATTATAACCATAGCTTGAGATAAAAGACATCTTTCAGCTCTTCCAATTGTAAGCTAATGGGCAAACTCAACATTCCCTACCTAAAAGAACATTTGTGATACCACTCAATGGATAATACAGGTACTAATGACAATTGTATTGGGTTTATTACATTGTCTGCCATAACATTCCATACAACTCTTAAGTCTACGGTTTTACACGTTTGCAGTGCAACTGAAGTCTTTTGTGGAGGGAAGCATATTGTTTGTTCCCTTCACAGAATATCCTAAGATGCAATCAATGAGCTTTCTGAATCTTTTCGTCTCCTGATAGACACAAAAATGCTTAGTAACCTCCAGTATATGGTTTGCTATTTTTATATTTGCCACAAAATAAGTTCTTCTTTCTCTCTTCTGTCATGTGCAATTCTTTCTGTTTGATTTTGCATGTGATCCAAGTCTTCACCAGTGCCATTTCTAAATTATTTTCTTTGATTTTTTATTTGTTTTAATATTGCCACTTCCATATTTCTAATTTCTGATTGACTCCCACACAGTCTGCCTATGAATCTCATAATTTTAACAAATATCTTCCATTTAGTTTTTGGTTGCCCATATCCTCATCATATGAAGGTCTGGATTTCAATACATCAGATTTTGTTGTTGCA
Source organism: Macrobrachium nipponense (assembly GCF_015104395.2). Classification (NCBI taxonomy): domain Eukaryota; kingdom Metazoa; phylum Arthropoda; class Malacostraca; order Decapoda; family Palaemonidae; genus Macrobrachium; species Macrobrachium nipponense. The sequence goes on along the minus strand of NC_087201.1, from coordinate 158,492,791 downwards.
GTATACTGTTAAGATGATCTCCTTAGCAATGGTCAAGCGATCTTTTTCTTTGCTCTTCCTCACTGATGTTAATCTTTCTTACTACCCAGCTAGCACTAGGTTTATAATCTGGAAAGCCCAGTATCTTTCCATAAGTCTTGTGATCCTGAGCACCTAATGTTGCTCACTAATGTGGTCCTAAACTTCACCTACAACATTTGTACTGCCATTAGCAATTTTCTAAGTTTTTGCTCAGTTTATTTCAATTTTAATCCCTTCAAATATTTTCACGACAAGTTCCTTTGATCATTTTCTGTATTCTATTATATTTTCCATAATTATGGTAACCATTAAAGGACTTGTACTCATCTTTGAGTGATGCAAACACTTACCTTACTTTCTTCAGTAATACAATATCTACCATTGTCTTCACTCTAAACCTTGTTTTGTGATAACAATATTATTAACTTGAACTCTTTTGGGAGTCTGCTTTTGTACTGCCCTTTTAGCTACTTGTTAAGATTGAGAGATATTGTTTTGTGTACCCTTATTTCATTTATGAGCCTAAAAAGGTATCCTGTGTAACATTTCTTTTTGGGAGATTCTAATTGTGTGATGGTCAACATAGTGGCAGGTGTGCTGTAGTAGCAACAATGACTGATGCAGCACTGTGTATGACAAGATGGGACCAATTCTGGATAGGAAGAACTAGCTAACCACCTTATACCAACTTTTTGTGTTGTGGAATGAACTGATTGTAACAAAAATGTGTTAGCAATGGTGCTGGCAAAACTAAATTTGCAGTTGCCAAGAGCTGTACATCATATTGGTGTTGTGTGGGCTACTTAAGTTGTTGCATGTTAAACTTTACCTTATTTTTATGATGGACCATCTTTTTGTCTGATTCTTTTTTCTAGATGTTATTGACCATATTTTTATATTTTGTCTGATTTAAAGGAAATTATTCAATATAATCTATATTCATATAAAGTAATAATACTGTGTTTATAGAAATATTAAATAATGAAGTCAAGAATCTGTATATATATCTATCACCTATCCACTCTTCTGTCAAATATCCGTTTCATAGTTTGATGACCTTACAGTGATCACATAACAAAATGTTTGATGAAATTATTTTCAATGTCTTGGAATGTTTAATTGGGTAGTGGAGACAAGGTTTCAAAGACAAATTGTTGTTATTCTGCAAGCTAACTGTTGGGAAACTTGTTTACCATTGTATTGTAGATGATGTTATTGCTTATGAGAGGAGTACTTGAGCCGCTAGGTTATGCTCTCTTATTCAAGATAGGGCTATGAAGCTCTGACAATATTAACTTCTCTTGATGGCCCAGTAACTGTTGATTATGATGGTTTCAAATCAGAACTGTGGGTTTTAGGAAAACACAAGACCAGTAACTTGGTGGTTTTAGTTATGCTCACACTGAGACTTGATATGAACTATGAACAATTCATGTTATCTTTTTTCAGATTTCTTAACTGTCATTATGAAAGTCGAAATTTGAGAACTCCCTTGAAGATGTCAAGCTTTACTGGTAAAGGTCAATTCATGTCATCAGTTCTCTTGTACATGAGATCATGTACAGTATTAGGACAAAAATCTTATGACTACAAAGGCAGCTCTAGGTTAGCTAACAATTATGCTTTAGCTAGAATACTATCCTAAAATAGTTCACAGAATCATGGCACTAAGAGTTGAGTTACACCATGAAGAAGAAGACAATATTGGCAATATTGCGGCTCAGTCTCATCATTCTATTCAAAGGAAATTATTAAGTAAAAGTTGATCGCGGTGGTATTACTAATTTTAATGCAAACTGTCAGAAGGTCGTGGCTTCCTATGGAACCAAACATGTTCTATCCTCTGATTTTAATATTAAGCATTTCTACATTCTAAGAGAAACAGGGAGCTCAGGAGTTATACACTTGAAAGGACATGGTAAACTTGACAATGAATGTTAATGTAATTTATGCAAACATATTATCATGTTAGAAAAGTCCATTTTCTTACTATTAATGTCTGATTAGTTGTTCCTTATTTACAGGATGGTTTGAAGTAATAAGGCCTCCTATCAAGTCTTGTGCTGTATGGCTAGTTAGTACTGTAAGGGTTGCCCCTTTGCAACGTTAAAGACTTAAGAGGATTCTAGTAAACATGTTGATGTTCAGGAGCTGGTATCAAAATAAATTTCTCACTCTCCTGTCATATCTGAGCTGCCAAATATTAATTTTTACTTTTCAAAATTTAAGTTAGCACAAACCTTCTCTACCTTGAGATAAATGTTGCGAACAATATTGCAATTAGATATTTGTGAAAAAGTTAGTCTACGTAAATATAATATCTAAACAGAAAGTAGTGTTTAACACTCGCCCCAGGTTTATACCGACACCTTTTATATAGGTGAGCGAGTCAGAGAATTCTGACATGTCCAATTTAGCAGTTCTCTGGTATTATAGCAATATTTCACTAGAAATAGTGCTAAAGGAGACACATTTCACTGGGCGACACGGCTTCCTCGCCCAGAAATAGATTTTTCCTACGTCAAAATCCCTTTTTTCAGCCCTGCCATAGAAAACAAATTGGTACTATGGTATTGGTAGTTTCTGAAAAATCGCAGGCCTACAATTCTCAAGGTATCTCATAAGATTCTTGTGGGAGGAAGGGACTCCTATTGGTATTTCCACTACAAGAAAATGTGCAGTAAAATTTCAACTTATTTCTGGTGGCCAGGTATGCCACTGGATATATGGCTGTTTCACCTGTCTTGTGATGTTTGTAAAGGAGCTCAAAACAAAAGTAAGTAATGCAGGCTCCTTTACAAAAATTACCAATTATATACGTATGTCTCTTTTTAAGGGTTTGTATGAATACTGTTGGTTCCAATATCACTGCACCATCAGCAATTGGTCCTATTATTCCCCCTTGAGCAAAAGGTTTTAAATATAAAGTTTATGTTAACATTAGTAGACTATGCTTCTAGTTTTTCAAAAGCTGTGCCAATGAAAGATAAAACGTCAGCTGGTATTGCAGAAGCTTCGTCATCCCTTTTTGTTTATGTTGGAATTCCCAAGGAAATAACTGACTGACAGTGAGTTAGTGAAGCATACTGTTCTGCCTTGATCCAGGTCTTCTGATTGAAAAGACATGGACCCATCTTCCTCAGTAGAGTTGTCCTTGTTCATAGGAGTTCTGAACACTTTTGCCAACTTCATTAGCTTCACCCTCAAGAGTAGAATGACTCTTGTATTCCACAGCCTAACCCAGGCAATGTACGTATAGCCCTTGGAAGAGGCCTCAGATCAAGATTTCACCTTCAAGTCTTGTTCTGCTAGCCTTACCCTTAGAAAGGACATGATGTAGCTTTGCACCACTGGGGTATTTCTGCCAGTATAATGTTAATTATAAATACAGCACAACTTTTCATGACCAGTGACCATTTTCTGGAATAAGTTTTCTTGATCTGAATGACTATACAGTATACTCATATATCGAGTTCATTGCATAATATCTACCAAATGACTAATTAAAATATTCTTCAAAAAACATATCTAGACGAATCAACATGTAGTTTTTGAAGTTTTCTCAGCAGACTTTCTCATTCCTCAAAAGTTTTCTCAGCAGGTTTTCTCATTTCTCTAATTTGTAATGTGCCTATAAATTACTATTTAAAATATCCTCCATGCTTATAGAACAAAGAGATAAATACCTGTATGCAGGAGTCAACAGTGATCACAGGGTAATCAGGAATCTGAACTTCAATAAGTTCTGTGGAATGATGTGTTCCCGAAGAGGCTAGCGATCGTCTCACCCACCCTCGCTGGGGTGTTGTACTTTCTTCTTCATCAGCTTCATGCCCTGTTTCATCACCATCATCTTTTCCAAGCTCTTCAATGTCTGTTCCTATTGCTGCTTCTAATTCAGGCTCTTCCAACACCGTTGCTGTAATAAAAAATGTTATAAAATAACACTGATAAGTTGCAGATGTACCATACCTAATTCAAAGGTATAAGGATACATACAAGCAAAGACATGAAACATAGCACAGAAGTACTGTACAATCTGTGACAAACTTCTTGATAACTATGTAACACTTAGACTTGTGGCATGTTAAGGTACAGAAGTACTGTACAATCTGTGACAAACTTCTAGATAATTATGTAACATTTAGACCTGTGGCATGTTAATGTTATGAACTTCTGGAAAGTATGACTCAAAGCTGTGTATCACTTTAATTCTCTATCATTTTTATGGGAATTTATGAGAAAGTCCTCTGTGACATCAAAATGGTTGATATTTTTATCTTGGGGAAAATACCAAAAACATACCATTACCCAAGAATTCATAAGAAGTGTTCTGATTCATTTTTGGCTTTCAATCCCTTGCCGATAACTCCTCTCTCTTAGTTAACAGCATTTTGATTTATGTATTTGAATTATTATTAAATATCTAAAACTAATTCTTTTTGAAAGTAACATACAGTAATTCCTCCCTAACCCAATATTAAAATGAGGCTCTAAAAGGGTGTCAAATATTAGAAAATAGCCCATCATATATTACACACCAAACTTTGCCAATCATAAACTATGTTAGTATGCTCACAAGTCATTAAAATCCACTAAATTGAAAATAAGAGCAATGTCCATATAGTTCAGTAAATAACCACTAGCTAGCCTAAGTTAGTCTACACCAAACCTTGGTCCAACTTTGCCAAGGCATAGCCTACCCTATTCGGGCAGAGCAGAAGTAAAATTTTCCCTTTCAGTGGTGTCCAGACCCTTGTTGAGTGAAATGTTGAAGTCAATAGCACCAGTCACATTAAATCAATTATAGTCAAATACTTTCAACAGTAATATGCACAGAGCTGTTCATTATTACATAGCCTATTCAACATTCAACTAGTACTAAACTTTAAGTTCAAGAGTAAGAAAATCTGGTATACTATACTAGTACAGAGCTGTATCATCATCATATCAACATAATGCCAACCCTATCTATAGCACCTTAACGTAATGTTGTGCAGGTGGTAAACATATCTGTAAACATTGATTCTTTACCTACATGCATGGTAACTGGTAAGGCAAGACTGAGACTAATTCTGTATGTCTATGCATCTTATTGCTGCCTGCAAAATCTCACGCATACTGTGTATGTAGCTTTTAATTCTTCACTCTCTCCATTCACTGAGCAGTGGGCTCTCTTGACTTAAATTAGACTGACAGTGTTTCAGTTATAATATACTGCATCCAGCTCAGTCTTCACTTACTGCTCTTTGGTTAAAACTACTTAAGCATATTCAACTTTGTTGGTTTTACTGATAACCCTCCAGACTTGGAATAAGATTTTGAGAATAAAAGTATAGGGGGCAGAGAGACTAAAAGTGTTCAATGGGAACTATACAAAACAAATAATTAATTCATTACGACTAACAAAGTACGTATATGAATGTTTAAAGTGGCCTGCATACTGCAAGATGGCAATCCAAAATATTGTTGTTAGTATTAACTATAGTAGTATGCATATACAGTACCTAGAAGCAGCTTACCTAAACCTTGGTGTGCCTGTCTTTTACATTCTTCCTCTTCACAAGACAAAAGAGAGCTTAGTTCTTCACACTCTTCAGCTAGTGCTTCACACTGAGAGCATATATCATCAATTGAAGGTTCATCTGCAACAGAAGCTTCATCTGGTGAACAATGGGGCTCAGTACTCTTCTCATCTACAGGACACTCTTTTGGTAGTGATTCAGCTTCAATGGATGGTGGATCAGGTTCTTCAGGTGGTTTGGGATCTTCAGCTGGTATTAGGTTTTTACGTTCCAGTTCTTCAATCAGATTAGGCTGTGGTGGCATAGTAGAACTTGACCCATTCGCTTGGCCTGCGCCAGAGGGTGGATCTTCACTTAGGGTGTCTTGATCGCTGTCTAAGGTAGATTCTTCACAAGTGCGGAATTGAGTGAGGTGAGTGAACTGCTCCTGGGTTGTAGAATTCTGTGTTGGTGTCTGAGCTGGAACAGTTTGTTGTTGTTCCAGTTGCTGAACAACCTGAGCTGTTTGAACTGCTACCCATCTTTCTATCATGGTCTTTTTATGATCGTCCATAAAACCGTAACCTATTGGGGTAACTTGTGGACCATCAACCCAAGTTTCAGATTTTTCTTTTTTGATCTTCTGTGCAGCTGCTACACGTGACTTATGAACTCTTGGGCCATCAATCCACTGTTCATCCGACACTACTCCATCTGCTGGATTCTTTGCATTTAATCTATTTGACTGCTGCTGCAGTTGTTGCTGTTGAAGCTGTTGTAGTTTCAACTGTTGTTGTTGCAACTGAAGATGCTGTTGTGAGAAACTTTGGTGCTGATACTGCTGCTGCATGCTTTGTTGCTGGCCTGGCTGCTGTAGACTCTGCTGCTGATTTTGAAGTTGGAAGTGTTGTATCTGCTGTTGCTGGATTTGTTGTTGCTTGCTCTGGGGGTGTTGTAATAGGTATAAATGTTGTTGCTTCAGCTGCTGCTGGATATGTTTTTGACTTAATTGTTGGACCTGTTGCTGTTGTTGTTGCTGAAGTTGTTGTTGCTGTAGTTGTTGTTGCTGCAGTTGTTGTTGCTGTAATTGTTGTTGTTGTTGTTGTTGTAGATGAACTGGTTGTTGATGTAACTGAATAGTCTGATGAGGCTGATCACCAATTTTCTTGTACGTTGGTACAAGATTATTTGGCTCCTCGTAAGCACTATAATTAAAGTGTCTTAAATCACCAGGAACTAAAGGACCCAGTGTAACTTGGGGTTTGAATGAAGAGAGGAGAGGTTTCTGACCCTCTTTATTGTAAGCAACATGACTTACTCCTGGTTGGTGGCGTATAAAGCTGCCACCGGGAGTTACCTTTCCACTACTGAGGGGGCTGTTGGCATTACTAACTGTTCTTGGTGGTGGTCTTGGTTTTGCTTGTGATCTTCCATTGGGCACTGAGCGGGAAGTTGGCGTCGGGCTGGCAGATGCAGCCCGTCGCGTATGGGCAGGAGTCGGTGATGCAGAGTGAGGCCTTAAGTGTTCCATTGATCTAAGTCGAGTAATGGGCCACATCTGCTGATTAGTATGATGAGGCATAAACACCGGGGGATGTTCATTGTCCGTTGCATCGCCAGGACCACCACCACCAATATAAATGACTGTATCACAAGACTGCTCTGATGAGGAGAAATCAATGGATGAGGAACCAGCTGATGTATCTCCACCGGAAGATCGACTATGAGACCCATCGGAACTACCTCCGGAATTTGAACCACCAATACCCTGAAAATATGTGTAAAAAAGAAAATTAGTGCTTATCTTATAAACCCAAATGATCAAATTCATAGGAAATCCTCACAAGAATATGCCTTTTGTTATTTGGAAAAGTAAGGTGCACATATTTCCAAAGATATAAAAATTTTCCTGATTAAAGGGTAAAATTTAGACTGATATAATTTCATTAGTATTATATACACTCTCCTTAATATCACTAGTTGACCAATGTTCGACATTAATGGTCAATATCCTGTGCTTACCACTGAATTCAAGAAATGAGTAACAGAAGAAGCACTTAAATGGCAATTAAGGATACTAGTAACAGAAGGAAGAACTTAGGAACTTAAATGAATGAGTACCTTTAATTTCTTGCGTCTCATTCGGTGGACTCTAGAAGCTAACTGCAGAGTAGCAAGAGTGTGTTGAGCATGCCGTGGTGAAGGAGAAATATGTACAACCATCGCGGCATGACAAGTCACAGACCCCAGAGCTTCTCTCAATAACATGGTTAGTTTGTTTTCACGGTGAGGAAGGTAACGTTGACCATTAAATATTGCTAAGAGAACAGAAGTCAGGGCAGACAAGGACATTCCTCCATTACTCCCACTTAAATCCCCAACGTCAATCATGTGAAGACGGCTGCGCCCACCAACAACTGCAAGGGAATACACAATAAATCATAACTCATGACAACCAATGATAAAATCTGTATTTTCTATTCCACTAATTAATAACATGAATCAATGCACCATCCTGTACAATAGGTCTTACATTTAATCAAAAATGCAAAACAATAAAGAAAAAATATCAAGAACTATAAATACTCAAGCACAAAATCTACATTTCTTATTCCATTAATCAGCATCAAGAAATTATATATGTTCCTATGAAGGAGCTATTACAGTTTTATGTAAAAAAAAACTCCAAGACCTATTAATACTCAGGCATTACCTCCTCCTTTTCCTGACTTATCAACAGCATACTGATAAATATGTAAAGTGTAAAGCAAAGTGGCAGATCCAGGAGGAGGGGCAGGTTGTTGTGAAGACTGGACTTGAGTATGAGCGTGTGAAGATCGAGCAGCAATGGCAACATCCAGGTAATGTGCCGCGGTTTCAGGTGAGGGCGCTCGAAGCTCTGCAACCGAAGATAGGTAACCTCCTGTTGTATCACGCAGTAATGCTCCCGGAGATGCTTCGCCTTCTGCAGGATAAAGTTTTTATTTCAGAAAAATGATCTTGCTCACTGGTACAGGTAAAACAGAAGACTTGTACTATGTACCACGTCCTAATTTCTGCCAGTTGATCAGAATATTTACTGCCTTTTTTTTTATGTCTATGTCTTCTGTTAGTTTTTGTTATTTACTGCCTTCTGTTTATATTTTTGTTTGTGTATGTATTTTGGTTACATTTATATTTACAATCTTTTGTTTATGTTTTTAAGTTCATCCCCACAGGGCTGGTACTCACACGTTGCCCTTTTGGAAGTAAATTATAGTTACGTACAGAACCAGAGGGCACAGTAGTAGTCTTAAGTGTTACCTTGATACAAACAATTGCAAATTACAGCCAAGATAGATATTTCCTGCAAACAATAAATTAACCTCTTGAGGTAATAAGATCACCAGGGATAATAAATCAACAATACCTTGCGCATATTCGGCGAGAAGATCAGTCAGCATTGCACCAGCAGCGTCAACTGCAACAGCAGAGACTCTGACGCTGAACCTGGCGCCACTTTTGGCCTTCTGCTCCACGATGGCTCGGTACAACCAAGCTATAGACGATGGCATGACGCCCAGTTCTCCAGGGCCGGTGTGCGATCCCAGCATGGTGTAGGTCTTACCTAAAACGGCCCCTCCAAAACATAACACACAGCCATCATTCCCCGCAAGCACAGCATGCAAGACATCCACAACTGCTCCTGTGACGACTTCACTCTGTCGATTGAGAAATTATTTATAAAATGACAAAATTAAAAGATTTGTTTTATAATCTATCAATGGAGAGGTCATTTACATATTGTAGAACTAATGGAATTCTTTCATTATCTAACAATGGAGAGGATAAATTAGCGGGATACATTTGTAAAAGTGCTCTCCTGGAAGATATGAAACAATTAGTAGGATGCAAGACACAACTTACCAAGTTAGTAACTTGCATCTGTAAAAATATTTACTGTAAATTAAGGGTCTAAATAATATCAATTTATCTGTAAGTATAACTTTTTTTTTGTGGTGAAAATATGAAAATCTAGTCTTACCACTGTAATCACACTATCATACTGTGTTCAGCAGAGAGAGAGAGAGAGAGAGAGAGAGAGAGAGAGAGTTCAAATCTTGACATCTCACCTGGGGGTCTTCCTGATTGTAGACTTGGTCAAAGGCAAACATCTTGGGGGCAGCCACGCCGACCCTCTCCTGGGGTTGTTTTGCTTGGGGTTCGACAAGAGTTACCTGACGGCGCCGTTTGTC
>NC_087201.1:158445531-158478031 GCF_015104395.2 Macrobrachium nipponense | reverse complement strand
TCTCTCTCTCTCTCTCTCTCTCTCTCTCTCTCTCTCTCTGTGCTGTGATTAATCTCTAAGTATATCTTAGTTTTACCAGACCACTGAGTTGATTAACAGCTCTCCTAGGGCTGGCCCGAAGGATTAGATATTTTTACGTGACTAGGACCAATTGGTTACCTAACAACGGTACCTACAGCTTATTGTGGGATCCGAACCACATTGTATCGAGAAATGAATTTCTATCACTAGAAATAAATTCGTCTGGTTCCGGATTAATCTCTAATTTAATGTTTAAAATGGAAATTAGTAATTTTCAAAAGGCTTATGAAGGTTGGGGTCATGGTAGGTTTGGTCAGAGCGGTCACGTACTGGAAAAGTTCGGGCACCACTGGTATACAACTTTCGTATGGGCATGAGTGTATCACACCTGTCTGTTAAAGTGTATCCTTGACTGTCTAGGAGTTACACACACACACACTTACAATATTTCGGTTCGTAATTTCTCGATACAACTTTCGTATGGGGCACGAGTGTATCACACCTGTCTGTTAGAGTGTATCCTTGACTGTCTAGAAGTCACACACACACACACACACACACACACACACACACACACACACACACACACACACACACACACACCGTAATTCGTTATGACCCTATAGGCGTCTACCATAACGGACGCCTAATTTGATTTTTTTATGTCGAACTCCACATGACGTCACTGGCATTTTCAACTATGGACAAAAAAGAAAGAAAAAAAAAAAAATATATATATATATATATATATATATATATATATATATATATATATATATAATGACGGGAAAGCCTAAAGTCCTTTTACCGTAATTACGATACTTCGACATCTTTGTCCACGATTTATGTGAAGGGTAGATAACATGACTTGCAAATTGTTCATATTTCATTATTACTCCCAACTCCCATTTATCAATCCCATTCTTAACGGAAAATTTGGGAGCTGAAATCTGTGAGATTTTCGATAAGTCTAAACTTAAAAACTTGAAGGATTTAACCATTAACGTTTAATGCAAAATGTTTACATTTTTTCTTGCTTCTCAACTTTATTTATCAAACTTATTATTAATTGAAAGTTTGGGCGATATATCTAGCTAGAATTTCGCTCATTTTGTACTCGTAGTCGCTGTTTTTTTAAATTTGATCGAACTTACTCTTGATGTGTAAACAACGTGACTTGCAAACTGTTTTTTAAATTTGATCGAACTTAGTCTTAATGGAAAGTTTGGGAGGTAAATCATGCGAGAATTTCGCTAAGTTTAAACTTGGAAACTTAGGAGGAATGAACCTTTCGTTTTCAAGCGAATTGTATTAATTTTTTTTTTTTTTTTTTTTTTTTTTTTTTTTTTTTTTTTTTTTTTTTTTTTTTGACGATGCGAACAATGGGCGGTGGGCGCCAGCACCGGCGTGAAAATTAATGGTGCCAGTACAATAGATGGGAGGAATTGAGCGAAGATTGATGATATGACGATCAGGCCTATGGCCGGGTGGGCTGGATTTCGTCATCACCATATATACTTCTTCATATACGACTGATGCCAGTGTGCCAGTGCAGTGAGCAATAGATGGGAACGTCTAAGGCCACTATGATTCTTTTTATTTTATCTTTTAATTTTTTTTTTCTTAAACTAAACTAAAGTGGTTATTGTTCACCCCAAAGTCATTCTTATATAAATGGTTAAAATGGAAATATTGAATACATCAATAAGGCCACTGCAGCTCTTATTATTTTATTTTTTTTTATCTATTTTTTCTTAAACTAAACTAAAGTGGTTAATCGTTCACCCCAAAGTCATTCTTACATAAATTATTAAACAAGGCCCGAAACCCTCATTGAACTACATCAAATAGGCCACTGCAGCTCTTACTTAATTTATTTTTTTTTTATCTATTTTTCTTAAACTAAACTAAAGTGGTTATCGTTCACCCCAAAGTCATTCTTACATAAATTATTAAAATGGAAATATTGAATACATCAATAAGGCCACTATAGCTCTTTTCATTTTATTTTTTTTTCTTAAACTAAACTAAAGTGGTTATTGTTCACCCAAAATCATTCTATAGAAAATAGAAATTGATATAAATGGAAATATGACATCAGTAAGGCCACTATAGCTCTCGATTATTTTATTTATTTTTTTTTATTTTTTTTCTTAAACTAAACTAATGTGGTTATCGTTCACCCCAAAGTCATTCATATATCAATTGTTAAAATGGAAATATTGAATACATCAATAAGGCCACTGCAGCTCTTATTATTTTATTTTTTTTTATCTATTTTTCTTAAACTAAACTAAAGTGGTTATCGTTCACCCCAAAGTCATTCTTACATAAATTATTAAAATGGAAATATTGAATACATCAATAAGGCCACTATAGCTCTTTTCATTTTTTTTTTTTTCTTAAACTAAACTAAAGTGGTTATTGTTCACCCAAAATCATTCTCATAGAAAATAGAAATTGATAAAATGGAAATATTGAATACATCAGTAAGGCCACTATAGCTCTTATTATTTTATTTATTTTTATTTTTTTTCTTAAACTAAACTAATGTGGTTATCGTTCACCCCAAAGTCATTCATATATCAATTGTTAAAATGGAAATATTGAATACATCAATAAGGCCACTATAGCTCTTTTTATTTTATTTATTTTTTCTTAAACTAAACTAAACTGGTTATTGTTCACCCCAAAGTCATTCTTATATAAATTATTAAAAAGGAAATATTGAATATATCGATAAGGCCACTAAAGCTCTTTTATAAAAAATTTTTTAAACTAAACTAAAGTGGTTATCGTTAACCCCAAAGTTATTCTTATATAAATTATTAAAATGGAAATATTGAATACATCAATACGGCCATTATAGCTCTCTTTATTTTTTTTTTTTTTCTTAAACTAAACTAAATTGGTTATTGTTCACACAAAGTCATTCTCATAGAAAATAGAGATGAATAAAATGGAAATATTGAATACATCAATAAAATCAATTCTAAAGATCCTTACTTCTTATACAAACGAATGACATCCCTGCTGGAGGAGTTAACCCTAAATAACCCTTACCTTCCCAAGACCTTGCACGTCCTTAGAGCCAATCTTCTTGAGGAGGGCGTGTGGCACCGGAGGAGCAAACTTGGCGAGGGCGGCCCGATAATCGGTGGGCAACGTCCCACGACGGTCCTCCCCGCGCTCGTTGGCATTCTTGGACCGTCGGCTGGAAGACTCGCGCCCAGTGTCTCTCTCTCCGGAGTCCCGCCGCCTCCTCCGCCTTCGCTCGCGTTCCTCCTGCCGCGAGGGCGAGGATGAGGATGGGCCCGTGAGTTGGGAGGCCCTGTATGAGGGGAAGAAGGAGTGACAATCTGTTAGTGGAAGAAGCCTTGAAGACTATACAGTTCATACTGAGATATATATTATCATAACATTCTTTGGTTTGGTTTTAAGTACATCTGAGTTGAAACCTAAATGTTTTAAGTATATCTGAGTTGAAACCTAAAAGTTTTAAGTATACCTCAGTTCAACCAGACCACTGAGCTGATTACCAGCTCTCCCAAGGCTGGCCCCGAAGGATTAGATACTTTTACGTGGCCTAGCAACCTACAGATTATTGTGGGACCCGAACCGCGCTGTATTAAGAAAATAGTTTCTAATCACCGGAAACGAATTTCTCTGACGCCACTTTGGCAGAGCGGTGAATTGAACACGGGACTACTGAGTCGATAGGCGAGCACGTAAGCCACTCGTCTAACGAGGAACTCAACTTGTGCTATATAAAATTAGAATATAGAATTTAGGCCAAAGGCCAAGCGCTGGGACCTATGACATCATTCAGCGCTGAGCGGGAAATTGACTGTAAGAAGCTGCACTATAAAACAATTGTTAGAGAGGGGGGCAAAAGTCGGATAGAAAAGAGAATATGAACGGAGGTACAGTAAAAGGAATACAAAAAGGGTTGCAGCTAGGGGCCGAGGGGACGCTGCAAGACCCTTAAGTAACTATGCATACAGACATCGAAAAGATGGAGTTCGGGTGGTTGGAAAGGAAGAGAGAAGAAAGGAAGTAGGAATGGAGGTAAAGTAAAAGGCCACAAAGATCACTAAAAATAAACTCTAGTAATGTCAACAGTACACCACGTGAGGTGCACCGATGGCACTAACCCCACAAAGGGACATCTTTGCAGAGCTTCTGTTAGATGATTATAAGACAATTTAGAACTGACTGTTATCAATGGCTTGAATTTCGAGTCAATGGCCCCTAAGGCGGGATTCTCCACTATGAATAGGGTTCATCTTCTGAATAATAATAATAATAATAATAATAATAATAATAATAATAATAATAATAATAATAATAATAATAATAATAATAATATGCATGGAGCAGACCTTCTTTGATACATGTTTTTTTTAAATAATGGAAAATTTAAACGAATTAATCTTATACAGGGTCTTTGCAGCTGCTCTGATAATCCGGTTTTTTTTTACTTAGCCGGGTTGTTGAGTTGAATTCCAATATTCATAATTTGTCATAATTAGGATATTTGTCGAAAATATTTTATGAAAAATATTTTATCAAAAATATTCTATTTTACATTTTTGACAAATATCCTAATTATGACATATGAATATTGGAATTCTACTCAACAACCTAGTTGAGTCAGAAAAACGGATTATCAGAATCGAAAAGACCCTGTATAAGATTAATTCGTTGAAAATTGCCATTATTTTCAACAAAATAATAATAATAATAATAATAATAATAATATAATAATAATAATAATAATAATAATAATACACACGTGCAGACTAACATGTAACTACTACAAAGGCCTCTCTCTCTCTCTCTCTCTCTCTCTCTCTCCTCTCTCTCTCTCTCTCTCTCTCTCTCGTGACAACCAACCCCTCAAAGTCAAGACCCCCTGGCCAAGTGCAATTTCTGCTCTCCACCTTCTTTCGCTACTTAGGCCTATAAAAAAAAAAAAGTTTCCCCGCAGCTTGACAGAAACCAGACATTGGGATCAGTTTTCAGCGCCAATAACAGCAACGTCTTCCAAGTCTATATGGCTTCCATGTGCGGTTTTGGTATGGGAGAGGTTGGGTGGGGGTGGGGGGGGGTGAGGGGTTGGGGGGAAGAGAGTTTTAATAGTTATGGTGATGCACGTGCTGATATAGGTAAGATTTTGTAATTGGAAGGTCAGCATATATAAGTACAAAAATCGTAAACATCACTTTGAAATGCTATGCTCTTGCAATAAAATAATAGTTTTATGTAATTACAAACACACACACATAGATACACACACACACACACACACACACACACACACACACACACACATATATATAATATATATATATATTATATATATATATATATTATTATATATATATATATATATTCGTGTTTGTACCCTTCCTGTCCTGTTTTCATTTTATATTCCATCCCATAATAATCCTATTGAATGCAAGAATGCACATTCTTGCGCAAGATGCCCATGGACGCCAAAAGAAGGTGTGTGCACAGCAATTACTAGGTCACAATTTAACAATAAGAATTATTTTGAAGCAGTTTTTATTTGCTTTCTGATACCGATACCCAAAACGGACAACTAATTCGGGATGTCTTCTGCCTCCTGACTCCATATTAAAAGTTCATGTCACTCCTTTTTATAAGCTCTTAATAATACATCACAAATGAAAATGTTACCCTTAAAAAAAATTGTCCAGCACTTTTGACAACATAGGCTAATGGCGTAATTAAAATATTTGTCCTTTTTGCAAATGAACAAGTTTAATTACCGAATGGCGTGAGATGAGTGAATTGGTTTCAGCAAAAAAAAAAAAAAAAAAAAAAAAAAAAAAAAAAAAAAAAACAATCCACATCCCTGATAGTTTGGACGATAAGCAATCAAGTAAACGATCCTATATAAGGCCTCGGAGACTATACTCAGCTCTTGAATACTATGGTGCATTGCAATATCCAAGCCTGTGAGCTCCATGCTTGCAACGCAAATGGGGCTTGTCATTAAGGGCACAAGCGAGGCGCGTAATCTGGCATGAACCAAAGCCTGAATGTTACGAGCGGCACCTTGCAACCTTCCAGAGACAACTGTGACTTCCAGTGACTGGAAATGGGAATGTGTGTGCAGCTCGACTAGAGGAAAACTAAAGAAGGATGGAAAAATATCGAAGACGGGGAAATATGTGGTGATTTACCCCTTGTTTTCTGTATAACTGGACGAAGTGGACATCAGTCGTATTTGCCGCCTTACTCTACGAAACGTGATATCTAAGAGTCTAAAAAGCTTCCATGTGTCTACTGCTAAAACAGAAATGTAAAAAAAAAAAAAAAATGACTGTGTTAACAAATAATTTTTACATAACGTAGCCAACCATCAATTCATGACTGGTTTAATTAATAATTTTTGCATAACGTAACCAACATTAATTCATGACTGGTTTAACTAATAATTTTTACATAAAGTGGCCTGTTTAACTAATAATTTTTAAATAACGTAGCCAACATTAATTCATGACTGGATTTAACTAATAATTTTTGTATAACGTAGCCAACATTAATTCATGACCGGCTTAACTAATAAATTTTACGTAACGTAGCCAACATTAATTCTAGACTGGTTTAACTAATAATTTTCACATTACGTAGCCAACACTAATTCATTGACCGGTTTAATTAAATCTTACATAAAGTAGCCAACATTAATTAAAGACTGGTTTAACTAATAATTTTCACATTACGTAGCCAACACTAATTCATGACGCGGTTTAATTAAATCTTACATAAAGTAAGCCATCATTAATTCAAGACTGGTTTAACTAATAATTTTCACATTACGTAGCCAACACTAATTCATGACCGTTTCAACTAATAAATTTTACGTAACGTAGCCAACATTAATTCTAGACTGGTTTAACTAATAATTTTCACATTACGTAGCCAACATTAATTCTAGACTGGTTTAACTAATAATTTTCACATTACGTAGCTAACATAAATTCTTCATTATCGTGACTTGCACTCGTGTCCATCCGTTCTAAAAATGAGTCCTGCTGCCTTTCCTTTCATTTAGCCCACCACAACACAAATCCACATAACAATTCCAACTAAGACGTTCAAAAATGCATGGGAGGAGGCCTATGGTCTCGCTGGGGGGTAGGGCGAGTGTTAAGGGGAGACCCCCCCCCCATCCCCCCCCTGGCGCAGGTGAAGTGGGACTGGACCCCTCGTGTTCCGAGCGGACCCCCTTTCAGCGCAAAGGGTTAAGAAGTTTGCCTATTACAAAATCATAAACCGTAAGTACCACTCAAAAAGGAAGGAGGTTGGAACTCCGGGGACCGCGGGAACACACACACACACACGGACGAAAGCCGAGGTTCCCGGCGGAAGAAAAACTCCTCTTTCTGAAGTGTAATTACCCGCCGATCCCTCAAGACTCTGAGTAAAGACACAATTCTCTTAAAACGTTTTCCAGGAGGTGGGTTTCTATTTTCCAGCACAAAGCGCCGGCCGAAATAGGCTTTGTGGTCTGAAGACTTGCTTTTCAGCCGGCCACTAAACTGTTCTTTTCAGACGGGCCAAGACAAGGGGACTCAAGTTCCACAGTGATATTTATACACCGCCAGAAGGACCTCTTCAGATGTTCCTCTTCCCTCCTCCTCCTCCTGACATACCAAGGCCTCTCTACTCCTACACCTTGCCCATAATATCAACCAAAACCCTAGGCCCTACCCCCCAACACCCCTGCCCAGCCATCACAACAACACCACCACCTCCACCACCACCGCCACAAGACAAAACAGCTGCTTTGCTATTGTAAATGTTGTTTCTCTGTTTCTTCTTCTTTTATACGACTGCTTTTGGCGTGACCCTCGGCCGCTCCAATTCTTTCTGTTAACAGTTAGGCGTCAGCTGCGATTATTTGATTTATGGCAAATAAATAATAATAATAAAAAAAAGGTCAGTGATTTAGTGACATCAAAAGTAATTATTTCCATATCAAAACAGAATAAAAAGTCAGTGATTAAGTGACATCAAAAGTAATCATTTCAATACAAAAACACAGAATAAAAAAAAAAGTCAGTGATTTAGTGACATCAAAAGTAATTATTTCCATATAAAAACAAAATGAAAAAAGTCAGCGATTTAGTGACATCAAAAGTAATAATTTCCATACAAAAACACAAAATAAAAAAAAGCTAGTGATTTACTGACATCAAAAGTAATTATTTCCATACAAAAACACAAAATTAAAAAGTTAGTGATTTAGTGACATCAAAAGTAATTATTTCCATAAAAAACACAGAATTAAAAAAAATAGTGATTTAGTGACATCAAAAGTAATTATTTCCATACAAAACCAAAGAATAAAGAAATAAAATCAGTGATTTATGACATCAATAGTAATTATTTCCATAAAAAAAGTTTTAAAAAATTCAGGGATTTAGTGGCATCAAAAGTAATTATTTATATATAAAAACACAGAATTAAAAAAAAAGTCAGCGATTTAGTGATATCAAAAGTAGTTATTTCCGAACACAAACACAAAATGAAAAAAAAATCTGTGATTTAGTGACATCAAAAGTAATTATTTCCATAAAAAACCACAGATTAAAAAAAAAATTAAGTGATTTAGTGACATCAAAATTAATTATTTCCGTACAAAACCACAGATTTAAAAAAAAGTCAGTGATTTAGTGATATCAAAAGTAATTATTTCCATACAAAACATAGGATTAAAAAAGTTAGTGATTTAGTGACATCAAAAGTAATTATTTCCATACAAAACACAGAATTAAATAAAGTTGGCGATTTAGTGACGTCAAAAGTAATTATTCCCATACAATAAACACAGAATAGAAAAAAAATTCAAGTGTGTGTGTTTTAGTAAATTCAAAAGTAATTGCTTCTTTACAGAAACTCAAAATAAAAAAAGGCAATTGTATGGGTTTTAATAACACCAAACTCAGAATAAAAAAGAAAGTTAGATTATACGCTTTAGTAACACCAATAGAAAGTAGTATTTCCAAAAAAAAAAAAAAAAAAACACACACATAATCAACACATTCTTGTATTTCTCGTC
The DNA here is from genome assembly GCF_015104395.2 of Macrobrachium nipponense. Taxonomy (NCBI): domain Eukaryota; kingdom Metazoa; phylum Arthropoda; class Malacostraca; order Decapoda; family Palaemonidae; genus Macrobrachium; species Macrobrachium nipponense. Next base: position 158,468,913 of record NC_087201.1, on the reverse strand, counting down.
TTTTTCAGAAAGTACAAAACCAGCATTATTAAACCTGAGCTGTTCGATCAGAAATCTGCCAGTCTGTGATAATGAGGGCATCTCTCTACATGATCACGAAATGCACTGCTTTTACCATAAACAAAACCATAATATAATAATAATAATAATAATATAATAATAATAATATATAATAATAATAATAACAATATCCTTATCTCAAGCCTCAAGGGCGATAATCTCTAAGGTAAAAATATGGAATAACGTAAACAATGAATCACAATAACTCGCACAAGCTTTTCAATAATAATAAATATAATAATTAATAATAATAATAACTAATAATAATAATAATAATAATAAAAATAATAATAATCAATAATAATAATATAATAATAATAATAATAAATAATAATAATAAATAATAATATCCTTTATTTCAGCTCAAGGCCATATCCTATATAGTATATGGATAAACATGATCACATACTGCACAGCTATAATAATAATAATAATAATAATAATAATAATAATAATAATATCATTTGTTTTACCTCAGGATCATATACGGACAAAAGCAAAGTAGAAACCACACAGACCACAACATTTATATGCACGAGACAATATGCCAAAAACAGATGCTCACAATAATAATAATAATAATAATAATAATAATAATAATAATAATAATAATAATAATAATAATAATAATAATAATAATAATAATAATATTAATAATAATAATAATTTTCTTTTGAATGTTTTGTAATTTCAAAACTGTCTTGAGTGAGAGTTAACTATTTTTTTTTTTTTTTTGCGTGTAGAGTAAGCTAAAACAACAATGCTTCAATTACTGGATTAGCCTAAATCCAAAAGATTAACCATTTCTGAATCTACCCTCTGCTTATTATACAGGACGACGAAGTCAGCCACGAAGATGCTCTAATAATGTGTTATACTTTTAGGGAGATGAGAAAGCCATGGACGTAAATATGATCTACGCTTTTCCAACATGCATTTTGAGCAACAATATGTCATTGTTATGATAACACGGAGGAAAACTTATCAGGAAGCTTAAGTTTTCTTAGCAAATCCTGTATTGTTTACTAACATGTATAGATATAATGATATGAAATGCGTTTATCCTTACCCCAAGATCATACATAAAATATAGCTGAGTTGATTATGATGCAAATGTCTAATACATACATACATACATACACACACACACATATATATATAGGTATATGTATATATATATATATATATATATATATATATATATATATATATATATATATACACGGGCGTTTGTATATGTAATATATAAAGTGTATGTATTGGACATTTGTGTGTGTGTATATATATATATATATATATATATATATATATATATATGTATATATATGTATATATATATATATATATATAGTATATATATATATATATATATATATATATATATATATAATACATCTCAACATGGCCACATATCTTCTATGAATATTGTACAGAATTTCTCTCTACAAAATCTTTAAATCACTTCAAAACCTAAACATATATTAACCTTAACATTTTGTGAACAAACAACACGCTCGCTAGACAACAGCCCATACCCACAGGCGGCGTCATAAAGGATTTTTTTTGGGGGGTGGGGGGGTGGGGGTGGGGGGTGGGGGGGGGGGTGTGGGGGGTGGAGGGCACTTAATTGGTCCAAACCACGTTACACTACCCTGTCTCGTCACAGCGACCGTAACTTCATACGTGGATTATAAGACTGTTTTATAAAAAGCATTCGAGAATGAAAAGAACGGAATAAAAAACAAAGCTATTTGAACCATACACACGTAAGCATTATTATAAAACGAAGCTATTTGAACCATACACACGTAAGCATGATTATAACAGAAAGCTATTTGAACCACACACACGCAAGCATTATTATAAAACAAAGCTATTTGAACCACACACACGTAGGCATTATTATAAAACGAAGCTATTTGAACCATACACACGCAAGCATTATTATAAAACAAAGCTATTTGAACCACACACATGTAGGCATTATTATAAAACGAAGCTATTTGAACCACACACATGTAGGCATTATTATAAAACACAGCTATTTGAACCATACACACGCAAGCATTATTATAAAACAAAGCTATTTGAACCACACACATGTAGGCATTATTATAAAACGAAGCTATTTGAACCATACACACGCAAGCATTATTATAAAACAAAGCTATTTGAACCACACACACGTAGGCATTATTATAAAACGAAGCTATTTGAACCACACACACGTAGGCATTATTATAAAACGAAGCTATTTGAACCATACACACGCAAGCATTATTATAAAACAAAGCTATTTGAACCACACACATGTAGGCATTATTATAAAACACAGCTATTTGAACCATACACACGTAGGCATTATTATAAAACAAAGCTATTTGAACCACACGCACGTAGGCATTATTATAAAACGAAGCTATTTGAACCATACACACGTAGGCATTATTATAAAACGAAGCTATTTGAACCATACACACGTAGGCATTATTATAAAACGAAGCTATCTGAACCATACACACGTAGGCATTATTATAAAACGAGCTATTTGAACCATACACACGTAGGCATTATTATAAAACAAAGCTATTTGAACCATACACAAATAAGTATTATTATAAAACGAAGCTATTTGAACCACACACACGCAAGCATTAACTGCAGTTATATACTACTTTGGGGTCACAATGTGCAAAGCTAAATTTACATTTACGTAGACAATAAATTCATGAACTGCGAATTGTAGATTCTACAGAAACACAATGTACTAATCCTACATATAAAGTCCTTAGCAATGAAATCACAATCCCATGCAATCGATATCTACACACCTTCGGCCCCTAGCTACAATCCCTTTCGTTCCTTTTACTATACCTCCGTTCATATTCCCATTCTTCTATCTTACTTTCTGCCCTCTCTCAACATTTGCTTCAACATTATCTTCAGCGCTGAATGACCTCATGGGTTCCAGCGCTTAGCCTCTCACCTAAATTTTTTATTCCAGTTCGGATACCGAGAATATCGGGCATATTAAAATGTCTAATCTTTACTTAGTACTTTCTTTAAAACATTGTACGAGAAACCCATAAAATAATATGCATATCAATGTTTTAATTCAGAACTATTCCACAGGAATGTTTTTTACTTATATTTACCATTGAAAAAATAAAATAATAAACCGTGAACAATTATTCAGGGCGTGTTCAAAGCAAACAGAACACCTTAGTAGTCGACCCCGATAAATATTTACAAACCATGTTTCACGGACGGGGGAAGAGAGAGAGAGAGAGAGAGAGAGAGAGAGAGAGAGAGAGAGAACATCCGATTTCAGAAGAGGATATCCAAGAGGTCTTTCACGATGTTTTAGTGGCAATAGTCTTAAAAATAGTAATAAGAAATCAACATTTATTCGAATATAGTTTTTTCCGCTGATTGACGTGAAATTTTTTCTTGAAGAAAATAAGTTACGTGGTAAATAAACCAACCAGTTGAGCGCACACAAGATCTCAAAATACTCCGCAGCTTAACCACGCCTCCAGATTCCTATTTGTAATACAATGCAAGCATCCTTCCATGAAAATATCATTTATATAATCAAAAGCATCATAGGTCGACGCGTATCCAATACTGGGTGGGGGAAAAAAATATAGCTCGTAATGCAAAGATGATAATATTAACGGCATATGTTTCAGGCCTTTCATTCTGTTCTGCTGAAATATGTTTATCATTTCTGGATGTCAGCAGCATCCCAGGACCAACTACAAGTGAAGTAATGAGGAATAGTTTGCTTAGTGCAGTTGTGGATGGAACCTTCTGATCTCTCTGCTCACGTCTAGTGAATTCAGGCGTATTTGTTCTGATTTCCTTTCCATCAAATTTGTTTGTTTAATCGTCTTTTCCTATAACTTCACACACACACACACACACACACACACACACACACCTTCTCTCTCTCTCGTCTCTCTCTCTCTCTTTTCGTAATTATCTCTCTTCTCTATCTCTCTCTCAACATCTCTGTCTCTCTGTCTACGTACTATCTCTCTCTCCCTCTCAGTGCCTTACACTGAGGGACCTGGGGAAACCCGAACGAGCTGTAAGGTGTGTAAGGTAAGGTAAGGTCTCTCTCTCTCTCTCTCTCCTCTCTCTCTCTGCAGGCTGATTTGCCTTTGAAGCGTTCTTAGGTTTATTATATTTAAGGAGAGAAGGCCAAGCGCTGGGACTTATGAGGTCATTCAGCGTTGCAACCTTGGAAGTACAAGGTTACGAAGGTGTGTAAAAGAGGAGTTAAACCTCACAGTCGGACAATGAAACAACTGTTAGGAGATGGTGGAAAGCAAGATGGAAGAAAGAATATGACAGGAGGTACAGTAAAAGGAATGAAAAGGGGTCGCAGCTAGGGGTCGAAGGCACGCTGCAAAGAGCATTAAGTTAATGCCTACAGTGCGCCGCGCGTGAGCTTCCATCTCTAGAAGCTTCGAAGAAAGAAATGAAAGAGAGAAATGAAGAAAATAACGGTTTCCTTTCCCTAAACAAATGTAACGATGACTCATACAAACTTGTACTTGAATTCTATGGAGATTTTTCCATTCGGATCCTCAGCGAGTTCCTGCCGTTTCTAGGACGTCGTCGTCAGCTTTATGCTGATTATGCTGATGAGATTCCATGACGCCCCCCCCCATCCCCCGGCCACCAGGGGCCACCCCCCCCCCCCTCCTCGGTGGTGCCAAAGATCCTTCCTTCGTTCCTTTTAATACAAGCCAGTGGTTTTCCTGGCTTGACTTATGAATAATAATGCTACTCTAATGTCTTTCAAACGCCGAAGGAGTGAGAGTCCTTTACGCTTTCTCAAGGTTTCTTGCTTTTTTAAAATTTTTTAACAATTTATTTTATAAATACATTCATTCATAAATGCATACATACATACATAAATACACGCATACACGCACTCACACACATATATTAAATATATATATATATATATATATATTATATTATTATATATATATATATATATATGCGCTTTAACACTGAATTCATGGCTCACCTATTTCATGCCGTACATAGCGTCTCAATGTAAACAATACTCAGATCTGATCAAAATGCAAGAATATAATATTTTTTTTTTATTAAAGTACTGCCTCGGGCGAGGTCAAGAAGAATGGTCACTCTTGAAGATGTAATGCATCGTCTCCTTACAGGTGTTATTACCTTAACTTCTGCAGCAGGATAACAGCCGCTGGGAGCAATTACAATTTCAAATGAAGGTAAGTACTTCACTAATAAAAACAAAAAAGAAAAAGAAAAAAAAAATCGAAACCGAGTACTGGACCACTTCTTGAAAAAAGCGGGAGGCCATATCGTAAAAACTAACCATAGAATCTCCTTGAAGATAATCACATTATCTTTCCCAACCCCCCAACCTCCCAGCGCATAACTCCTTGGAGCCAGCCTAACCTAACCCAACCTAACTTAATCTAACCTAGGGGGCATGGAAGTAAAAAAAAAAAAAAAGTAAATAAATAAAAAAATAAATAAATAAAAACTGGGGCTGGTACAACACTACTACACATCTCGGGAATTTGCGTCCCGACAGAGAGAGAGAGAGAGAGAGAGAGAGAGAGATCCAAATTTTCCCAATAGACTGAAGTAGATACCGAAGAAAAACTTCATAGAAAACGGGTATATAAATATTTGCGTACACGTAGGAAAAGTTTATTGGCGCCACCAACGTCGTTTCTAAGAAGCTTCTCTGTTACCACACTGAATCCGGAATTTCATCCCGAACGTTAAAAAACGCAGCCAGCCAGCCAGCCGGTTTCTCCAGTCATGGCGCTTGTTTACATTCCATAAACCACAGGGCACATGTGTTGTTAGTTCCCTCTAGACCTCCCCACGATTATATACCAACTGGCACCGAGGAGAGAGTAATGACTTCGCTCGACCCGACAGACAGACGGCGAAGATGAGCACAAAAGAAAGCAACGGAAAAATTAATTTCATCTTTTTGTCTCTCCCGAGACCAAATTTACGGCCAACAACTGCTCGGGATAACGGCCGTGTTCATCAACTCGTTGAGGTAACGCAAAACAGTTGCGTGTCTGTTTGTTGAATGGCCATTGCCGACCAACAAACAACAAAAGAGACAAAAACACTCTCTACTTCTGTCGTTCAATTAAGCTCGGTTGGGGTAACGCAAAACAGTTGCGTGTGTCTGTTTGTTGAACGTCCTGCGTCCGACAACGCACGAGACAAACTTTCTCCACGGTCGTGTTCATTAGCTCGTTGGTCAAACGCAAAACACTTGCGTGTTTCTGTCTGTTAAACGTCATGCGTCCGATAACGCAAAAGAGACGGAAACTCTCTCTACGAGCGCGTTCATTAGCTCGTTGGGCTAACGCAAAACACTTGCGTGTGTCTGTCTGTAGAACGTCCTGCGTTTGACAGCGCAAGAGAGACAAAACCTCTTTCTAAGGGAGCGTTCATTAGCTCGTTGGCCTAACGTAAAACACTTGCGTGCGTCTGTTTGTAGAACCGTCAACGCATGAGAGACAAAAAACCTTTATCTACGAGAGCGTTCATTAGCTCGCTGGGCCAACGCAAAACACTTCTGTGTCAATGTGAAAGGGACCAAAACCTCTTTCCGAGAAGAGGAGTCTATTGTTGACCCTTTCTGCGTCCTTCTTCTTTATCCCCCTCTTCTCAAATGTGTCCCTGATTGTCGGGACAAATAAGGGGGGATAACAACGCAGTTAGCTTGTTACCGCCTCCCGCAAATGACCTCGAAGAAAGGTGCACACGGATGTTCGGTGTCCCTCTGGGGGGACATTCTTGGCTCCGCTCTGGAGACGCTGGATGTAACGACCTGGCTTCTTTTCTGGAATGAAAATGCCTCTTCGGGGAGAATAGTCCAGTCTCTCTCGCTCTCTCGCTCTCTCTCTCTCTCTCTTAACATTGTACCGGAAATCAACTGTCTTATCCACTACGTAATAAAAAAAATTGAAAATAAAGTATCCAGCAAGTACTATTTAAAAATAAAAATCATTTTTAGAAAATAAAGTTTAAATCGTATTCCTTTTCGTTTACTAATCCATTACGATCGAACTATTTAGAATAAACTGTCGCATGAACGTGCTTTTGAAAGTAAAACCAAAATTTCGACAAAGTAGTCCTTTAAATGCTTTGATTTCCTATCCATTATTGATGTACTAATACAAAATAGACGCATAGGATATCCATACAGTTGGTTATCCACAAGCCCATTGAAATATCATAACAACTATATCAGGTCTTAACACTAATTTAATACAGAAGGTGCTGCTATATTTACAGAGGGGTTAATCTATAATAATAAAATCCAAGTGAATCTTTCGTTTGTCCGTCACGGGTGGGGGCGGGGTAGGTAGGGGGATAGGGATTGGAGGGATGACATGACACACTCACCCTCCTCCTGCAAACCTGTCTGTCCGCCTCGGGTGGGAGGGTAGGTAGGGAAGACATGACGGGCAACGCCGGGTACCAGCGCAGCTTAGCACACACCATCAAGCTCATATACGATATTCTTCCTTGGCAATTTGATTGAAGAACTGATTAACGAGAATTTAAAAAAACGAAGAGAGAGAGAGAGAGAGAGAGAGAGAGAGAGAGAGACTTCGCCCACCGCTCATATTTCTCAGTGGGTTAATTTAAAGATGGCGTCTTGGGACGCTGCGACAAACGACTAACAAGTCGCCCAGTTCAAATGTCCCATACCAGAGAGTTCTTTGACGAACGACCTGTGGGTTGGAACGACCCGGAAAGGAGAGAGAGAGAGAGAGAGAGAGAGAGAGAGAGAGAGAGAGAGAGAGAGAGAATATTAACCTAGGTATTTTGAGAATTCTACTTCACATCGAAAATCATTATTTTTATTTTGAGAGAGAGAGAGAGACTGGAGAGAGGAGTAGGAAAAGCTAGGAGAGAGACGAGAGAGAGAGAGAGATGAGGACATTAATCTGAGATTTTAAGGACCTCGACTTTAAATCTGTGTGTAAATATTCATTATTTCATTGAGAGAGAGAGAGCGAGAAGAGACGAGACGAGAGGAGGATAGGAGAGAAGAGAGAGAGAGAGAGAAAACATAATCTGGGGTATTTTAAGGACTCGACTTTAAATCGAAAAATAATTATTTTGATATGAGAGAGAGAGAGAGAGAGAGAGAGAGAGAGAGAGAGAGAGAACATTAATCTGGGTATTTTAAGGACTCGACTTTAAATCGAAAATCATTATTTTTATTGAGAGAGAGAGAGAGAGAGAGAGAGAGAGAGAGAGAGAGAGAGAGAGAGATTTTCTGGAAATTAGTCATGGTATTTTGATGACTCGACTTGAAATAGAATATCAGTAATTTTATTTATAAAAATGCAAATTACCATGCGGCATCACTTTATGAACTGCGTTACAAAACTGTAATCAGACGTAACAAGATATCCACTTATACGGTTAAGCTGTATTTTTGCAATCTATTGTTAGAGAAAAAAATGACAAGCGAAAAAAACCAGAAAAAAAAAATTTCTTCAGAAACAATCCAATAGACATGAGAGTTTGGTAAATGCGAATATTGCTGACATAATTTTAACACGACGAATATGCAAGGCATGGTAATCCAGACATTAGAAGATTTTTTTTTGTTAATTTCCGAATCAGGGAAGTTTGGATGCTCAATAGTTTTAATTTCTTTAGTCTTTCCTAGGACACTCTTTTATTAGTTTTTTCATTTTAACCAAAGGTTTCCAAGAAAACTTTTTCACTTGTTTTATCTTTACTAGGACCGGCTCTCGTTTTTTTTTTATTTTCTTAAGTCTTCAATATTTAATTTTTTATTTTACTACAATTAATTTAATATTTAATATTTAAATCACAACAACCAATAATATATTTATATTATAGATTATATAATAAATATTATATATTATTATATATAATATAAATAACATAAAACGTATATTCATCGTAATTCATAAGGGCGGAAAATGGTAAAGAAGTTTGTTTCTGTAAAATTTTTTATTTGGTTGTCCTCCTCGGGTCAGATACATGACGCTTGAAAAAACTTAAAAGAAAAAATCAAAATAATTTTTTTCAAAATACTGACGCAAGAAAACCACGTTCACTAGTCGTCCTGACATAGATATTGGATTGACGAATGGTCCTCAGTTCATGAAAAAAAAAAGGGGGGGGGTTGTACCAATAGTGACAGGCAACTAATGAATTTTTTTTCCTGTCCTTGCACACACACACACACACACACACACACACACACATTATATATATATATATATATATATATATATATATATATATATATATATATATGCATACACAAGTCAACGCACACCAACGTAATTTGCACGATAAAAGTACGAGGCAGTTACAAAAGTATACGAATACTGACATCACCTTTGACTGAACAAATTCACTACATTAACACTATATATTATATTATTACGATAGTGAAGAGGCGTAAAACTGTAATAAAAACTTCGATATCTTACTTCAAATTTGATGGTAAAGAGTTTTTTTTCCTTTGTATATTGTCCTCTCGGTCATGATACATGACGCTTGACTTAAGAAAAAACTCAAAATAACTTTTTCAAAATACTGACGCAAGAAACCAAGTTCACTAGTCGTCCTGAACATAGATATTGGATTGACGAATGGTCCTCAGTTCATGAAAACAAAAAAAAAAAGGGGGGGGTGTACCAATAGTGACAGGCAACTATGAATTCCTGTCCGCTTCAGCACCACACACACACACACACACACACACCACACACATATATATATAGGTATATATATATAATTACTATATATATATATATTATATATACATATAATGCATCCACCAAGTCAACGCACACCAACGTAATTTGCACGATAAAAGTACGAGGCAGTTACAAAAGTATACGAATACTGACATCACCTTTGACTGAACAAATTCACTACATTACACTATATAGTATATTAGTTACGATAGTGAAGAGGGTATGTATACTCCTACAATACACATATATAATGTATGTATATATATATGTGTGTATGTATACACACACACAAACATATAAAATCAATACACATTGCTTTTCATACTAATAATATAATTTCAAATATCGAAGACAACATGACCAACATAATAATGACGAGTGTAAAAGGGGCAAAAAAGTAAAAAAGTAAAAAAAAAAATGAAAAAAAAAAATATCCCCACTGTCGTTATCGGAGATCTTCCCTTTGGTATTGAGTGGAGTTGAAAGAGGAGTCCAAAGAACGAGAGAGCGAAAAAGAGTCTCTCGCACAAAGAGGTTAAGACAAAAATGCCAAAAAGAAGAAGAAGAAGAAGAAGAAGAAGAAGAAGAAGAAGGGTTTCCGTTCCCCCGTGACCCAACCTCGAATTCGACTCCATTCTCCCTCGTGGCCCGGAGAAAGAAATGAGAGAGAGAGAGAGAGAGAGAGAGAGAGAGAGAGAGAGAGAGAGAGAGAGAGAGAGAGAGAATGGTCGAATATCAGGTGGAAAATTTTGAGAGAACCTGAGAGAAGCATATTTATCATGTTTTATCCACGAGCAAATTAAAACATACAGATAGATAATATGAGAGAGAGAGAGAGAGAGAGAGAGAGAGAGAGAGAGAGAGAGAGAGAGAGAGAGAGAGAGAATAGAATAGAATTGCGAATACTATTGATGAAGGACAGAGATTCAATAAGGCACAGACAGATGGTTGAAAGCAAATGCAATGAGAGAGAGAGAGAGAGAGAGAGAGAGAGAGAGAGAATTTTGCAAGTTTTAAATAGCCCTTCAATCGCGCCTCTTCCTTAGACAAGGTCGTCACTTTTCCTGTCTCGATAGCTCCCCCCCGCCCCCCCCCCCCCCCGCCCCCCCCCCCCCCCCCCCCCCCCGGGCCCCCCAAAATAGATATATTCGGTGGTTTCATAACGTCATTATTTTTTTTGGGTTTTTTTTTTTACCAAAAAAAAAAAAAAAAAAAAAAAAAGTTCATCTCGAGAAACCAATGAATCTGACGTTAAAAAAAAAAGGAACCCCGCGAAAAACCAATGAATCCAACGATAAAAAAAAAAAAAAAAAAAAAAAAAAAAAACAAATCCCTCCCGAGAACTTTTTCTTGAAACAAACGTTGGAGATTAATCTAAAATGCAAATTGGTCACTACAATCCATCCGACAATTTCCTACCGTCCCTCGTTCTCGCCCCCCGCCCCCAAAACCTCCCCAATTTCCTAACACCCCGCCGGGGGAATAATTCGTTTCTCGGAAAATTAAATCCCTCGCAAAAGAAGAGACACGGAAATGAAAGGAGGAAGATGGAAGAACGGCGTTGAGTAAAACTGAGGACAGTTCAAAGCCATCTTGATTAAGAGCCTCACAAATGAAAATAATAATAACGTGAAACCTCCAACACAACGTCAGTTTCCTGATGAAGACGAACTCGTTCATACGTATAATAATAATAATACGGCAATCAGTCATCTACTGCATCTGAAATGACCTTAATTATATAAAAACAGACCTTTTGAATGAATTTCTATTCAGAACAGCTCCCATAATTAGTGAATTATCGTTTTGAAAATAAATTCGAATGACCCCTTCCTAGCATAAGACACAAAGAAATGTATTCTACAATCTATATACTATATACATATAATATAAATATAGATATAAATGTATATAATAGATATATATATATATATATATATATAATCTAAATCCTTTATGAATATGAAATATAGACTAAGCAGTAAATAAAAAAAAACGGTAGTTCAGTTGACTAAAGAGATCTGAAAGCATCACAGACGTTCCTGTTTAGATAATATATCAGAATGTCTAGTTTATCCTTTAGCCTTCTGGGTTCTTACCAGAATATATTATACATTTTTTGTTAAATATTATTATCAATGTGCAAATTCCAGCCAGCCAAAATGATATGCGCACCCAGCAAATAATACCTATCTGTTCTACTAAGACTCGCTGACTGGTTCGCTGACTGGATATCGACAGTCACTACTGCAGTATCAAAAGGGGATAAATAAAAAATAAATAAATAAAAAAAAACTTCATCGCAAGCCCTTATCATAATTATTTCTAACATGGAAGATACCAACACTGCACTCCAAGTCTTTAATCATCATAGTCAGGGTATTATGTCAGTCCCAACAAGAAACACACGCAGACAAGACGGCACAAACAACAAACCCCCTTTCCTATGCTCATGGCATGGGGCTGTCCCACCTCCCCAAATCCTGCCCATGACCCTCCCCAAGGTAACCCTCCTCCAACGTGGGCCGCTTCTGAAGGACTTGTTGTTGGTAGGAGAAGCCCATGGGGATGAACCACATCGATAAACAGACCTCCTCCTCCTCCTCCTCCTCCTCCTCCTACCAGAACCTTGCGGGTATGTGAGAGTGCGTCCACCTCAGTCATGCCATTGTCTCTAAGCTCTAGATTTATACGAGTGACTCAACCTTAAATTTGACAGCGAACGTCATACAAATGCACAGAATCGTGGCATCATCTGCCAAGCATGTCGGCCGCAGAGATTCGCTTCCGATCTTCCTCTGGCTCAAACATCATGAGGCAAGCAATATGCTTCTCGAATACCCTAATCGTAGAAACTGTAGGGTGCTAACATATCATGAATATCATTATAAATAAATCAGTTTTCCACGAAAGTACATTTAAAAAATGTACCTAACTGTTTTCATGAGTAACAAAGGCTTCATATTTAAATATAGTTTTAGTTTTCTGATGATTATTGGGTCGGTTTTCTCTGTCCGTCCGCACTTTTTCTGTCCGCCCTCAGATCTTGAAAACTTCCGTGGCTAGAGGGCTGCAAATTCGTCTGTTGATCGCCCGCCCTCCGATCATCAAATATACCAAATTGCAGCCCTTTAGCCTCATTAGTTTTGATCTTATTTAAGGTTAAAGTTGGCCATAATCGTGCGTCTGGCAACGATATCTAGGCAGGCAACCACAAGATCTATTTCCGGTGGCCTTGACTATACTCTGCACAGAAAAGTTAATGCGCCGGAGAAATTTTACTTGTTTATTTATTTTTATCAAACAATAACTTTTGTAAGTATCTAAGGAAAAAAACAAGTGATTAGCATTTCTTTTACTTATTTCTTTTAATAAAACAATAACTTTTGTAAGTATCTAAGAAAAACAAATGATTAGCATTTCTGTCGCGTCAGTATTTTTCTTCTTTAGAAATTTTTAAGAACAAGAACGTTTGTCAGCACCAAAAGACCGATATGTTTTTCACATTCTGACCTCAATTCATTAACTCTGAGCTCATGGCGCATATTATGACTAATTATCCGAAACCGGTGGTGGCATGTGACAGTGCATTTATGTCGCATTGCTTTTAAAACTTGAATAAATAATCTTTCTTACTGACAATGGAGGACTGAGATTTTGAACTCGTGTCCAATTCAGATCCTTTATAATCTAATTACTTGTCACTTACAAATTACAAGCGACAGAGTTCTTTCTGAATAGCGCTCCTTCTGTTAATAAATAAATAAATTAATAAATAAAAAAACTCCCCCGCTGTAGCACAGTTGAGTCTCTATTTACCAAAGACGCCCAAGTTTCAGGACGATCCAAATGAATATAAATCAGACAGAGGAAGATAACACAAGAGAAAAGCGGACGAAAAAAAAAAAAAAAAAAAAAAAACGTTTAAAGCTACTATACTTGCGAATTTACTTACATTACCTGTTTAGCTTCATGTCCTCTTATCTATCTTTGTGAATTTCACCAAATTCCTTACGCAAATCTTGTTTTTGGTAAGTATATGAAGATTGCCTAACTTAGTTTTTGTCCAATTTGGAAAAATATGACCAAATTTGACATGCTTTGAGGTCAGATAATATATATATATATATATATATTATATTTATATATATTAATATATATATATATATGTATATAATTTCTTATGACTTTAGGGTTAGACCAATTTTCCCAGTCGAAAAGACAAAAAAATTTTCGCTCGATATTTTTTTTTTTTTTTGGGGGGGGGCAACATGAAATATTCAGAAGCTACATTACTGGTGTTCTAAAACACGCAATAATTCTGAAAATGTATTCTAAAAAATCTAAATGAAAATGATGCAGATCAGACAAAATATCAATTATAAAGAAAAGCTCTGCTTTGAAAATGATTTCAAAATGTTCCTATTATTTCCCTATTTGCTGTGATTTTCAACTGACGTATTATTATAAAAAATTAATACATTCTGATTCTGATTTACTATGAAATTCTATTACATGCTGGAAACTGGCACAGGAAGATCAAAAGAAAAAAAAGTGTTTCATCACAGAAAAATATACTAATCAATCTTAAGTGTTTATATGTAAACCTAGGTTCACATGTTTTTCTTTACCACAGCACAGAAATCTTTCAAGAACAAAGCCATAACTATCAGACATTGGTTAATAATTCTGTTACAAACTTCTAAATTGTATGCTTCTTTATAAGAAGGAGTGAATACTACAACATGCATCAATTCCAACTTATGCTAACTGAAATTACTACTACCGAAAACAAATTTTAATCTGGTCAGGCAGAATTCACCAGAATCTATCCAGAACTATGAGAAAACCCATTTGCTCTAAATCACGAAGCATCAAGCGGTATTTACGAGCACGCACACCGCCCAACTAGTGACTTTTAAGAATCCATTAGGAATCCTACGTCAATGGTATCATCTCCTTCAGCTTGTCCTTAACAGGAATCATCATGGAAACTGGCCACAAAGAGGCTGAGATGGGGAAAAAAAGAAAGAAGAAAAAAAGAGGGCCTCTAACTTATGCTATTCTTAGGCTCATTCCAGGCCAAGACGGCTCATATGATGGTATCTTAGTCTAGACTCGAACGCGGATACATTATGGAGGGCTATCGGAGAAGAGGCTCTAACGAGAGGGCCCAAGACGCCTCTGAATACAGATCGAAGAAAGTGGGAAAAATAACACTTCAAAATGTTTCGGACTGATCGTTTCAGTTCCAGCCTTCAGCGATGCGAAATATGAATGTGTCCTCCGTAAACTGGTATAGCTAAGTTTATATAGGCCTAGATATGGTGAATGATACAGCTAAATAAATATAGGCCTAGATACAACGAAACATCTGAATCGAGTCCATTTTTAGTTTATCGTCTTTTAAATGTGTCAAATATTTTACGTGATAAGTGTGGCATTTTCTATTACACTGTGTCAGTAGTAATCAAATAGGAATGAATGGGAAAGAAACTTACTAGTTTGTAGACTAAAAGCTAAGTTGGTTTTAACGAACAACTCAAAAGAATGAATAACTATTTATTAGTCTATTCCGCGTTTAATTCCGAAAACCGAGGAGAAAAATTCAGGGTACTGATTCAAACGGGGTTTAAATAGCTAAAATCAAGTATAATTTTAGTCTCATGGTGTTCCAAGTTCAACTACAAATGAATGTGTTTATCTGGAGTCACAAAACCTAGACAGTCCCCCCAGTCAATGAGTCTAATGATCTCAAATAAGATTCAAAATTCGAAGCATTCCATTCAAAGAGGATTGTTGTTTAATTATAACGGTGTCACGAGGCGAGAGTATTAATAAGTTAATATGATAACGCAACAGGCGAAAAGGAAATGAAATTTCGCCTCTACCGTCAAGAGAAACGAAGCATTTAAAATGGAATATATTCACGTTCCACTTCATAATTCCAATCGTAAGCCTTCGTGAAGTTTATAAGGTAGGTAAAGGATTGTGGGTGTTCTGCAATCCAACTAAATGCATCTAGTTAAAGAGATAGCACGAATGCATTATGGTGATACAATCCAACGTACACCGCTCACTTGTTCGTCAATACCTAATTGCAACTGCTGCGTAAATCGCATCTAACCGACGCATCAGATATGAAAAATGACGGTTAGAGCCTCTCTCTCTCTCTCTCTCTCTCTCTCTCTCTCTCTCTCTCTCTCTCTTTATGCACCGCACCCACCAGAGAATTCTTACGTGTGCTCTATTCTGTCACTACCAAAACGCAAATTCCTCATATTTTCCCTAGCCTCCCCCAACACCCTTCCCATCCCTCTCCACCTCCCCAACCGTCCCCTACCCCTTCCCCAAACCTCCAGTCTGTTAAACCCATTACCTAACAGCACAACAGCCCTGATAACGCATCCTCATAAACAATACTGCTAACCTGATAAGACCCAGAGTGGGAAATGATTGAGGCGCGGAAGTTAAGAGGTTTCTCGGCGCTGGTATTCGTTATAAAAAAAAAAAATACACGAAATGAAAAAAAAAGAAAAAAGAAAGAGATCGCAGACAGTAAGCTGCTGAAGACAGACAAGGCTTTATAGATTCTATAAAAGTTTTTAAGGTTGATAAAAAAAATGACGCCGTGATTTTTTTTTTTTTTTTTTTTTGAGGACGTTAGCGTCGAGGGAATTGGATCCGATCTGGTTCGAATGTTGAGGATTCTTGCCCAACCGAGAGATGAATGTTTATATACAAATTGTTGACAGTCATCCAAAGAGTAAGAGAATACTGAAAATCTACTATGTAAAAATGACTTATTTGCGCTTACTCGGGGAGTAAACCTACAAATTACTGTTGTTGTTGGGGGGTTGGAAAGGTCTAAAAAGGTCTGAAAAAAGGTGTTTCGCGTTAAGTTAAAGATACAGGAATTTTAGGATGGTATACCTATGATTTATTTATTAGAATGAAAATGTAAACAAAATTTTTTGCGTTTTTGTTGGTGAAACAACGGGATGTCTTGTCCGTAGATTTTAGTACGTTTTAATTTCTATGATGTCCTGAATATAGAGGCCATATTTCTGTTCAATTATTTTGTGTTTCGACTTATAACTGAGAATATATGAACGTGTTTAATTTGTGGACTTTTCAGTTGACCCTTGTCTAGTATAAGCAGTACTAATTATGAGTACCAATGACGAAGACCACTTCACGTTAAGTTAGAAACTTATGCGTCAGTGGGAATTCGAGCACGCGTCCCGAACAAGCTGGAGGTCCGATCACGCCTTGTCTTTCATTAAATCACAAACACCGTTTCGTAGAGAATTCATGATACCTCGGGGATAACTTACACCCAAAGGGAATTATAACCGATGAGTGGCAGGTACAGAAACATAAAAGTTATTCCGGAGATGTGTTGAATTTGATCTTAACTGATATTTCTGGCTAGGACTTGTAAATATAAAATAAAATGATATATATAATATATATATATATATATATATATATATATATATATAATGTATAGAGAGAGAGAGAGAGAGAGAGAAGAGAAGAGAGAGAGAGAGAGAGAGACTAGCAGACCTACGTAACATCACTCCCATATCTGTGCAAATGCAACGAGTGCATGGCATTCAAAACTTCCATCTAAAATTTTTCACAGACTCCAACAGCACTTCTGCTGTTCGGATGCTGCCGCCTGCAGCCCAGAAAAGGCCCATACAATGGCTGTTGTTGCAGCAGCTGTAAAAGTAAGTCTGCAAAACTACTTCTGCAAAAAGTACGTCTTCTCCAGCGCGCCCTGTCATGCTCTGTTGCAACCGAGTCTGCCTGAAGGGGATGGAGGAGAGGAGAGAGGAGGAGGATGGGGAGGAGGAGGAGGAGGAGGAGGAGGAGGAGGAGGAGGAGGAGGAGGAGATAGAAAGGGAAGTTAGGAAAATAAATGCCGTGCTTTAATACTGCTACCAGTTCCAATCGTTTGTTTTACTTTATTGCAACATAAAGGCATAAAGCTGGTATTTATTGGAGCAATCATTGTAACTGGTTTGTTTACAAAAACTCTCCCTCCCCCCTTTCACTGGTGAGAGAGAGAGAGAGAGAGAGAGAGAGAGAGAGAGAGAGAGAGAGGAGAGAGAGAGAGAGTATATAAGAAACATCTGACTACAACTTTCCCCTTTCTATTGGTCAGAGAGAGAGAGAGAGAGAGAGAGAGAGAGAGAGAGAGAGAGAGAGAGAGAGAGAGAGAGATTATTTATATACAAGAATAACAATGACCAGAATATTCTCAACAGAAAAGACTACAGACACAAACATGTTAAACTCACCACACCATTTTACGTTCTATATTTTGTGAAAGTGAATTTACGATAGTTAAAAAAAATTCCAGTTGTGTACATTAGTCCGCACAGAGACGCTTTAATACTTTTTTTAAACAGGATTGGGGATTCTGACTATTAACGAGAGGAGAGAAAAAAAATCTGGATATTCTCGTATATCTTAGACTTTTTGCTATAAATGTCCACCACTTGGTCCAGTGAACTACACATTACCAGGCGAACGTTTCTGCTACAACAACAACAACAACAACAACACTACTACTATACTACTACTACTACTACTACTACTACTACTACTACTACTACTACTACTACTACTACTAATAATAATAATAATAATAATAATAATAATAATAATAATGTTAAGACTACAGGCAGATGAATAACTCCTTGCCTGGGTGAACTGAAGAAGAACTCCTAAAAATTTCTGAACAAATTTTTCAAAGATCATTCACTGTTGGTGGGCCTGATTTTGTGTGTGTGTGTGAGTGAGTGAGTGAGTGAGTGAGTCAGAGTACTTTTCTGAGCCCAAATATGATCCTGCAGCTTAGAGTCTCCATGGAATCAAAGCAGTAAGTCTGAGAGAGATAAGAACGTAATGTGCTACTACCATGATTTTTCCACGTAGGTCGAGAACCGTATTCTAGGATAACGAGAGAGAGAGAGAGAGAGAGAGAGAGAGAGAGAGAGAGAGAGAGAGAGAGAGAGAGAGTCATACTTTTGCAGACTAAATATCTGCAATACTAAATCTTGATACACGTTTCAGCAAACCTAAGATATAAATGAGTCTGTACAGATGAGGTTTGTTTTTATAATATATATCCTGAGGGTCTTGAACGTTAATTTTTCGATATAATACGATTTGACTACTGTCATAAATTGATTATAACAAAACACTAAATGGGAAGAAGAGTCTGACTCTTACTTTAAAAACCACTTACAAGGCAGAGCGCAGCGATGGCGGCACAGCAATCGAGACCATGTTGACTATAATCGAATGTTTCCCAGTTACTTAAATCATCCTTTTCATTACTGTTAAACACCCGAGGCTCATGCTGTACTTCCTCTCCTCATCCATACAAACGCATACATACGCCCACACGCACAACACACACATATAAACACACACACACACACACACACACTTGCCCCGCCAGCAGCAACAGGGGCAAAATGGTTCTGTTCACCCTCACTTGTCACGAACAATTAATCACTATTTCCCGTCACAAACTATTCTTTAACACTCTGCACCAGTATAGTCCAAGTTTCAGAGAGCTCCTCTCTCTCTCTCTCTCTCTCTCTCTCTCTCTGTGTGTGTGTGTGTGTGTCTCCTCTCCTGTCTCTCTCTCTCTCGTACGTAAGTACATGCAAACATAGGTAATCAAATACATATATACACGAAATCAACACAGACAGCATTTTACGATGAGGACAGAAAAGCCCTTGAAAACTAGTACCCTTCTTGAATGAAAGACTCTACAAGATACCATCCTGTTTAAATGAGGTCCTATTATATAATATATATATATATATATATTATAATATTATATATAAAGATATTATTATAATAGTATATATAATATATACAGATTATATATATATATAATATAACATTATACAGGATGTTATGGGTCCCAAAAAAGGGCCAACCCAATTACAAAGCAGTTAAAATACGCGTAAATGGATTACTTGGGACTTATGTAGCACCCTGTATAATATATATACGTATGGATATACATATATATATATATATATATTATATATATATATATATATATATATATATATATATATATATATATATATATATATATATATATATATATATATATACAAGGTGTGGGGCCATAAAGTCCCAAAACCATTACAAGCATTAAATACGTGTTAATGGTACTGGGACTTTATGGACACCCTGTATTATATATATATATATATATATATATATATTATATATATATATATATGTATATATATTACTTGTGATAATGGAAGACACTTTTTTTATGAAAAACCTGGAAAAGAGTAGAATACAAAATAGCAATGAAAAATTATTCCAAAAATTAATACATTGTACAGTCTCGTAGGATGGTGGCCTTTCCCCTTCAGACAGGAGCCATTTCCCACACAGTAGCACCCAGCTTGTGTCAAGCATTGGAAAACACGTGCTCAAATAAAGTTTACTTTGCCCCCCCCCCCCCCCCCTTTCCCCTTATAACCCCCACCCCCCCCCTCCCCCCCCCCCCCCCCCCAAACCCCCCTCCCCCCCCCCTAAACCCCCCCCCGGGAAAAAAAAAAAAAAAAAAAAAAAAAACCACTCACAAGCTCAGATGTGGTTGATACGGATACGGTAAGTGTTGCAAGTTAAAAAAAAAATATATTAAATATCTTTTTACTCTTTATTTCAATGTTTAGGCATGCATACGCACGAACATGGAATAATATTAAAATACTTTGCAAAAAATTAATATCTCACTTTACCTCATTCATACTAATGTATTTATAAATACGACGATGTGTGATACCTAAATCGCGCCGAACACACACTATTATATATATATACGTATATATGTATGTATGCATGTATGTATATATCATATATATATATATATATATATATATAATATATATATACAATATATATATATATATATATGTGTGTGTGTGTGTGTGTGTGTGTGTGTGTGTGTGTGTGTGTAGTATATATATATATATATATATAATATATATATATATATATATAGGATATATACTATATATATATATATGTCTGTGTATGTTTGAGGCGTCTAACTTATTGGGACCCTGGAGCATAATTGATTCGAATTTTATTTCGGGAGGGGGGCGGGGGGGCGAGCGTTCCCCCTTTCCCATTTATTTTTTCTCCGGTGGTGCCAGGTGCGCTGGCAGGATAGAGTTCCGCAAGAGAGAGTTCCGCCAGAGAAGAGAGAGGAGAGAGAGAGAGAGAGAGAGAGAGAGAGAGAGAGAGAGAAGGAAGGTAGGTTAGATAGAAGCCCGGTTGTGTTGGCTAATTGTATTTTATTGGGTGTGGAGGGCGAGATCGGAGAGGAGAAAAAGGGGTCACTTCTGCTGCAGTCATAATTGGAGCCACATAGGCATTCGTGGAACGTTCGGCACGGACCTTGGAACTCGGCTTTCGCCTTTTGAATTTCATATGGACGTGTTTTGGTTGTGTCGTTATGTAGGAGTATATAGGCCTGTCCTTAGGTATGCTGTGAGAACCGAAATGGCAGGCGGCTCTCTCTCTCTCTCTGTTTGGTTAGTCTCTCTCCCTCTCTCTTCACTGTTTTTAATCTCTCTCTCTCTCTCTCTCTCTTTTCACTGTCTTTAATCTCTCTCTTACTCATTGTGCCTAATCTCTCTCTCTCTCTCTAGTATCATGTTATTTTATGTCTTGTTTATATTTAATCTTTTTATTTAACCTCTTTCTCTTTTTTCTATTAACTATCTCTCTCTCTCTCTCTCTCTCTCTCTTATCATGTTATTTAATGCCTCTTTTTTTATTTAATCTCTTTTTAATTAACGTCTCTCTCTCTCTCTCTCTCTCTCTCTCTCTCTCTCTCTCTCTCTCTCTCTCCTTACTATGCCAAAAATATAATATCTCCCTCCTTGTTTATTGCTTTTAATCTTACCTTGTATATTGATCCCTGTTTAGGTTCAGGTCACGTCTTAGTTGTGTTTATATTGTTACTTCTAGAATACTTCTTCAAGATTTGTATCATAATTCTAAAAATCTCCCGAATTTAACAATAACCTATTATAAATATTCTTTGGATACCGTCGCCCTCTCTCTCTCTCTCTCTCTCTCTCATGACGCCACGAATACCATCCTTGGATCCATGCCCTAATCATTTCAAGGGAGATGATGCTTGTTCAGAATTTGGCCACAAAACCATATAGTCTGAACGCGCTGACTATTCACCGTCTCGTAAAGGAGAATAAGTTAAATGAAAGACTTGAATATTAATTATAGTGCAACTAAGGGCAATGTCCTTTGGTGTCGAAGGGGAAGGGGTTGGCTCCCCTACCCCCTATTTCCCCCCCACTGCCAGAGTTATTCAAGATATTAAAGGCTTCTTGTGATCAAATTCCTGGCCAGTGTTCGGATCAAGGAGAATTCGTGGATTTTGTTTATTGCGATATTGTCTTCCTGTTTCGTCTTATTATTATTATTATTATTATTATTATTATTATTATTATTATTATTATTATTATTATTATTATTATTATTTTAACGAACCTACCTGAACCTACCACGAAATTATCTGCGTTAGGCATTATGTTATTTTTTTCTCTAGTTTTTAGGCTACTGTCTGTGACCGTTTGTATATGGTCTGCTGGTATGGTGGCTAGCGTTGTGACATGCCGCTCAGATGTGGCGGGTTCGCCCGTCCCCAAGGGCGATGTAAAATCCCTGGGGCTGTATCATCATCATCAGTTACTGCCGCAGTGTAGTGTCTGCGGTGGGAGGCTTAAACCAACATTCTTTTGGAAGCTAAATTCCAATTCGGTAATAATAATAAAAGCGCCTCAATGGCGTGGTTGGTATGGTCTTTCCCTGTCACCTCGGTGGCTGCGAGTTCGATTCTCGGGCATTCCACTGAGGGGTTAGAGATGTGTATTCCTGGTGATAGAATTTCACTCTCGACGTGGTCGACGTGGTTCTGAAGTCACGTAAAGCCGCTGGTCCCGTTGCTGAATAACCACTGGGTCCATGCAACGTCAAAACACCATATATACAAACAAAAACAATGATAATAATAATAATAATAATAATAATAATAATAATAATATTGACACCATTTTTTTAGGTTTGGAGCTGTGAAACGCTAGATGGTTTCCATGGTGACAAGTCATTAGTGCTCATTCATACTGACGGCAATTACTGAATTTATAAAGTCAAGAACACGAAATTATCTGTAGCTTCGACTTTTCAAACCCAT
The DNA here is from genome assembly GCF_015104395.2 of Macrobrachium nipponense. Classification (NCBI taxonomy): domain Eukaryota; kingdom Metazoa; phylum Arthropoda; class Malacostraca; order Decapoda; family Palaemonidae; genus Macrobrachium; species Macrobrachium nipponense. The sequence continues at coordinate 158,445,780 of NC_087201.1, read as the reverse complement.
CGAGTTTCAGACTCCTGCTGTCACTTTATTTCCTCTTTTTGTATTTAATAGGTTTTTAAACAGCGCCTCAAGTAGAATTTATTATTCTTGTTACTTTTTCCTTTGGTGTTAAAAAAAGAAAAAAGTCACAACGCTGGAGACTTAGTGGTACACTACATTTCAAATCGCCTTTGCATAGTTTTTTTTTTTTATCATTTTGTATGGGTATTTGGCACTTCCATTCCATTTTGAAAAACCTGGTTTGGCACA
>NC_087201.1:158435531-158438031 GCF_015104395.2 Macrobrachium nipponense | reverse complement strand
ATTCGTAAGGCTCTTAAGAACAAGAGTTACTAGCTACACCTATTTTGATAGAAATGTCATGATAGCTAAAGTAGTTGAATGATGAAAGTGAGAACGTTTGGTTTTCTGATAGGTAAATTTGTATTCTGTCGTATCTATGATTATTAAAACATCAAGAAAAGGAATTTTGTTGTCTGTTTCCCCATTCAACTTTAAATTTGATGCTGGGCACTAATGTGGTTTAATTTCGAGAGGAATTCATTGAAATTGCCCCACCTATTATCCAAATGTTAGGATATCATCCACGTATCTCATCCATAGCATGTTTTGGGTTTTATTGCATTTATTACTGTAGTTGTCGGCAAAATCGTAATAATGGACAAAGAACTTATACCTTGACAAAATCAACCAGCTCCTTAGCGACACAAACACATACGAAAAACTGACGAAAAATCCCCTCCAAAAAAAACGTTCCCCACAGAATTTTTTCGGAAAGTAAGATTAATTGGCAAAGACAAAAAAGAGTATTGAACTATTAGAGAAATTTAAAGTAATTAATCCTAAATTACCCTATTTTTATGGCCTTGCCCAAAACTACAAAGACAATCTTTCCATTCAGACCCATCGTTTCATGTGCCTGTGCCGGTGCTTTCAATTACAAAATTTCTAAATGGTTAGCTGGCCCTCCTTTCCCCTTTTTTTAGGCACTTTTTCTCCCAGTCACATTAAACATTCGGAAGATTTTTGTCACACAAATTCAGAGAAGCACATATACCACTTCACAACATAAAAACTTTTAAGCCTTGATGTAGATTCCTTGTTCACTAAAGTACCAGTACAGGACGTTCTTCAGTTTTTAAGGGTAAACAAAATATCCCCCTATTCAGATCATTTCCCATTGGCGCTGACAAAATAATAAAGCTAGTTGAATTATGTGCATCTAATAACGTATTTTCATTCGGGGAATCATTCTACAAGCAAAATTCGGGTGTAGTATGGGTAGTCCTTTAAGTCCTGTTCTAGCCAATCTGTACATGGAATACTTTGAAACTACAGTAATAAATGCCCCAAATCAATAAAACCCAAAAACATGCTGTGGATGAGATACGTGGATGATATCCTAACATTTTGGGATAATAGGTTGGGGCAATTTTCAATCAAGAATTCCTCTCGAAATTAAATCACATTAGTGCCCAGCATCAAATTTAAAAGTTGAATGGGAAACAGACAACAAAATTCCTTTTCTTGATGTTTTTAATAATCAGAGATACGACAGAATAACAAATTTACCATATACAGAAAACCAAATCGTTCTCACTTTCATACATTCACACTTTAGCTATCATGAACATTTCTATCAAAATAGGTGTAGCTAGTAACTTGTTCTTAAGAGCCTTACGAATTTGTTCCTCCCCAGAATTCCTGGAAAAAGAATTTGAACTAATTCGCAAGCAACTTTCGTCTTTAAAATATCCTGACCATATAATTGAGAAAGCAATTCACAAAGCTAACGTAATTTTCTACCGACCCCCTAAAGACAAGACCAGAGATACACCCAAACAATAAAATAATAATTCCCCACCTGGACACGATTAAGAGAATAACCCAACCCCCTCGGAAAATCGAACCCTTTTGTATTACTTACCCAAACACCTTAGCCAAATCCCTGATTAACGTCCAACAAAAGACATCTCCAAAGGACTCTGGGGTATACGAAATCCCATGCCAAGACTGTGACCAATCTTACATCGGATTTACAGGTAAATCCCTTCCCCAGAGATTAATACAACAACAAACGGTCAGTTAGGTATGGACAACAGAACTCGGCTATTTTCAAACCATATAAATGAACATAACCATAGAATAAACTGGAATTTGTCACGTGTAATTTATAGCAGCAACTGCCGGTACAAGAGTCAAATGATGGAATCGGCCTTAATAAAAAGAGAGGCAGGTAATGAACATCTCAAAAGGAGGATGGATTTCGGACACGATCGACAACGTCTTCATTCAACCAACCCTTAAGAAGATTAGAGGAAGATTATCAGCGCGGGGGTGACTTAAAATGGCTTGTTTGTGGATGGACCTCTTGGTATAAATACCACCTTTTCTGTGAACTTTTCTCATTCATCTACCTGAAGAGGGAGACAGCAGTCTCTGAAATATAGTACTTTTCTCTATTTTGGTGTTTTTATGGGCCTTTTATTAGATGGAACTCTGTTGTTACGAACATTTATACCAGTCATATATATATATATATATATATATATATATATATATATATATATATATATATATATATATATATATATTATATATACTATGTATGTATGTGTATATATATATATATAAACTTGAATTTTTAATTCTTTTTAATTCTGTATAAAGCGCCGAGAGAGAAAAGGCACTTCATTTTACTGTTTAAAAATGAAAAAAAAAAAAATCTGAAAAAAGCACGGCATAGGCAAACTTGAAAAGGCACCACCGCGTCTATTAAAAAGAGAGTGATTGACAGGGAAAA
>NC_087201.1:158405531-158430531 GCF_015104395.2 Macrobrachium nipponense | reverse complement strand
AGAATGGGTGTGGGCAAACAATTCCCCATAGTGACCCTTAAATTATTTGTTTTCTTTTATGGCCACCTACCAATGACGTCACAAATATGCGCAGTAAGGATGGGCCGGTCTATAACCCTGTACTCTATCATCACCTGTACTCTATCAATCCTGGCCAAGCCAAGTGCTGGGTACCATGACCACACCTGCAGGAGCATTTGGTTCTCTGACCTCGCCGGAATAGAATAAAATATAGAATTCAGGCCAAATGCCAAGCACTGAGACCTACGAGGTCATTCAGTGCTGAAACCGAAACCGTCAGGTTTGAAAGGTGCAACAGGAGGAAAACCTCACAGCAGTTGCACTATGAATCAATTGTGAAGAGAGGGTGGAAAGTAAGATAAGAGAAACAGAATATGAACGGATGTACAGTAAAAGGGGTGAAAGGGGTAGAGGAGCTAGGGCCCGAAGGAGCGCTGGAAAGAATCTGAAGTACGGCCTACAGTGCACCGCACGAGGTGCACTGATGGCTCACGGAGAAATAGCCCCTGGCTAAACAATTCCTGCGAGAACCCTTTTCTTTAAGGCCTCCATACACTGAACGACTGTCTGAACGATTGTCATTATCGACCCACACACACACTATTCAGACAGTATGAACGATCTCCGCACCGATTTCAGTCTGAACAAAGATCTTGTCTCGAGAAGACATGGCATCATCTCTACGTAGAAGAGACGCGCGCGATAGCGTTATATCGGCAGACAAACCCATACATTGAACGATCTATGTATGATAGACTTGAGTCGCAAGCCAGCAACTTGGCCGTGATAGATTCCCGCTGAGATCGTTCAGACACGAAGCTCCGCCCACTTTTGCATTCAGACAAGCCCATACACAGTGTTTTTGCGTTCAGTGTATGTGGGGGAGGGGCCTTTAGGCCGAGGATCGACAGTACAACAGAACGATCAACTTTAAAACGTAAATTGGCTATCTGTGGGTTTCGTCTTCCCAGCTAGGACTTCTTTTGGCCTTCTCCTATAAACTACAGACTCTACTGCGATTTAGAAGTCACTAAAGATAGTATTTTTCAAGTTTACGAGGCGTTAATGCCACCATAATATCGATATTACCGTTCGTTGACTTGTGTTATTCTCAGCTTGTCTCGTTTTTAGGTTTTTTTTTATTCATATCTAATTTCTTATTACATATCTAATATACATAATTTTCTCTCGTATCTTACTATTCCTCTCTGTGGCCAATTTTTTTCCTTTCACTCGACAACGACACAACAGTTATACACACGTACACAGACATTATATATACAAGTTATTTACACGTGCGTATATGGGTATATTCATTTATTCATATCTAATATGCATTATACCTCCTATCTTATTTTTAAAATCTCCTTTTTCTCTCTAATTCGACAATGGCACAATAAATGTAAATCAATATAATTTGCATGAATCACGGTGATGGGATACTTATTCATACGTATATATGTATATATTTATATACATACGAATAATATCACATCACCGTGATTCATACAAATTATTCGAGCTACAAATGTTCTTTAATATCTACCTCGGAAATAATAAATTTTCGTATATGTAAACCAAAGGGGAATGTTTACTAATAATAATTTCGTCCTCTCGTGGGTTCGAACCACCGCCCAGCCGGCAGAGAAGAAATCAGGACTTCAGTGATGTTATCGATTCGGCTAACAAAAGTGGTATATATATATATATATATATATATATATATATATATATATATATATATATATATATATATATATATCTAATAAAAGGAGCCCATAAAAACACCAAAATGTAGAGCGAAAAGTACTATATTTCAGAGACTGCTGTCTCTCTCTTCAGGTATATGAATGAGAAAAGTTTACAGAAAAGGTGGTATTTATACCAAGAGATTCGTCCACAAGTAAGCAACTTTCATCTTTAAAGTATCCTGACCATATAATTGAGAAAGCAATTCAAAAAGCAAACGTAATTTTCTACCGACCCCCTAAAGACAAGACCAGAGACACACCCAACAATAAAATAAAAAATTCCCCACCTGGACACGATTAAGAGAGTAACTCACACCCTTGGAAATCCAACCCTTTTGCATTTACCTACCCAAATACCTTAGCCAAATCCCTGATTAACGTCCAACAAAAGACATCGCCCAAAGACTCTGGGGTATATGAGATCCCATGCCAGGACTGTGACCAATCTTACATCGGATTTACAGGTAAATCACTTCCCCAGAGATTAATACAACACAAAAGGGTCAGTTAGGTATGGACAACAGAACTCGGCTATTTTCAATATATAAATGAACATAACCATAGAATAAACTGGAATATGTCACGTGCAATTTATAGCAGCAACTGCCGGTACAAGAGTCAAATGATGGAATCGGCCTTAATAAAAGAGAAGCAGGTAATGAACATCTCAAAAGGGAATTGACATCAGACATCGTCGACGCAGTGTTCATTCAACCAACGCTTAAGAAGATTAAAGGAAGATTATCAGCGGGGGTGACCTAAATTGGCTTACTTGTGGACGAATCTCTTGGTATAAATACCACCTTTTCTGTAAACTTTTCTCATTCATATACCTGAAGAGAGAGACAGCAGTCTCTGAAATATAGTACTTTCTCTCTACATTTTGGTGTTTTTATGGGCTCCTTTTATTAGATGGAATTCTGTTGTTACAGAACACTTTTACCAGTCATATATATATATATATATATATATATATATATATATATATATATATATATATATATAGAACCATTCTACAAAGGTCACTACTGACATCATAACCAAATATCTTTGTAGACTATGCATACATCAATACGCATTAATATACATTTACTTGTTGGCATAGATATGTATGAGTATCATAATCCCGACAGCAAGGCATACCTATAGCTCCCAGGGGCGTGTGGCTTGAACCAGTGGCTTCCGTCTGACAAATACCTCCCTAAGATACAAATGACTAACGTAAAGAGATTAGTGAAGGAGTGACAGAACGCTGATTACCTTACTAAAGTGGGGGTTGGGTGGTGGAGGGAGGAGGAGGGAAACCGTCGGGGTGGAGGGGAAGGGGTGGGGTAGGGGGAGGTGCTGAATATGGGAAGGGAGACGGTTGGTGGGGGGAGGGGAGGTTAGATTTCTAAATGCAAAACACATGTCACGTGCGACCTCTACTGCGCACGCGTAGATCGCTTACATGTACGTATGTATGTATGCATGTTATTACCATTAGTAGCTACATTATTTAAAGAATTCTAAGTTTCTTCGCAAAGCTGTGTAAATTTCATTATTTACAATGACTTGCAATTTTCTTAAACGTGAAATATATCAATATATCAATATATGTACTAAAATATATCAATTTTCATTTGATTTACGTAATATACATAGTTATTAACTCAGTTACCAAATAGTTTTTTTCTGACATTTACTAATCCTCAGATGAAATGTGATCTTTTAACACTAAACACAAAATCAGTGCATATGTACAATAGCTTTAGCTTCATGGAGAAATAGTACGGAAATAATAAAATTTGGACATTATACACAAAACTAAAAGTTTGAATTCGGTTCACTTCTCGAATATCGAACATGAGTCTAGCAATAGTTGCTCGCAACCATAATTAGGAAATACCAGAATGAGTATTATACCAATAAATATTCTAAGAGAAAATGTAATGAAGAACAGAATCTTAATCTATAACCTTTCTTTAATTAAAGAAACTGGAAATCCAGTGAAATATAGTTCCCTTCTCTTTGGACCTTGGTATAGTTAAGATCAAGATGGCGCCACCGTAGCAGATCACAAAAGAAAAACTACGAAGGGGAAAAAAATGAGCATCTGTTGAGGATAAAAAGAAGAATAAAAAAAAAAGCAGTATGGCCTATCGTCTGAAGTCTCCGAGAAATAAATAAATGGACCGTTGTTTTTAAGGTCCGTTTAACTCCCTAAACTTTAGTGGAAGGGGTTGAGGAGGAGAAACTTATGAAGGTGCTCTGCTCTATAACAAAGGGCTGCTGGGGTGAATCCGTAGGCGAGGATGGTAGTACTATAGTATTTTTAGTCTTTTGTTTATCCTTTTTCATTTCATACCAAGAGTCATAGCGACGTAACTGTCCGTTCAATTTTATGTCTTGCAGATACTTCCTCTCTCTCTCTCTCTCTCTCTCTCTCTCTCTCTCTCTCTCTCTCTCTCTCTCTCTAACGTTAGAAGTCAGGGACGATACTATGCACCAAATCATCTCTCTCTCTCTCTCTCTTTAACATTAGAAGTCAGGGATAAAACTATGTACCAAATATTTGTAAACTGTTCGTTTGGGGTTTTGGGTCTGACTAGGTTAAATTGTACTTCTGTTTTATATATTTATATATATATATATATATATATATATATATATATATATATATAATATATATTATATACATATATATATGCGCGCGCGCGTGTGTGTGTGTGAGACCTTTCCTGCACTTTTATCATAAAAATGATTACAAAAAGATTAACACTTTTCCGACTACAGCTGCATATCTCTAGTCGAGAGAGCTTAACGTGGTATAATTATAGACTTGAATTACATTCGTCAGGTACAATAAATACCCACACGAGCTCATATATTGGAATAGTCTTCATTATAAAAGAAAGAAAAAAAAAAGACATGAAAACTAAAAGACATGAAAACTAACACAACGAGAGATCCACGAGATATAGGCTGTAAGTGAAATGACACTCAAAAATCATCTTCAAAACGTTAACCATTGCCACCAATCCATAATACTGAAAACCACAAGCTGTCCTAATCCGTAAAATATCCCGAACTTTCGAAAACACAGGCCGTAACAACAAACAAATATAGCAGACATGTGTGCATCTCTCCCCTACCCTTCCGATTTTTTCCCCCTACGGATCCCCCTACGAGGGATCGAGTGGGTTGCCCTCACTTCACTCCCTTGCCAGTAGGCACGAGACTCGCGATAATAACTTGCCTACATATATGCCTTCGGCTTCCGTACAAGATCCTATCGTACAGCTTTTCCTGCATAAGGTTATTAAACGCGACCACTTTCATCTGCAAACATCTATTACAGCATGTTAAGTGACACAAAGGTAAACATATCACGTGAGGTTATCGTTATAAGATGACACACAGTATTTACTAGTTGGCAACTTTCTGCGCGAGTTGCCCGTGAGAAGGGAAAGTCATAAGCGCCGACATATTACCGGTTCCCAACCGAGACTAACTCTTACTGACTAATTTGTGCCATGTGACTTTTAAAATGGATGGTACACTTATCAAGACCCACGTCTGACGACATTCCTGGCGTAATGACTTGCTTTTCTTATCCATAAATAACATGCGGAACGTCATTCCAAGTTCCAAAGACGTCAGGGGTTCGAAATAATGACGCATTACTGAAGATGTCGTCATTTCATTATGAAACTGGAGACGTAAACTATGATGGTTTAGTGAAAGGACTTTGAAATCCTAACTGTTTACACAGATACAGATCATCATCAGAAGCATTATTATAATAATCATTATTATCAATTATTAGGCATGAAAAAATCACATTAGGCCTAGACATACGTCTCCAACAAAATGCAACAAAGACGAACCGAACGATTAACTAAATCATACCTGTAATAACAGATGATAATACAAAAAGAACATGATTGACTGTTGTATTAAGACACTCATACCTACGAGTACATGAATATAAGAGACAGTTACATAGCTACATCAACGGTGCAGAGTCCACGGCAGATGATAGGCCTACATAAATTTTGACAGATATGCTCGGTGCGTGGAACCAAACAGGAAATAAGCCTACACACAGGTAGTGGGGTATAACAGACATCGAACGTCAGGCAAGTACAACAAACACTGTCCGTGGAGACTCTACCCAAGACACAGGTCCCATCCATAACGTTACACATGGCCAACAAGAAGTATGCCAGGAGGTTGTACAACCTTCTGCGTTCTCGATGGCATGAAATGTCTTGAACGTCAGTGAAAGATGGATGTGAGAATGAGTTTGCTTTACGGATTTTTTTTCTCGGGAAACCCAATAGGCAGTTCCTTTAAATTTATTTATTTTCGAACTCTTAAGTCACATACATATGTGTGGGCACGGCCATAGGCTACATGCTGACTGCATGCTTTACTAGTACCATGGCGTCTATCATGACAGGCTATGGCCACAATTACCGATGACGCTCTGATCACGTAAAATACTAGGTGTGTCAACCACTGGACCTCTGTGTGTGCAGAAACGGATAAATGAGACTGAAGACTTGCTAGCCAAGATTCATCATCAACAGGAATGAAGTCCTTGGACTGATAATAATATAACTTTTATTTGGACACTGCTGCAAGAAAAGAAGTACCCTTCATATTCTTTACCAGTGATATATATATATATATATATATATATATATATATATATATATATAAAATGAACTGCACTTTTCCCTTAAGGACTTCCCATGACGGATTACCCAGCCACCTTTCAACCACCTTTCAAATTATTGTTTTTTTATGGCCTAATAGAAAAATTGAGATTACCTTGGCCACTATTTGAAATAAATACTATTTATGCCTAAAATATTAGCAGAATATATTCGCAAGTCATTTGAACCCACGTGCAAAATGCACGAGCATTCTGACATAGCCAAATGAAGACCAAACCAAACCACACTAGTATAGATTTGCTACTATGATTTAAATAAAACAAAAACAGAATGTTCCATTTTTTTCCGCCGTGCGTGCCTGCTGCCGTGGCCGTGATGGCAAGAAGATTACCCAGGGACAACTCAAGGTTGAGTGGGCGTATCTGGAAGCCGGGCTATGTATCATTTCCTCCTCGCAATTCGAAGAGATGACATTTTAGAGTTTTTTCTTTCTTTTTTTAATGAATTCCTGGAAGAGCTGATACAAAGATTACCACCGAGAACGATCATGATTCTATTAACATGCGGTGAATCAAGTACCTCGTTCACTGAATAGAATTCAAAGTAATTAAACAATGGAACTAACAGTTCTTATGAATATATTTGCCTAGACACATAAACCTATAAAGTTGAAAGGGCGGTTGGGGAGTGAACAACGCCTAGAACAAGCCTAGACTTATAGACCTATAAAATTGAAAGGGTGGTTGGAGAAGGACGAGGTTGAAGAGGAGGGACTGTACCCATTTCGCGGGCAATGATGAGGGCATATGGGTATCACTTCGTCATTGTCAAGAGAGAAGGGCTACCGACTCCTCCTCCTCCTCCTCCTCCTCCTCCCCCCTTTCCTTATCTTCTAAGTATCTCGGGCCATATATAGAAGCTTATTTCCTGTTCCTCTTCTCTTACGTGATCTTGAAGCAGGTACTTTCACCGGATTTGAAATCAGCCAATCAAAACATAAAACGGTAATTTCCGAGGGGCTTATAACGAATTTTCGTTATAAATGTTATTAACAATACGAAAAAGATATTTTAAAGGTTACTAATAACTCAAAGAGGTATCACAGTCAAATACTAGATCGATATTACTTTACTCTAGATGTTACTTGTAACCGATACTAAGAATATTTCCCATAAATCAACGTACTGTTGTATTTTTGTACTTGCTAGAACTGGGATGCCAAGGTCACCTGGTAAAAACATGAGGAATTATATTTTTTCAGAGAGAGAGAGAGAGAGAGAGTGCTCGTAATCTTGCAGTGCATCTCATTCCATCGTCAGAAATGTTCGTGAGCGAGTTAAATTTTAACTGGGGCATCCTAACCCATGAGCCTTCATGCCCACAGAGTCCACCAGAATTTGCCGAGTCATGCGGTGGAAAACAAGCAAAGGAATCGCACAGGTGAACCAAACTGCAGCCTTCCTCATAAGGGGCAGGACCGCCCCCGGCACACGTCTTCCTGGACCGAAAAGGCGGACGCCTCACAAAGGCTGGAGACTTCGCTGACAAGTCAGACGGTGGAAGGAAATGACCACATGACCACAGGCTTCGGCGGGTGAGTCACACTCACAGGCCGCCCCCCCCCCCCCCCCCCCCCCCCCCCCCCCCCCCCCCCCCCCCCCCCCCCTCCTCCCCCCCCCCCACCCCCCCCCCCTCCCCCAGTCGCGCTGCGGTAGACGTTTATGATGTAAAATGATTTTTTTATTATGTAAAACGATATGCAGTCTTTGCGAGGTGTCAATAAACATTTGAAGAAATATAAGCAGAACGTTTGAGTGATTATGTCTGCATAACTTCGTACCAGGACTTGTGCAGGTTTATGCTGAAATCAGCAGCAGTAGTACTACGATTTTGCTGAAATCAGCAGCAGTAGTACTACGATTTTGCTGAAATCAGCTGCAGTAGTACTAAGATTTTGCTGAAATCAGCAGCAGTAGTACTAAGATTTTGCTGAAATCAGCTGCAGTAGTACTAAGATTTTGTTGAAATCAACACCAGTAGTACTAAGATTTTGTTGAAATCAACACCAGTAGTACTAAGATTTTGTTGAAATCAACACCAGTAGTACTAAGATTTTGTTGAAATCAACACCAGTAGTACTAAGATTTTGTTGAAATCAACACCAGTAGTACTAAGATTTTGTTGAAATCAACACCAGTAGTACTAAGATTTTGTTTGAAATCAGCAGCAGTACTATTTTGCTGAAATCACGCAGTATACTACGATTTTGCTTGAAATCAGCAGCAGTAGTACTACGATTTTGCTGAAATCAGCAGCAGTAGTACTAAGATTTTGCTGAAATCAGCAGCAGTAGTACTAAGATTTTGCTGAAATCAGCCGCAGTTATATAACATTTTTCCTGAAATCGCAGCAGTTAGTACTAAACGATTTTGTTCGAAAAATCAGCTTTGCAAGTAGTACTACGATTTGCTGGAAAGTCAGCTCCAGTAGAACTACGATTTTGCTGAAATCAAGCAGCAGTAAGTATACATTTTGCTGAAATCAGCGCAGTTACTTACGTTATTTTTGCTTGAAAATCACAGCAGTTTTAGTACTAAGAAATCTTGAAAAAAAAAAAAAAAGCAGCGCAGTAGTATTATGATTTTGCTGAAATCAACAGCAGTAGTCCTAAGATTTTGCTGAAATCAAAAGCAGCAGTACTAACATTCTGCTGAAATCAACAGCAGTAGTCCTAAGATTTTGCTGAAATCAACAGCAGTAGTCCTAAGATTTTGCTGAAATCAACAGCAGTAGTCCTAAGATTCTGCTGAAATCAAAAGCAGTAGTCCTAAGATTCTGCTGAAACAACAAAAGCAGTAGTCCTAAGATTTTCTGCCTGAGATCAACAGCATAGTTCTAACGATTTTGCTGAAATCAAAAGCAGCAGTACTAACATTTTGCTGAAATCAAAAGCAGTAGTCCTAAGATTCTGCTGAAATCAACAGCAGTAGTACTAAGATTCTGCTGAAATCAACAGCAGTAGTACTAAGATTCTGCTGAAATCAAAAGCAGTAGTCCTAAGATTCTGCTGAAATCAACAGCAGTAGTACTAAGATTCTGCTGAAATCAAAAGCAGTAGTACTAAGATTCTGCTGAAATCAACAGCAGTAGTACTACGATTTTGCTGAAATCAGCAGCAGTGGTACTATGACTTTCCTGAGTTGAACCTGCTACGCTAAGCGAATTTTCTCATGCCACATTTCGTGAGAAAATGTGGCATTGTGTAACATCTCACTGCCAAATACCCTGTTTTGGCCTATTCCCTAAGAAATAAAAGATGTTTCAAATCAGTGATTTAGGCTCACTATTCTTGAGAAAGTGTCCTGTCGGCACCCCTTCGTGACCAAGAAACACAGTAAGTACCTATTTGTTTCCGTAAGTTTCCGTAGTAAATGGGAAACGAACACTTATCAATTACATGGATATGAATCAATGATAAATTCCATTTGCTCTCTCTCTCTCTCTGTAGAATGACGTTAAATCTGTTGATAGCGTGACTTAAGGTATGTCGCATAAATATACTTACGATCTCAGATCACCAATGTTCTGTATTTTTATCAACTATTAAAAGTAAAAGCTAAAAAATAATCTGTATTTAAAAAATAAAAAAAAATAATGTAAATAAAATTAGACTCTTTCATAAAATTTCTAACTTAGATTACTGTTAAACAATGAATATTTTAATTAAAACCAAGAATAATAATAAAATAATAAAATAATAATAATAAAAAATAATTACATAAGAATAATAATAATAATAAAAATAATAATTAAGAAGAAGAAGAAGAAGAAGAAGAAGAAGAAGAAGAAGGAAGAAGAAGAAGAAGAAGAAGAAGAATAAAAGGCTTACTACATGATTTCACGAATTAATATCTCTAAAGAGCGTCTTGCAAGAACCGTAAAATTCAATCATTCTTACGAGCTGCCAATTATAAATCACATTTTACCGTAACAAATTTCAATCCTTTTCTTCAAGTGCCAAACTTATCATCGTTTTCCAGAATCATTCTATCATATATTAAGTCAAGACTGGCCATATGAAGGGGGGAAACACATATTCTCTCTCTCTCTCTCTCTCTCTCTCTCTCTCTCTCTCTCTCTCTCTCTCTCTCTCTCGCCGAATTAAAGTTTTTCATTCCTTCCTCGTTCACTCTCGCTTCGCTCTATCAGTTTTTAAGCATTGCCTCTCAAAAAAAAGACATCACTCGAGTACTAACGCATACAATGCAGAGAGAGAGAGAGAGAGAGAGAGAGAGAGAGAGAGAGAGAGAGAGAGGACCAGTACAAAGTTCCAGAAACCGAGCCTCCGCTGGTCCAAGTGTCCTCTACAGAATTAATTAGCACTAGACGCCAACTGTCTGGGGTTCTCCCACCACTTCAAACCTCAATACAACCAACGCGGTGCCCGAAACACTATAACCCCTTTTTACAACCTCCAATGACCAGATTACGTACTACTCCGCGGGGTTCCGCAAAAAGACTGAAAAAAAGGGGGGGGGGGCGGTTGGGGTTGGTGGCTGAAACATAACCGCGTTTCATAACAATATTACATGCTACAGCCTCCAAAACGCCGTAGACTTGAAGATGGTGTTCTTCAGGATCTTTCCTGGGACCTGAGGTTTTTTGTTTCCAAGGTCCTTTCGGCCTCCACCACCTCCTCAGTCCGTAGGGCCAGGGACGAAGTAATAATTCGTTAACTCTTGACTTCTGGAACCTACGCACCCTTATATGGGTGTCCAAAATGATAGGTGGGCCACTTTCTCAGATTCCGAGAGCCATATTCGTTCCATGGGTCATCATACCGAGCACGTCATTACGAAGTCAAGGTCATTAGTGAAGACTTGTAATAATAATAATAATAATAATAATAATAATAATAATAATAATAATAATAATAATAATAATAAATTCAACACTAAAAATAATATAATTTCAAGGCAATTTTCTCGTAATTTCACGATAAAAATTGATTTGAATTAATGTTATTTTTACTACCGAATTTTATTGCAGTAAATTTTGTATTATTATATATTGTTATTATTATTATATAAGTCTTCACTTTAGACAGCTGCAATTATACCAAAATGTCACAGGAATATTAGCGCACCAGTCCTATAGAATTTCCAAACATCCTGTAACCTGTAAACGGGAAAAGAAGAGAAAGAATAATTACACGTCAAACTCGAGATGCAGGTAGTACGGTGCTATGGGAAAAGGTGAAGGAATACAGGTACCAACAATTACCTGTTCCCCCATCCACTTTCCCCGGCTACATTCTATGGAGGACCGAGATGGCCGTTGGAAGCAAGAGATTAATTCCAAAAAATGTAAAATAAAATAAAAAATAAAAATAAATAATAGGTGACAATGCCTTGATCGAGTCGTTACAAGCGCAGAACAGAATAGAATGGAAACTGGAATTTAAGCCACAGGGCAAGCGCTGGGATCTACGACGTCATTCAGCGCTGAAAGGGAAATTGATTGAAAAAGATCTTAAAGGCGCAATAGGAGGAAAACCTTTGCAGTTGCACTATGCAACAATTGTTAGGTGACGGTGAACTGTAAGGAATGACAGGGGTTGCAGCTAGGAACCAAAGGAACGGTGCTGCAGAGAGCCTCAAGGAATACCACCTACGGTACACAGCTTGTAAAGCCGCCACCCCCCCCCCCCCCCCCCCAACCAAACCCCTACCAGATTTACAAGGGCAGAGAATGAATGATCCGTACGAGCAAGTAAGTACTTCCCTACACTTATATCGGGCCACAACCGCCCAAGGGAGGAAGGATGAAGAAGAATTCTGATGTCTGTCTGTCGCGCTTGGTGTGGTCGGTCAGGGGAGCATCTGGTGTTAGCCTTGAGGCGTCCAAATGATAGTTCCACGGTGCGAATGGACACACACACACACACACACACACGCACACTCACACACTCAAGCGGCGGATGGATGGACGGTCGAAGAGAAGTATGGTCTGGGTCCGGTGGGTGAATGGGTGGTTTGGTGCGTGTTTTTTTTTTTTTTTTGACGATTTTCCTCCGAGCTACGGAACTGGGCAATCTTGAGGGAGTTTGCATGAAAGAATATAAGGCAGGTGTGCGTGCATGTGTGTGGGAATGCATACTCGTACGATGTGAATATCAACTGAAATGTTGAAAAAGTAGCCATAACGTATTACGCCACAGCATCTAAATGAAGTACACATTCCGTTTTCTAATTCGTCCAGTCTGTGATCTTATGCGCTACAGAGTTCAGCGCCTCTACTGCGAGGCACAGAAATTCCTTTAAAACACCGCAAAATTAGGTCTGACAATGATTTGTTACCTCGTTAAGCTGCGGGAATTCGTGAGTTGACCAGGTAACCGGCGGAGAGAGAGAGAGAAAAAAAAATAAGGCCTTAAATGTGGTCCATTTTAACAATTACTCGGTCTACTGCTTAAAGGCGCGTTTACACTCGTTATTGACATGGGTTCGTGCCACGCTCACGAAAAATAAAGACAATAAAGAAAAACCGAGAAAATTGTGAAGAGCGGTTCCAGCAACGACGCAGATTCACACTAATTTTCTATGCTTCAGTTTTTAAAAGACTTTCTCCCCCTTTTGGCTAAATACGTCCAAGTCCCGTGCTGCAGTGTTGACAACAGATGGCATGAGCTAAAGTTCTTGCTTGTTTTTATGCAAGACATTAATAACTTTGATGGTATGTAATGCTACGTAGTATGCCATCTCTCTCTCTCTCTCTCTCTCTCTCTCTCTCTCTCTCTCTCTCTCTCTCTCTCTCATCTTTTTTCAAGGAACCTCAACAATGTTCCTACACGAAGTTATATTCCCTTCTCAGCAACCGACAGTAAGTGTACGACAGCATGAATCTTGACTACCTTTGTGAACAAGAATTTGTCGTCTAAGGCCTGCTTTACCACTGCTTCCTTTGTACCAAACACTGTGACAATATACTTGTAAGGGCAACTGTCAAATCTAAGGAATAACTTACTCGAATTCTTACGAAGAAACAGAGTGTACATATAAACCACAGGACGAAACAGTAAAGGCAAAAAATTACATTGAAAACTCGGAAGTCCACATCAAAGTTCACGTACAAAAATCCTTGCATCAAAGATGAAAGACTGTACTTGAAACCTGAGGTCCCACCTTTGAAGTTGGCCTGTCAAGAACACTTTCAGGCCAAAATGCAAAAGGCTGGTGCTCGGAAAAAGGTATATACCGAATATAAAATGAATAATGATTGTCATTATCAGTCCTTGGTTTTTTAGAGAGAGAGAGAGAAGATTCAGTGGCCTAATATTGAAGCGAAAACACCAAAAGTATTCCCTTCAGTTAAAGCATTTGCTTAAATGTTTTGGGGAATAATTTTAACCAGAGAGAGAGAGAGAGAGAGAGAGAGAGAGAGAGAGAGAGAGAGAGAGAATGACGACTGCATGTAAGAGAATAATAGCCCAATTAACCCCACAACAAGCCTACCAATAAAGAGAAAGCGATAATCTGGGAGTAATTCCTCTAGGTTAACCATACTTTCACGCAACTCTCACGACATCCTTACAGTTTGAAGAATAATAAATGGAATTTTCTGTTTTAAACCATACGAAAGTTAAGCGCCCAGAAGCCCCGTGAATTCTTTTGTAAATATTAAGAGACACTTTAGATAGACATTTCTGAAGTTTTTTTTTTTTTTTTTGCCCCAGAATGTCATGATTAAATCTCGGGAATTCATACAGCCAGGATCCTGTGGTCTGTAATTTGAACACATAAATAACAATAACGAGGTGAAATCTTTATAGATCTATTTAATATTAAGAATATTTTCCTAGCATGACCTTTCATATGCTAAAAGCATCCACTCATGTCATAATAAGTGAATATTTTGTTCCTCAAAACCAAACAATGACTCGATATTAAAAATATCATATTGAAGACTCAAGCGCAAAACCGTAACGAACGAATCAATACGATATTATTTACAAAAAATCTTTATCTAAAAGTAGAAGCCTTCACTAAGAGATACCAGGAAGACGACACCATAATAAAAGAAGAAGCGGAAGAAAACTTCCCATTAACAACAGATTAAATACCGTGACTCACACGATTCAAATCAACAAAGGCCTACATTTTTACGTCAGATTTCGTTTATACATCCGGGCTTCAGCTGTTTCTGTGTGAGGAGAGGAGCTGAATCATCAATAAAAACATACCCACTGAGAGAGAGAGAGAGAGAGAGAGAGAGAGAGAGAGAGAAGAGAGAGAGAGCAACGAATATTGGTGAGAGAGAGAAAGCAGCGAATACTGAAGTTTTGTGGAGAGGAGAGAGAGAGAGAGAGAGAGGGGGGGGAGAGGGGGGGGGGGGGGCCGGGTCGGCAAAGCGAATCCAGAAGAGATGCATCGTACGTCTGAGGAAAGATAATTCTGTCTTCGTCCGTCCCCTGTCAATCCAGCCCATAAATCTTTATCTCACGTCCTTTGTATATAAGCGACGGACACGCTCAGACAAACAAACGAGAGTCGGGAATCTGTCCCCATCTGCAAATAAACATCTCCCATTTATTGGCTTCAGCTCGTCGACCAAGCGAATTGGCAATTGCTCTTGGCGCGTCACGTGACTGCCACAAAGAGTTTTAAAGAAAATTAAGAAAATAATCACCGCTTCTCATTGGGCCAGGAATTCGCACACTGTTCTGATGTCACTTGTTTGATGGAAGGGCGAGGAGG
This sequence comes from Macrobrachium nipponense, assembly GCF_015104395.2. Taxonomy (NCBI): domain Eukaryota; kingdom Metazoa; phylum Arthropoda; class Malacostraca; order Decapoda; family Palaemonidae; genus Macrobrachium; species Macrobrachium nipponense. The sequence continues at coordinate 158,415,339 of NC_087201.1, read as the reverse complement.
CGTCTTGTAGGAGGAATTGTTTTATGAATGTCGACTGGGGAATGTTCGAGTTTTAATCAGACCAGACCACAAGGTCTCGAGAGAGAGAGAGAGAGAGAGAGAGAAAACAGGATGCATCTTTTTTGGACACATATATAGACCACATAAAAACACCTAAAAATGATTTGTTACAATTACGCTAAACTAAACTAAAATTACCAAACTTTTTACAAAAGAGTACACTGAAAAAAAAAAAACTTAAGGACTAGACTGTGAAAGTGATTTGTAGGATTAGATAGAAATTATTATAGTTAAAGTGGTAATTATGAAGATTATCAATAAAAAAAAGTAAACGTTTTTTTACTGTATAAAAATGGTAATACAAATACACAGGAATGTAGGTCAATCAACAAAAATTAACCTTGCCACAATATCCAATCAAAACGCTTTCAAAATTTCCAAACCAGAACAGTTCACAAATTCTCAGGACAAACTTACAGCAATTTTCTGATTAAACATTTTCAAAACACTGCTGAATTTTTTTTATTTTTTTTTAATTTTTTTTAAAAGGAACCTCAACAATGTTCCTACACGAAGTTATATTCCCATCAGAAGTTACACCAAAAATACAGCAAAAGTTTACCAAACTTTCCCAACAAAGTTCATCAAATATCTATCGCCTAAATTTTCTTATAAGAAAGTTAATAAACTTTGCAAAGCTTTCATTCTTTTTTAAACAATGCTCGGACAACTTTTCCTTACAGAAAACTATCAATTACTATAATACTTTCCTTATAAAAAGCTGACCAAAATATCCTTAAAGAGATGAAAAACTTTTCTATTAGAAAGTTTACCAAAAACCTCAATAGTGTTTACAAAACTTTCCTGAATAGAAGTCTGGATGGAATCTTTAACAAACAAAGTCGACTCGACTTTCTTTTTGTAAGTTTGCAGATTCTATTGATAAAAAGGTGATGTATAACTTCAGGAAACCTATATATTTTGATCATTTCACAAACCATTTCAAAGAGTTTGGTCAATGCCATACAAATTCTCTCTCTCTCTCTCCCTCTCTCTCTCTCTCTCTCTCTCTCTCTCTCTCTCCGAAGTTTGTCCCTGAGGAAATGAAACAAATGAAAGCATGATTTACCCAGAGATTCTTCAAAGACATTCATTCACGGCTGGAAACTCTTAGCCTGCTAAAATGGAGAATTAACTCAATTCATATGTTACATTGGTTAGTTACCTACTTTAGATTAAACCGCCCTTATGGCAGCACGGACCCTTGCTCAAAAGAGGTCTAGAGTGTGGTTAAGGGATTGAGAGGCCTGGGGTGGACCTCTGGATTCAGCTAACCAACTGATGAGTTGAAGCATGATGAAAAATTGTAACAAGCCTTCACGAGTACTTTCGTAAATACAGGGTAGTTTTCTCATATACCTATGTTTTATATACACCAGTATATTATTTTTCTGACGTGCCATAACCAATAAAATACAATGCGTTTTTGTTGTGAAAAATACTGATATTATTAAAAACTAAAACCAAAGGACATCATCGTAAAAATTAACAGAAAAACAGTAAGTGTGTTCTCATGAAAAAAAAAAATCCAAACGTGAAAACATTTCACAGACATACCCATTTGGAACATGAATGTGTTAGGATGGAAACATGAAATACGGCCTTTAAAGAGAGAGAGAGAGAGAGAGAGAGAGAGAGAGAGAGAGAGAAGAGAGAGAGAGAGAGAGAGAGTCGAGTTCTCCACATTATTTGAGAGGAATCATCTTTGATAGCATCACCGTCCCTTACAAAAACTTGTCTTGAAAAGTTCTTCGCATCGTTTTTACCCAAGAGATGACCCAAAACTATGAGGTATTTCTTAATGAGAAAATCATCCACATATAAAAATCTTATCTCTCTCTCTCTCTCTCTCTCTCTCTCTCTCTCTCTCTCTCTCTCTCTCTCTCTCTTTCTCGTACCACATATCTTTTCACTCGAACCAAAGCAGGTTCGGTAACGTCGAGGGGTTCAACCATCTCAAACACAGGTAACGTAAATGAAGAAACAGATATATACTAAAGTCAACATGATATCATCACAATCCCCTTCTAAACTATATAAATAAAAAGAGGCTAAATCAGGTATATTTTACAAAACAATATACACCTTTCTCAATGAATACACTGGTTAAAACTCGCCCTGAAGAGTGAAACCTAAAGATAGGTGTTCCTTATGAAGAGGAATCGCGAATGAATTGTTGTGAATTATATGTCTAAGACTAAACAATGGGAAATGAAGCTCATATTTAATTTCTGTGTATATTGCTACCTTTTACTGAATAGGAACGCTAATTTAACTTGAACACTAGATAAAGGCATATAAACTTACATTGGTTACTAACTTTGAAATGTAGAGCAAGATTAGATACAAATGCATATTTTTCTTAAAGTGTTCTCAGTAGAGAAAACTACCATAATGGCAGCAACAACGATAAAGATAAATTAAAATATTATTCTACTATTATTAAGAATAGTGCACTATCTCTTGCTGCCAGGAATCTCTAATTCTTACTGAAAGGTTGACCCAATTATTATATCAACAAGATACTATGCCAAAGACGTTATTAATAATAGAAAAAATATACAAAAATAAATATGACATTACTAATAATAGAAAAAAATACAAAAACAAATATTGAAACAGGCCTGTGACGATTTTCTTTTGAATGTGGAATTCTTAAATGCAATTCCCTTCAAACTCGACGTTTGTTCCTCCTGACTGGGTATTTTTAGTTCAATTCCTTTTAGGGTAACGGAATTTTTATCTGCTTATTACTGGGATCGTATGTTGATGTTAATCCTGTTATTATAAACTTGCTTTTGAACTGAGTTGCTTGTTGCTGGGATTGGCACTAACTCAAAGGTCATTTTGACAGACAGACAGACAGTCCATTAACAAGAACGAGTCATCATCTTCACTGGAACATGGTTGAGTTGATTACAGAATTTAGGCCAAAGGCCAAGCACTGGGACCTATGAGGTCGTTCAGAGCTTAAATGGAAATCGACAGTAAACGGTTTGAAAGGTGTAACAGGAGGAAAACCTCAATGCAGTTGCAACTAGTGTTAGAAGAGGGTGGAAAGTAAGATGAAGAAAGAATATGAAAGGGGGTATAATACAACGAAAGTGGTTGTAGCTAGGGGACGAAGGAACGCTGCAAAGAACCTTAAGTAATGCCTACAGTGCACCGCATGAGGTCCACTGATGACACTAACCCCCTACGGAATCACTGGAACATGGATCTCGGAAGCAAGGAATCACGGGAATTGCCAATGCATACCACCTTCTATTCCAAGACCTTTTCACAAAACAACGGTAATTTCAATAGCAACCAAATCAACTGAACCGGTAGTAATACATCCAGAATGGTAAACCACATATAAAAAATTTTCTCAAAACATAATTACATAAATTGACAATACAGACCGCGTTTTTGTATCCGGTAAAAATCGAGGGTAAAAATATCTAGGTATCTCAATAAAAGGCCGTTCAATATTGCAAAGGAGCGCGAGAAAGGAAATGGCAGACTTCAAAATAAATGGGAAAAAGGACTCATTGTAACGGACCCTAAAACAAAAGGCTATCAAAGAACTCTTTTGCTTTCAAAGACCCAAGTCCTCATATACAGGTTTCCTTGCTTGTTAAAGAACTTGACAATGAACTATGCGTTTGTATAACTATTTATTTATAAATACAGCATTCCACATGCATGTATGACGACAATTATTCGTTAAAATAAAGAAAATAATGACAATGCAGCCTTGTCCAGTCTCTGAAAAGGCCTCAGTAACTGCAACAAGACAAAAAAAAAACGTTTGATCGAACCCAAATGCACCATCATAGAGAGAGAGAGAGAGAGAGAGAGAGAGAGAGAGAGAGAGAGAGAGAGAAACTAAAAATAAATCAAACCTCAATGCACCATTCCACAATACGTATCTTGGGTTAAACGAACGAACGAGAGAGAGAACTAAAAATAAATCGAAACTCAATTCACCATTCCACATACGTATCTTGGATTAAACTAGAGAGAGAGAGAGACAGAGAGAGAGAGAGTGAGAGAGAGAGAGAGAGAGGCAAAAGTTCACATTTCACCCAAGGCACCAAGATCAACAGATACCGAAAAGGATCAAAGCAATAAACCCAGGCAGGTTCGATATCAACAACAGATACTACGTTCCCCCGAATCATCAAAAACTTCCTCGACGACGGAGCCCTGAACAGCATCATAACAGACCTTCGTCGTCTGCTCCGGAAAAAAAAAAGAAAAAAAAAAAAATTAAAAAACTCATTTTCTGTTTGTTTGTGTGACCTGCCTCTGTTGAGGCCTGTTCGTTTAATCGTATTTTCGAACGGACTGTTTGTTCATTTGGTTGTTTGAAAGTTAATTCCGAGAATAAATAAATAAAAAAATCTAAACATTTTCGGTGTTGTTTTGACTTGCCTCTTTTCAAGCCTGTTCGTTTAATAATTTTTCTAATGGACTGTTTGTTCATTTGATTGTTAAAAAGTTAATTCTGTGGATTAAGAAAAATAAACAAACAAACCTCATTCGGTGGTGTTTGTGACTTGACTTTGTAAAAAAAAAAAAAAGTGAGATTGTTGGAATTCTCTCGGACGGTCAGTTTGTTCATTTGATTTAAAAAAATTCATTTATTTGTTCACATTACTGAAGACTGCATCTTTATTCTTCTGGGGCCCCAAAAGGAATATAAGGTTGACTGTTCAAGATAGCAATCTATGACCTAACTATTCTGTTTGCTATCAAGATGGCAAAGTTGACATCAGTCGGATTCTTGCAACTTATATAAACTAAAGTAACTTTAAAGCTAAATCCTCTTATACTTTTGTTACTCAGCGCTATAAAGTGAAAGATAAATTTGGCATCGCTGAATTTATAAAGCCAAGAGACCACGTATCCGCATTGCACCATCATCTGATTACTTGCTTCTGATCTCTGGCAGGGCAGCAATGAGTTAATTACTACTGAATCAGCTGAGGTTACAGCTCACAGAGACACATGAAAATCAGCTAGATCTAATGTCTAGCGGATCTACACACATCAGACTTTCCCGAGCGAAATCACAAAGACATGAAATACTAAATTTCTTTAGAAATTTAAAACATTACAAAATACTTACTACAATCGACTCGAAACATTCGTAACACGAATATAAAAGACTTTTTGTCCCGGGAGACGGTTATAGTAACCATAATCATTTACAAAAAAAAAAAAAAAAAAAAAAACTTTAAGCCACCTCAAGATTGTGTTTGGGAAAATATGTGGAGAAAAGTATAAGTAATAAACAGGTTATAACATATAAGTAGCATCCGTATTTACCCACTAACCCCATTAACGGGTCTTTCAGCCTTTCCATTCGCCAATACTTCATTCATTAACCTCGCGAGAAACACAGGATAGACAAATGCAATAAACAAATAAACAAACAAAAGGTAAAGAGAACTGTCTACAATGATGTCTATGCTGGAAGGCAGCAGAGGCCGGGGTTAAAACTGAACGAATGAACCGAACGCAATAAATTCCCCTAGGAGTTTCCAGGACTGGGTCGTCGTTCAATATCCCTACATTCATTATGAAATTGACCAAACTGCGTTCAGTATCGTTGTCTTCCATGTAGTTTGTTTACATTTCAACTTACGTACGTTTCAAGCCGCAACTTTTTTTTTATTCGTATTATTCAATATACGTTCCACTCTACAAAGACATTTATTACCATAAAGTCATTGAAAATATACCACTTCATTAACCAACAACATAAATCATTTAATCATCTGTGCATCACTACTTTATTGTCATTATTCAGTATCGTAAAAAGAACCTGTTTCAAAGTGCAACTTTTCAAAAATGGCATATCACACATGTGCTGCATCTAATGAACGCAAAACCGTGCATATTAATTAGTAATCTTTAGCTGAAAACAAACATTTAATCAACACAAACTCGTCAGGTTTGCAGCCCACTCGCGAACTATGACGTGCATTACCCTTAGACTTTTGCATTCACCATCCTCAGCCCAGACTATCTTTTCTTGCATCGCCTATCCTTCCATAAATAAGACTGACACGCTACAACAAGGATATTTGCCAATTTTAGCTTCATACTATCAATGTCTGGGGTTATTTTTGTTCGATAAATAATTAAAATATTAATCTAAACGATAGTTTTTCATTTGATCACCACAGTAAAGTTCTCAAGTCTATACAATCACTGCAACCCTAATCAATCTGTTTACTTATAGCAGCAAGTACTATATATCTATGAGACAAAAATTTAGGCATAAAGGTCAACCATGATTCATAATTTATTTAGACAACAGGAATGTCACACTATTTGATGAATGATTCATTGTGTAATCGCGAACTATAGTGTTAGGCCTACCTAATTTGACAGCTACAGGTTTCATTTTCACTAGCCTATGTAATTAACGCTGTAGGCTGAAATTTACAGTTTATTATATACATTCTTGCAGCTCTATTCAAGATAACCAATAACTGTAACTCAAACTTTGAAAAAAAAATTTTAACATCAAAACTTGAGTGCGATTTGAAAATGATGAGACTATAGTTTCGCAATTTGGTCTTCAATTCGATTCTCCCCCACAGAGAGAGAGAGAGAGAGAGAGAGAGAGAGAGAGAGAGAGAGAGAGAGAGAGAGAGAGAGAGAGAGAATATTTCTAAATTATTCATGAAATTAAGTAGGACGACTTCGTGCTTGCCACAGGTCAGTCTATGCATGAAACTATAGTACTAACTTATAGCTATCCCTGTGCCAGCCATGTGCCATACCTACTTTGTAAATGGCCTATTGGTACCGGATCTGATTTCCCTAAACACAGAATAAAATAATATAATAATTAAAAACAGGGACAATCATCTTTCTTACCAGGCAGGCCCCCATCCAAAATCCTCATCGCGACGTTTGTATCGCAACTGGTGCCGCTGCTGTTGTGAGTAACTTTGTTCCATTTTCGCTCTTCAACGTATCTCCATATTTGTGCTCCCAGATTTAGATCCCTTGGGATGATGATAATGACGACGGTGGAGGTAAATTGGGAAAGGTATCACCTCAAGATCTTCGCCGGACACCACAGCAATAATATTCATCTTTCGGAAACCACGTCAACATCCGAACACATAGCCTAATAATAATAATAATAATAATACTTTTTGGTATCTCTGAAACAACTGCTGTCCTTGCGATAACTTCAACACTTGCAGACTCATTTCTGGGGATCACTCGAACACATCGTTGTAAGTACACTTAGATATATACGTTGCTTAGTATTGTAAACATACACGACCGTACTTTCCTATCTTCATATTTTCGTTCTATACCGACCGTATTTCCAGCGTATGATGTTTCCACAAAACATTTTTTTTAATGTCCTTTTCAAAACAGACAAAGTCTGTGTTTATTTCTATATAAATAGATGTAAACAGACGCACAAATTAACAACCTCTCACACTTCGATTTACGTTACCTCCAAACCAAACGAGAGAGATGCAAAGTTCAACAAAAATCTACCACAGACCCAAAACAGAAGCGACTCACGCCAGACCCGGGACCGACACAGCGACACACCTACTCTTTGCTCTGTCGTGAACCACACTGACTGACTGAGCTCGACGAGTGAGTCTAGTCTCTCCTCTTCTTGCCTGAGCTGAGCAGAGCAGCCTGAAAGCTGTGCTGCTGCTGAACACAACAACCGATGAGTCGACTGAGGAGGAGGAGGGGGAGGAGGAGGAGGTGAGAACTCGAGGAGAGTCTGCTGGACTTGGAGGGACGAGGAACGACAACGTCGCGTCGACAACGACAAGATCCGCTGCTGCTCGACGTCGACGTCTGTCCATCAAATTCAGACTTGACTGTGTGGGTACTATAGGGCACATGTTTGACCACGGAGGGGTTGCTAGAAGGGAGGGAGGGAGGGGGGTGGGGGTTGAAAACCCCGAATAACGGGCGACGAAAACAATAGGGTATGGTAGGCGTGGCATGGTCTGACAGGGGCACGCCACGTGGACCAAGAGAGGGCCTTCGAACGGTCATCATTCAATTATATACAATGAATGACGAGCCTAAACCTGAATTAACGGCGTAATCAACACTCACTGTTTATCGAAGACAAATTTTCAAGTAACTTTTGTAAAGCCCAAGGAATCTCTCTCTCTCTCTCTCTCTCTCTCTCTCTCTGGCGTGAATCGTAAACTAATCTGATTGGAGCTACTGACACAGAAACGAGCAAATCGCTTGAACAAATATACAAGCACAAGCAAATCAATGTACAGAGTATTGTGTGTATGTGTGTGTGTGTGTGTGTGCAAGTTGTTGAACAACTCTTGGGAGAAAATCTCTAATTCCTGAATAAAAATAGTTCCTAAACATCGCAAGAAAGTTTAATGCAAAGAATAGATAATAGGAGTGATACCATTTTAGCCACTTAACCATCTATATGTATACCTACATAAGCCCAGGCACCTAACAAGAGAGACAATTTTGCAAGATATTTCATGAAAAGTTAACCCTCAAATTCTGCAAAATATATAATGAAAAATGAAACTTAAAATTCTGCAAAATTACAGAATATATGATGAAAGTTAACCCTAAAATTCTACAAATATATAATGAAAAATCAAGCCTCAAATTCTGCAAAATATAGAATGAAAAATGATACCTGAAATTCTGCAAAATATATTATGAAAAATCAACCCTCAAACTCTACAGAATATATGATGAAAATTAACCCTAAAATTCTACAAATATATAAAGAAAAATCAAGCCTCAAATTCTGCAAAATATATAATGAAAAATGATACCTGAAATTCTGCAAAATATATAATGAAAAGTTAACCCTCAAACTCTACAGAATATAATGAAAAATTAACCCTAAAAACTCTACAAAATATATGACGAGAAATTAACTCTCAAACTCTGCAAAATATATAATGAAAAATTAACCCTTAAACTCTACAAAATATATAATGAAAAGTTAACCCTCAAACTCTACAAAATATATAATGAAAAATGAATGAACATCTGATCAAGCACTTCAATCTCATGCGAACTGTGGCCAAAATATGACAGACAGAACATTGCTGTAGTCATTGTCATCTTGGTAACTGATGATTTGTAGCCTCATTCCGTCACCGCTTTGTTAGCAAACCAAAAACGAACTTTGTGTGACGACACATAAATCCTTCGCAAAGGAAATCGTCAAGCTGAAAGAGCATGATCATCACTCGGATCATATTCTTTGTTTAAGTCTATCTTTCTAGGGCCATTAACTTTAAGGTACGAAGCTGCCATAAAAAAAATATATATGAATATTTATCGCATATTTCATTAGGAAATTTCTTCCATTTGCATATCGGCCGGGAAAAACTTCACCATGATATTGAGAAAGAATTTAAATGGAAATTTTTGACCAGCGGCATGGGAGAGAGAGAGAGAGAGAGAGAGAGAGAGAGAGAGGAATGGCGGATAAGCTTCTACTGATATAAGCAATGGATCACTAAGTACCAGGTAGTCAGACGATTGTGGATTATTTTTGTTTTAACTGAGAATATTTTTAAAAGGATTTATCGCATACACTGTAAAATATGCAATACGTCAATTGTTTTCTACCTAGATATCTATGTTTAACAAGATGTGTTATTCTCATGTATACTGTATACGCACACAAAGATAGAAACAGACATATAGGCACTGTATGTAGACACACACACACACACACACCTATATTTATGCTTATATA
>NC_087201.1:158390531-158403031 GCF_015104395.2 Macrobrachium nipponense | reverse complement strand
TAATTCCGGTAACATCTCAAAATTGCGTTTATCATCTTGCTAAGTGACTAAGTGAATCTTGGGACTGTGAACTCCTCTGATAAGAATACGAAATACCGAATTCGTAAGTCTATTTCCATTTCAGCGCTGAATGACCTCATAGGCCCCAGTGCTGGCTTCTTTGGCCTAAATTCTGTACTTTTATTTTCTTCATTTGAAATCAAGAGAGTGTTTTGTAAATAAATATATATTTACTATTTTCATCAACAGGGAAAAATTTTTCCTTGATTTCAAATGAAGAGAATTAGAATACAGAATTTAGGCCAAAGAAGAAGAAAGCACTGTGGTCTATGAGGTCATTCAGCTCTGAAGTGGAAATTGACAGTGAAAGGTTTGAAAGGTGTCACTGGAGGAAAACCTCAATGAATCAATTATTAGGAAAGAGTAGAAAGTAAGATGGAAGAGAGACAATATGAAATGGGGTACAGTAAAAGGAACGAAAGGGGTTGCAAGGAACCTTAAGTAATGACTGAAATCTGAAATATTGTTTTTTAAGTGTTTCTTATAAATAAATATATATTTACCACTGCCTGGAATAGGTAAACATGTTCCCTTCATTTAAAGTGAAGTTAAGGTTTCCAAAAACCAATGTAAATGAGATGTCACGTGACGTCATGCGGTGTGACGTGACGTCATGTGGAGTCACGTGACGTCATGCGGTGTCACGTGACGCCGGCCAAAGCAACTCTGAATCGAACTCGGGGGTGGTGGGGGTGTGGTGGGGGGGGGGGGTGGGGGGGGGGAATAAAGCTTCTTTACTAACAAGGTAAAGATAACAACAAATGTATTCCAAGAAAACTCATATCACACGAGTCAATAAAATAGGAAAGTCAATCCACAGCAGTGTGCTTGTTTGATTTTATTTAAAATATAAACATCAGAAAGCTTCCGATGACCTGCACGTTCCTCCTTGTCATTCTGACTATAATTACAAGGTTTTTTTATGTAGCCACTTTTTGTAATTGTAGTCAGATCGACAAAGAGGACCGTGCAGGTCATCGAAAGCTTTCTGCTGTATATATTTTAAATAACAAAATCAAACATGCATACTACTGTGGATTGACTTTCCCAATAGATGCAGTCATTATTCTTCTCTGCAATTTAACCTAAACGATGGAAAAAGGAATGCATTAACCACTTCTATAATCTAAGGTATCTGACGTATCTGGAATACAGAAAAAATAAAGAAAACCCTTTGTTTGTATGGTGTTTTTACGTTGCATGAAACCAGTGGTTATTCAGCAACGGAACCAACGGCTTTACGGGTAGACTTCCGAACCACGTCGAGAGTGAACTCCTATCATCAGAAATACACGTCTCTGACCCCTCAGTGGAATGCCCGAGAATCGAACTCGCGGCCACCGAGGTGGCAGGCAAAGACCAACTCGACCACGCCCCTGAGGCGCCTGAAGACCCATTGTAATCTCATGAAGTCTAATGAAATAGCCACACACGCTGAAAACAGTAGTGAACAGTCAACGATAGAAATCCACGTAAACTAGCGAGGGCTAATCCCTCCTCAGGGGAACGACAATACATTTATTATTTTGATAACCATGAACCCCATTACTTCCAGGGGGAACCCGGGAACTCCAAAAGGAGACAAACCCTTCGGATCTAACGATGAACAATGTTATCTCCAGCATCGCGTCTGGATTTCTGAGTATTTGTCAGCGCTGGAAAAAGAGAGAGAGAGAGAGAGAGAGAGAGAGAGAGTGAGAGAGAGAGAGAGAGAGAGACTTGAAATAATAATGGGTATTGAATTGAATTCGATACCCAATGTAAGAGAAAATATACAAATAAAAGCATTATCATTATTATCATATTCTCTCTCTCTCTCTCTCTCTCTCTCTCTCTCTCTCTCTCTCTCTCTCTCTCTCTCTCTCTCTCTCTCAGTGCCTTTATGACCGTTATCTCTTTCTTTCCTAACGCTGACAAACAGAGAGAGAGAGAGAGTTGAAAATCATTTTGTTAATATTATGTAATACTTGATGAAAGAGAGAGAGAGAGAGAGAGAGAGAGAGAGAGAGAGAGAGAGAGAGAGAGAGAGGTATTAAATTTATTGAACTCAATACCCAATGCAAGTGAAAATATACAAATAAAAGCATTATCATCATTCTCTCTCTCTCTCTCTCTCTCTCTCTCTCTCTCTCTCTCTCTCTCTCCATGCCTTTAAGACCGTTCTCTTTTTGTTTCCTAACGCTGACACACACACACACACACACACACACACACACACAGAGAGAGAGAGAGAGAGAGAGAGAGAGAGAGAGAGAGAGAGAGAGAGAGAGAATGGAAAAGACCGAGCTTCCTAATCGTCTACTCAATTCTTTTTTTTTTTTTTTTATCCCACAGATGTTCTAACTAATTTAAATGAACTTTGGTGCAAATACGTAAGGATATAAGCTCATACCAGTAAGCATTAAATGTTAAATCACTTCTATTTACCCGAAAATAAAGAGGTTACTCTGATATGAAGTTCAGAACAATTTGAACTTTTTTAGACTGTTATATTATTATTCCACATTCATTATCATTCATAAATTTGGAATTCTATTTTCTAGACTTAGAGCACTTTTATCGTTGCCTCATATAATCTTTTAGTCCTTCTGCTTTAAGAAAATGACCTCAAATCGTACGTTGGACGAGTCGAAGTTAGAGTAAGAATTATGCCCATTACGTGCATAAAATGTATTGACAAGTACATGACTCACATCTTACCAGAAATATTTACAAACATTTCCGTGCAAAGTCACGCCCCTGAATTCATCTCTCCGACCACAGCAGCGCGCATAAGCAATATTTCACCGGACCATCCGACTTCAAAAGGGACGGTCGCTGATGAATACGCATACTCATACATACGAAAATACAAGAGGAGAATGAGGTAATTATTCGAGCAATGCTTGTCTTGCGCATTCAACAGTGCAAGAATAGAAGCGTCTGACAAAAAAGCATGTTTATTCTCTTAACGAATAAGTCCATGTCATATTGTTTGCGATAAACATCTCACTCGTGCAACAGGAGAGAGAGAGAGAGAGAGAGAGAGAGAGAGAGAGAGAGAGAATACTGCAAGGAAAGTCATATCATGCTCTCCGTGTGACGTCACGTCAACCTAGGAGATCCAGATGACGTCATCTTGAGATCTCATCTTCCTTATTGTTTTATTTAATCAAGTTCGTGTCCTTGTGCTCTGAAATATCTTTTGTTTTATCGTTTCATTTAATTATTTTGTGTAAGAGTGACATTTCGTGTCGTGATAAAATCTAACCCTGTTTTACAACATCGCATAAATTCCGTTGACAACACACTTTGGACTGGATGCAACTTTATGTCAAGAAATTTATTAACCACTTCCTTTTGATACACGTTTTCTCTTGCAGTTTTTTTTTTTTTTTTTTTTTAGCTTGCATTTATGAAAGAGTGGCGTCTGTAAACCTCTCCTATTGTGCATTTCAGGGCTGTGTTTAATCGATTTTCGTCGATAAAACCTTACCAAAGTGTCTGGTATGGATTGCATTTTGGAAATAGCTATTCAATTGGCAAAAAATATGCAGTAATGTCTGATGTGGATAATTAAGGCACTTATCAGAGTAAATCAAAGAAATGTAGGGGGGAAACTTAGATAAATTTAGTAGGCACCCAGAGAGAGGCTAGTTGTGACGTAAACTATGACTTCAGACGTAGTAGCAGGGTTCCCAGTAGTGTGAATCACAAATATTTAACACTTTTAGAATAAGTATTAAAAGAAAGGCTAGACAAATCACTGTTGAGAATGACGATAATATTACGGTTTCCACTGGTGATACCACGGTAATGAATAAGAATTTGGTATATATACATATGACAATATCATAGCAAGGGGATTTGATGAATATACATATGGCAATATCACTATTTTCATTTTACAGTTTTGTTGACAATAGGAATACATAGCAGTTACGATACTATTTCTATTTACCTTTTGACTATCAGCTATACAAGACTTTTGGAATTGGTGAAATACAATCATATTGAAACGAAAATACGATCATTTAGAGGTGGTTGGTACGATATTTTGCCCTAGTGTACCTGGTCACCTTACATAGTAGTAAACACCGCCGACAACAGGGCGAGGGGCAGCCGATCGTCATTGGTCAAAGCCAGGGTATAGGTGACTGCTGCTTCACCTATGACATACCCATCAAATTGTCCTCATGGCTTCAAGACTGCTTTCGGGTTGCGTTTTTGCAATATGCAACAATGAAAGAATCCTATGCGTCATACGCTAATTATTAAAGGGTATACATAAACACCAAACGATTTAGACAAGAGGACAAAGGTGACCTTTATAGGGAAGATATATATATACAAATATTTTGTTTATTTCAAGGCGTTTCTAACTTTTCAGACCAAGAATAAGCAATGGCCGAACTTGCTTGACTAATAAACTATCTCACTGATTAGCTGCAACGACCATTTTTAACAACTTGTCTATTCTACTGACTTCCTTACACACACACAAACACACACACACACATATATATATATATTGTAAATTTCATTTATGTATGTACCATATCTGTCTATATATGTGTATGTATACAGCATATGTATTTATACAAGGTATATAGAATCTTCCCTGATGTCTAAGTACGAATAATAACAATAATGATGATGATTATATTATTAACAAGAATAATGATAACAGTAATGAATATTAATGTAATTATTATCATTATGATTAATAATATCATTATCAACACTTTATGTGCATAGGAAAAACAAAGTATGTTAAATAATGCATTTTTATTCATTGGCTAAATACTGGTCTTTATCCACATAGACCCTAAGACCGTTTGGCAAATTTCGCGGGTATCAGAACGATACTTACTTGAAACTGCAGGGTAACAATGGTTTTCACAGAGATTGTTTAAGACTTGGTACATATTTCAAATCAACAGAAACGAGGATTGCGCCATGGAACTGCATTACAAAATTAATATTCTCATTGAATGCCCATTCCTTAATTGTACTCTAATTGGGAGTTTGAATGTGTGAAACAATAAAAAGAATTCCATATACTACTGTTACTACTACTACCACCAACATCTAAGTCTTCATTCATAAAGTATATGGGCGGGGTATCTAGTAACGTACGTCAATACAGTATCAGTGAGTGGGAGGGTCTTTAGTAATGATATTATACTAGCCTCTGTGTACGAGGCTGCTAGATTTAGCTAAGTTTCCCTTTAAATTTCTCTGATTTACTCTGATAAGTGCCTTAATTATCAAAATTAGACATCATTGCACATTTTTGCCAATTAGGCTGTGGCTTCCAATAGCTATTTCCGAAATGGTGAGATTTTATCGACGAAAATCAATTAGACACGGCCCTGAAACGCTCAATAGCAAACTGATATTCACGAAAATCTCATCAAAATCGACGTCTGAAGTAAATCCTCTATTTCGTCAAGCCATTTTTAAATCCCTCTATACCTTCCGTGTCATTAAACCAGGTCAGCTGAGGTCACACATAAACCAGTAAATAAAAGCCCCTGTAATTCACTTCCTCCGAAGCTGAACGTTATTAAGATAATATAACAAAGTGCTTTCATAAAGACTTAATATAATATATAATTAACAATACAATAAATATATCTTGACGAGTAGAATAGATGAAAGGCTCGGACATAAAAGGGGAATTCTTTGTTGTTGCTCCGGATCATGGCGCCGCTCTCTCTCTCTCTCTCTCTCTCTCTCTCTCTCTCTCTCTCTCCGGGAACAAGAAAAGTTGTACATTTTCTCTGTGATTAGAATGATACGAAAACATAGCCCAGAATGAAGTTAATTATCCAAGCACATACAATATATATATATATATATATATATAATATATATATATATATATAATATATATAGATATATATATACACATAAGGGCCGGCGGAGCTGGAGCTCAAAGAAGATATATTCCGAAGGAAGTAGTAGGGAAAGGCATCCTCATCTTTCAACAGTTTATTAATGCCGACGTTTCGCGACGAATTCCAGGTCGCATTTTCAAGGCTAAAAATATATATAAGTTTGCGAACATTAATAATTGATCTAATTTAATTTATATTAAAAATGTCATGGCAACAGCTCTCAATACAGTATAAAGTAAAAAGTTAAAAGGTAAAAGGTAAAAGGTAAAAGTAAAAGTTAAAAGTTAAAAGTTAAAAGTTAAAAGTTAAAAGTTAAAAGTTAAAATTGAACAGCACCTTCAAAGTCAGACATATTAAAAGTACAGGACTTCACTAAAATTTCAGAAACACCTACCTATACAAAAGAAAGAGTAAAACTGGCACAATATAGGTAAAAATACAGTGAGGCAGACCAGCTGCCCAAACTAGGCTATGAACAATTTTACAGAGGACGTTTGGGTATTTAACGACGGTACAGTCTTTTTAATAATGATAGATTCTAAAATTGTCAGGTTGTTGTTGTTCCGCAGTTGGCCCAAGATAGAAAAATCCTTGCTGTCAATATATGTTTTACATGTTTTTGAGTGATTCCGTATATTGGATTGTTCTGGATTTGATAACCTAACTACCTGTTCTATGGCTTATGCCCCTGTGGGAATCAATTCGAACCTTCAACAGCCTCCTCGTGCATCCCACGTATGTCCCGTGATCACATCTCGGGCAAGTATATTTATATACGACGCTGGACGAAAGCAGAGGACTGAGTCGGTCTTTGACTCTAAACAGCGATCCAATGGTTAAGGGATTTTTGGGGATAATTTTCAAGTCCACAGCCGGAAACATCTTTTGAATAGTGGATGTGCATGTTCTCCTAAAGGTATCATCATGCAAGAAAGGGAAACTTGCAAACATCTTTAGTCTCGATACAGTAGATACCGGTGTTGAATGCACCATTTTCTCTGTCAGCAGTTTGTTTAGAGATCTGAAAAAAAGTCGTGAAGGAAAACAATTATTATTAAAATATTTCACCAGAAAGGATATTTCGTCGTGAAAGCCTATCCAGTTTGATGAGTGAGTATAAGCTCTATGGAGGAGGGTTAAAATAGAGTTCCGTTTAAAATTAAAGAAACACGAACTATAAAAATTCATTCCCAAACCAGTAAATGTGTTTTTTCTATATGTCTGACTTTGAAGGTGCTGTTCAATTTTAACTTTTTAACTTTTAACTTTTAACTTTTAACTTTTCTTTTACCTTTTACCTTTTAACTTTTAAACTTTTTACATTTAACTGTATTGAGAGCTGTTGCCATGACATTTTTTAATATAAATTAAATTAGATCAATTATTAATGTTCGCAAACTTATATATATTTTTAGCCTTGAAAATGCGACCTGGAATTCGTCGCGAAACGTCGGCATTAATAAACTGTTGAAAGATGAGGATGCCTTTCCCTACTACTTCCTTCGGAATATATCTTCTTTGAGCTCCAGCTCCGGCCCTTATGTGTAATTATTGGGAACTTCGCTCTTCGGGCTTTACGAACCGGAATGGATGTCAACAGCTTTTTCTTCGCAATTCTCTTCCTTCTTCGTCTGAGATCAAGAGGAATTAACCATTTTCAAGAACTTATAAGAAGACGGTACGGTTTACAGTTGCTGAGTGAATGTAGGAAATTGGAGAAACTCACGAAAAAGTATGAAAAGACCAAACTAGACTTGGAATTTTTACAGTATTGTCAGTTAAACAATGTCATTCCAAACTTTGTTAGGTTTAAAGTGTATAAGGCTTCGTTATATCATTCCGAGTTTTATGCTGATGCAACTAGACGTCTCCTTGAACTAGAAATTACATGTAAACACAAGAACGTAGAACGTTTAAAAAACCTAGTCAATTTTCATAAAACAGCTGTTCATGATTCCCTGTCACTGTTAGATAAAATTATTTTTACCCGGCTTTTTAACAAAACTATATTTAATTTTAACAAGGAGGTTATCGAGAGACACAATAGGAAATTGGCAAGATTAGGTGTTGTTGTTCCTAAGTTTTGCAAAAGTTTGTGCACTGTTTTTAACTTCTCAAAAAGGATTTTATCAAAAAGGGAAGAATTCTTGCTGTCCTTGGGGTTGGATTTTTTTGTTACTAATTTCAAACTTAACTACCAACAGTTCTTTTTACCAATTGAATCGCTCTTTCACCGTATTAAGGATTTGCCCTTCGACACCGATTTGAGTATTCTACAGTCCCAGATCTCATCACTAGCCCCATCGCGTCGATTTAACAATTTAAAATCGAGATGGATGCCATTTTTCAGCAAGGACGACTTCAATATTATAAAAAGCCTGGCGAAAGAGGAGGACATCATAATAATAAAACCAGATAAAGGTAAGGGTCTTGTCATTCTGGACAAAAATGAATACTTAAATAAGATGGGAGATATTTTAAATGATCAGACGAAATTTGAAAGGATAGGCGTACCTGACTATTACAACATTTTCAAAGCAGAGGATAAAATTAATAGATTTTTACGAACACTCAAACAAAATAACGTAATTAATGATAACACTTACCAAGACTTATTTCCCACTGGATCATCATATGGTATTTTATAAATGGTCTCCCCCCAAGATCCACAAAGATGGAGTTTCCCTTACGCCCAATCCTCTCCTCGCAGAATACGCCTCACTATAAATTAGCCAAATTTCTTGTTCCCTTGTTAGAGCCCTTAACAAAAAACAATCTTTTGATAACCAATTCCACCAAGTTCAAAGAGGACATTCTCAGACAGGACTCAGATTTATATATGGTAAGCTTAGACGTTGAATCCTTGTTTACTAACGTCCCGGTAGGAGAAACTATTGAAATAATATTAGACAAAACTTTTTCCTGATCAAGATGCAATCTTTAATAATTTTAGTAGAGCGTTTTTTAAACAACTTTTAGAACTGGCCGTGCTGGACACGCCCTTTGTTTTCAATGGCATTTATATAAGCAGACTGAAGGGATGGCCATGGGTATCACCATTGGGTCCAATTTTTGCTAACATCTTTATGTGCTCCCTGAGGAGCGTATAATGGATGAATGTCCATTAGGTTCCTTCCCCTATTTTATCGGAGATTCGTTGACGACACGTTCGCTTGTTTCGTTATGAATGCCTTGCAGAGTCCTTTCTGGAGTTCGTCAACCGACAACATCCAAACATAAGGTTTACTATGGAGAAAGAGGTAAATAACCAGGCTTCCTTCCTTGATCTTATTGTTTCCAGAGATGACTCAGGCTTTTACACAGGTGTGTATAGAAAAAACACAATTTTACTGGTTTGGGAATGAATTTTTTATAGTTCGTGTTTCTTTAATTTTAAACGGAACTCTATTTTAACCCTCCTCCATAGAGCTTATATCACTCATCAAACTGGATAGGCTTTCACGACGAAATATCCTTTCTGGTGAAAATATTTTAATTTTAATAATAATTGTTTTCCTTCACGACTTTTTTCAGATCTCTAAACAAAACTGCTGACAGAGAAAATGGTGCATTCAACACCGGTATCTACTGTATCGAGACTAAAGATGTTTGCAAGTTTCCCTTTCTTGCATGATGATACCTTTAGGAGAACATGCACATCCACTATTCAAAAGATGTTTCCGGCTGTGGACTTGAAAATTATCCCCAAAAATCCCTTAAACCATTTGGATCGCTGTTTAGAGTCAAAGACCGACTCAGTCCTCTGCTTTCGTCCAGCGTCGTATATAAATATACTTGCCCGAGATGTGATCACGGGACATACGTGGATGCACGAGGAGGCTGTTTGAAGGTTCGAATTGATTCCCACAGGGGCATAAGCCATAGAACAGGTAGTAGGTTATCAAATCCAGAACAATCCAATATACGGAATCACTCAAAAACATGTAAAACATATATTGACAGCAAGGATTTTTCTATCTTGGGCCAACTGCGGAACAACAACAACCTGACAATTTTAGAATCTATCATTATTAAAAAGACTGTACCGTCGTTAAATACCCAAACGTCCTCTGTAAAATTGTTCATAGCCTAGTTTGGGCAGCTGGTCTGCCTCACTGTATTTTTTACCTATATTGTGCCAGTTTTACTCTTTCTTTTGTATAGGTAGGTGTTTCTGAAATTTTAGTGACAAGTCCTGTACTTTTAATATGTCTGACTTTGAAGGTGCTGTTCAATTTTACTTTTAACTTTTAACTTTTAACTTTTAACTTTTAACTTTTAACTTTTACCATTTTACCTTTTAACTTTTTACTTTATACTGTATTGAGAGCTGTTGCCATGACATTTTTAATATGAATTAAATTAGATCAATTATTAATGTTCGCAAACTATATATATTTTTTAGCCTTGAAAATGCGACCTGGAATTTCGTCGCGAAACGTCGGCATTAATAAACTGTTGAAAGATGAGGATGCCTTTCCCTACTACTTCCTTCGGTATATATATATATATATATATATATATATATATACATATAAATATATATATATCTTCTTTCCCACCGTTATCCCCTACACTAAGGGGGTCGGTTGCCTGATGCGCCTTTCCTTACAACATCAGTCATGGTTTATTATTTGGCAAAGGGTTTTTACGATTGCAAGCCCTTGCTGTTCATCAACCGCAGTTATTGGCGGTGGGCCTCGCCTTTTGCTAAAAAGTAAGACTGCAAGGCACCAGTTTCCACAGTTACTAAGAAGTCCACCTGCAAGGCACCAGTTTCCACAGTTACTAAGAAGTCCACCTGCAAGGCACCAGTTTCCACAGTTACTAGAGTACCTGCAAGGCCAAGTCCACAGTTACTAAGAATCCACCTGCAAGGCACCAGTTTCCACAGTTATTGGTGATGGGCCTAGCTTTTGAGTAAAAAGTAAGACGGCAAGGCAACAGTTTCCACAGTTATTGGTGATGGGCCTAGCTTTTGAGTAAAAAGTAAGACGGCAAGGCAACAGTTTCCACAGTTATTGGTGATGGGCCTAGCTTTTGAGTAAAAAGGAAGACGGCAAGGCAACAGTTTCCACAGTTATTGGTGATGGGCCTAGCTTTTGAGTAAAAGTAAGACGGCAAGCAACAGTTTTCCACAGTTTTTGGCGGTGGGCCTAGCTTTTTACTAAAAAGTATGACTGCAAGGCAGCTGTTTCCACACTTATTGGCCGTGGGCCTAGATTTTTACTAAAAATTCCACCTGCAAGGCAGCAGTTTCCACAGTTACTGGAGGTGGGCCTAGCCTTTGACTAAAAGGTAAGACAGCAATGCAGCAGTTTCCACACTTATTGGCGGTGGGCCTAGCCTTTTACAAAAAAAATGTAAGACTGCAAGGTAGCAGCTGTCCTTTTAGCCGCCATTTATGACACACAGGACCTATGGTGGCAGTATTCTTGCACCCCTACCACAGAGTGAATATATATATATATATATATATATATATATAGATATATATATATATATATATATTATATATAATTACTTTATCACTGACTTTTTCCCATTTGGAGGGGGCGTGCCCGCCAAGGGGACAACAGTCTTCCGGTTTATCAGCAGGTCTTAAAGGATGAAGCGAACGCCCACGTGCCCATGTGTGTGTGTGTGTATGTGTGTGTGTTTGTAAGTGTGTGTATTTACAGACATCCAGCGCGCGTGATCGAATCGTATGAGACGGCCTAAAATACGCGATCTTATCGCGTTTACTCAGACTGCAAATCGGCGCGTGTAGTATATCTTGCAGCGTATATATATATATATATATATATATATATATATATATATATATATATATATATATATATATAGTATATATCTGCTCGCAAATATCACCGCCTAAATATTTACTCGTCGAAAAACGCCAGGAGGCGGGAATCCATTACGGGGCAAACAACTTGAGGTGGCTCGAAGCCTCCCAGGTGACCAAGTTGAGCCAATCCTGCTCCACCATCCGAGTTAAAAGGGGTGTCGCAAATGTGGGTAGTTGAACAATCCGACTGACTTAATCTGACGTCACCACATCTATAGTAGGTCACTGTCGATGTGGATTGTGAATTGGAACATTAAATCTAAACACAATCACGTGAGAGGAAATATGCAGAAGATGTCGGAAATGTTAGCATAGGTTGATTGCTTGATTGTGTCTATCAAGCCTGGCGTCACAACGTCTAGGTTATTGACGCCGAAATAAATTTGAGAAGAAAAAAATTAAATTTAAATTAATTTCATATAAAAATATCTCTCTATGTATATAAATATATTTGTTCAAATATATAAATCCTTACGTAGAAAATCTATGTATAATTTAAATTTTGTCGAGGAGGCGCGCCTCCCACACAAAGATATATATAACTGCTCTATATTATAATCCTTTTCCAAGAATAAAATTGCACAGGTGAAAACATCTGAGATGTTTCAGGACTTGGAAGCTGGATGAATGGCGTGAAGGAGGCACTGGAGGTAGTGTGGGGGGGGGGGGGGGGGGGGGGGGGGGGGGGGGGGGGGGGGGGGGGGGGGGGG
>NC_087201.1:158375531-158385531 GCF_015104395.2 Macrobrachium nipponense | reverse complement strand
GGTAGACTGGGGATGTTCGCCTGAGGAGTAGAAAATAAAGATTGAGAGAGAAGGGAACTCTTGTTAAAATGTAGCCAGCAAGACTGGAGTGGTCAATTGCCTTAATGATGGGTTGAACATGTGCATATCTCCAGAGTGCAGGACCTAATCTACAAGGAGGTAAATGCATAGGGTACAACTGAGCTGCAGTCTCCCTGGGGAACTGTTCAGGAAAGGCCCTAAGGTCCTATGGGCAAAGGTCCTATAGACTAAGTCCCTATGGCCTAAGGTCCTATGGACAAAGGTCCTATAGTGTCCTAAGGTCTAAGGACTTATGGATCTTTGGAGTGGAGACTATCGTAAAGCTCCCGATAATAGGAGAACAAGCTGTGAATTTATCCAAATTGAAGTCAAAATAAAAGTTAAACTTAATCTTTGTTGGTAGAAGATTTCTTCAAGAGTAATATGATAATAGCATGAATACAGACACATATTAACTGGAGTCGAGCAAGAGCCTTAATCCCATGTAATGACACAGTTAAAAGGAATATAATTGAATCTTGTTTCATCAAGTCAAATAATAGAAATGTTCCAAATTTAAGTCTTGGTTTATTTAAACTTGATGCCTTCAAAATGAAAAAAGTTGTAGATAAATATAAGCAACAAAATTAATATATTAAATTTTTACATGTTTTGGACTGACTATATGGATACGTTGTAGTTTCTGTTAGGGTTAAATCTATGTTTAGGTTTGTGACCTGTGATATCCGATAATAATGGATTATCTCTTTGATTTTTACCCTTTTGACAATTAACCATCTGGTATTCTTGATCTTTTTGTTTACCTGATAACTTTCTTTCCAACTGTATTTCATTCGTTCCTTAACAATGTCTTAGTAAAGACGAAAGCGCTTGGATTTCTGCCTACCATTTTCTTGTGGTATTCGCTTATTTCATGAAGTCGCGTGCATCTGCTGTGATTTTTTAAACATATACGCATATATAACTGAATCATGAAAGTTTGGAACGTGACAAATCCATAAATTAAGGTATAAGCCACGAAGGAAAGATAAACAACGGAGTTTCTGCAAGATCTTTCGACTCAACGTCCTTTACTTAGCAGACAAAGTTTGTCTGCTAAGTAAAGGACGTTGAGTCGAAAGATCTTGCAGAAACTCCGTTGTTTATCTTTCCTTCGTGGCTTATACCTTTATATATATATATATATATATATATATATATATATATATATATATATATATATGGTACTTATTTACTTATTTATTTTCCTAAGCATGTGTTTTGAGGAAGGCTCACGGAGACATCAAACACACACACACACACACGAGATGTCTTCGGCGCCTTTCATGTCAGTTCGCTTCTTCTCTATCTTATCTGTTGCACAGGGGAGGGAGCTAATGTACTTGATTAAGAAGACGCCTTTTATACGCCTACCAACGGGCATTTGTCAAGGGCTTGAAAAATCTTATCGGAGATAATGACACTTCCTTATCTAAGGACAATTCTTCTTTCCTATATTGCCAACGAGCATCGGATTTGCAGGGCGACTATATAGAAAACCTTACCTGTGGGCTTAATGGACTTCGACATGACAGAAGGTACACACACACACACACACACACACACACACGCAGACGTTTCTCCTCTGTTCGAAGAGGGGCACTGCACAACAGAACGGGCGGGCACGTATATACGTGCTAACACGACCCGTAGAGGATAATTGCCCTCAGAGGCTTCCCACGCCCGTTAAAGTGCTATATGGGTGATAGTCGGGTGAATGACGGGTGGATGACCATCTGAAAGATCGATGGTGTCTGTGGATTGAACAGGAAAAACTGAGACAACGCATCCTGTTGAAATTAAGTACATGCTCGACTTGAAATAGTAATAAACATAAACTACTAAGAATGGACGATATTTTTTCAGCAACTTAAGAGAGAAAAAAAAAACCCACAAAACATAAAATCTTTTTTCGCTTCTTTTTCCGTTCTCAGAAAAAAAAAAGACACGTTCTTTTTTTCTTACTTCACTTTCCCTCCACAAAAAGAAAAAAAATCTTTTTTCGCTCCGTTTTCCGTTCACATAAAAAAAAAATTCATAACGACGATCACATAACGTCTTGCTTTAAGGTCGTATCGGTCGCAAATCAGTTTTTATTTATTTATTTATTTATTTTTATTTCTCTTCACGTCAGAATTCATTGACAGAATTTCGGTCTATAATCGCTGGCGAAAAGCCCCGGGTTACATAGATCGATCCTGTACGAAGTGTTTTACGGTATACCTACATTATTTCTTTTTACCAATATTTTTTTTTTTCACTCTCTCTTACCTCTTGATTAACTGGTCCTTGCTTGTTTGTCACTCTTCTTACCACTGCTTATGCACTCTCGCTAGTTTCACTCTCCTTTGTCTGGTGTGGGTGGAAATATATATTTGAAATGCGTTCGTATATGTGAACTTACTGGGACACGATGGGCTATTTCATATGCAGGTCGAATTTGACATTCCGGGAGGCAATAACTGATGGAATTACTAATATTTCCGTGTAGAGAGAGAGAGAGAGAGAGAGAGAGAGAGAGAGAGAGAGATTAGTAGGGTTAAGGAAACAAATATAGAATGCATGACGTTAAAATGACAGAAGAGGTATAGATGAAGCAGGTTAGATAGCAATGTGTGCCCGCAAAAGACTGGGGACTTGAATTGTAGTAGATGGAGGCTAAGGCAGAAATGTATCACGCTATGGATGAGCCAAGTCTCCTTTATGGAAGTGAAGCGTGGAAGATAAAGTGTACTTGTGTTGGTGCCTCTTTTGCTTTTTTCTTTTTTCCTCGTTGGGGGAAACAAGAGATTTGTTGGAATGACGTAAGCAGTGTGATAAACATAGAAAATAAAATTGCAGATATAACTTTCGCTAGCCAAAAAAAGAAAATAAAAAAATAAATAAATGAATAAAAAATAATCGATCAAGAGAGGAATTCTTACATGTCCCCACACTGATTCAAAATATTCCATTAACTAATACCCAACCTTACGCCATCTTGATAAAAAGAAGAAGTAATACAAAACCACGATAAAAAAAAACCAACGAAAATCCTCTAATTACTCAAATTCGCGGAAAGACTCGAGAGTGCATGAACTCAAGAGTGCATGAACCAACCTTTGTAGTGGAGAGAGAGAGAGTCAAGACTCAAACTTCTTCCACTAACTCCGAGGTCCTGAGATCACATTCCTGGGATGGTTCCGCAGGGGAGGGGAAACTGTCATCAACCGGGTAAAAAGTATGAGTATTTTAAATTTTATATATATTCATACGACAAAGTTATACTATATTCAATGTAGATAATGGCGAATACAAACTCAATTGTGACTTTGCCAAACTGGCATTTCTCATAAAGTTTTAACTTCTGTTGCGCTGTGCAATGATAATAACTTTTTTTGCTTTTTCGTTGATTTATAATATTTCAATAATAAACGAAGTCCCGGATCCTGCACCTATAGAATGCTAACTGTATCTAAACTACATGAGTATATATACTTTTTGTATGGTCCTGTCATTTTTTATCTACGGAGTAAAAACATTATCAGTCACTAAACACATTTTTTTTCATATATCACAGTGATGTATGGAAAAATAAAATACATTGGTGTTCCACTAAAGGGGGGAAATGGATATAAATAGTCATAGTTACAGATTTATCTTCCGTATTCTTATTTTCATTTGTATATTCAGTCATTTTCTTAGTACGACACAAGTTAACGCTTCTTATAGGTGCCAAAATTTGTAAGCCATGACACCAGAGAGAGAGCGAGAGAGAGAGAGAGAGAGAGAGAGAGAGAGAGAGATGAACGACCGACCATTGAATAGGTATACCCGTGGTTCAGTTTTGTCCTATATTTTGAGTTCATGAGAGAGAGAGAGAGAGAGAGAGAGTGAGTCCCATTCGGACCACTCTCCTTCATGTTGCCATTTTACAATATATATATATAGTATATATATATATATATATATATATATATACTATATATATATATATATATATATATATATATATACTATATATATATATATATATATATGTATATATATATATTATATCTACATACAAATATATAAATATATATAATAATAAACTTCTAAATCATCCGGCGACGCTGTAGGAAACCATACCACGGTAATTGCATCTCTCCCTCCCCCAAAACGCCCCCCCCCCCCTCCGTGTTTACCGCAAACGAGAATGCAAGAGAAAGTTAATCAAACAACAATTAAATGTTTCTCGCTGGATGGACGACTAACCAACACAACTTCCCCGCCCCCTCCCCCCTTTCATTATGTCCTAATATGCTAATATGCATTTTCTAGGTATTCATAGGAATACTTAGTGTGTTTTTTTTTTTTTTTTTTGCATGTTTCACAGTTCACTAACAGTTACTTAGTCTTTTTTTTTTTGGTGTGCACTTTTCACCACAGGTCACTAACAGTTACTTAGTTTTTTTTTTTTTTTTTTTTTTTTTTTGCATATTTCACCACGAGTCACTAACAGTTACTTAGTTTTTTTTTTTTTGCATTTTTCACCACAGTCACTAACAGTTACGTTAGTTTTCTTTTTTTTTCTTCATTTTTCACCACAGTTCACAAACAGTTACATAGTTTTTTTTGCATGTTTTCACCACAGTTCACTAACAGTTAAAAGCAGTTTACAGTTAAAAAACAGTTTACACGCAAGGCAGTTTACAGCTCTGTAACAGTTGTAAGCTCTGAACTTGGACAACCTTTAACTTCCAAAACTAATTAGGATGCGACTGGTAACTTTTTTCAGTAATTATTTCATAAACGATTTAACAATTATCTGGGCCCAATAAACTGTGAAATTATTATCATCACTAACGATTAATTAATTCCCCGAAAGAATTCAATGGGAAGAGGAAAGAGGGAACTCGTCATTAAATTAATTAAAAAAAACTTAATATTCGCGAAGACATATACGTATATATATATATATATATATATATACATATATATATATATATATATATATATATTATATATATATATGTATATATATGATAGTTACGGAGGAATAGCAGTAGTCTGAATAGTACAGGGTGTCCATAAAGACCCAGTACCATTACAAGTATTTATTCTCAGAATGGTACTGGGACTTTATGGACACACTGTATGATAAGCATGCTGGTAAGTCCCGATCTTAAAGTAAACTGCTAAGTACATATGTGGGCTTATTAAAAAATGAATAGCTATAGGAAGCACAAACCTCCGCCAAGATAAAGCCACAATGACCGCATATCTTTTGTGTCAGGATTCAAACAAAACTTTTGCAGGTTTTGAGAAGACGTAACCTCCAGTCATCCTGTCTTTACTAATTAAAATCTACGGTAATGATGTGTCGGTTTCAGTTTCTTGACCCTCGAAATTTGAAACGAGGCTGAGCACTTATATACTTAAAAGGCCGCTTCTCCCTAAAAGTAACACTCTCGTTCCTTTTAAAATGAAATCACTAGTTGGTAGTGATAAGATCCAACCTCTGTGAACTTTAAGTCAAAATGCGCATGTAACTTTTTGCGTAATCCTTTTGTGACAGAGAGATGTAAGTTACCAGAAACTAAATCATAACATCCTTAGTGATGTTGGTTGATTTTGATTCCTACAGACGGTAAAAAAAAGAAAAAAAAGGAAATAATAATTCGCTTATTTATACATCATCAAAATTGAAGACCAGTAAGGAAGAACTCACACTAAGAATGAATTAATTTTCATAATGCATCAATGCCAATAGAATTTTTAATTAATATACAAACAAAACGTCTGACAGAGATTAAGTAAATCTTCTCTCTCTCTCTCTCTCTCTCTCATTCGAAAAACCTCGTGACCTCAAACTTCCTTATCGGTCTTTTCAGACGCTGCTATTCTGCTTTAGAAATTGTAAAGAAACGGTAATTATGTAGGCAATGAATAAATATATTATTCAAATATAAATGCACGTAAGTAAATATAAATATTAACTATAAATACAATTTACCAATTCCATTCGTCTGCAGACATAAGTTCCTATGATTTCGTTTTCAACAAAAATATCTACCCTAATTAGTCAGTATATTATTCAAATATAAATGCACGTAAGTAAATATAAATATAATTACTAAATATAAATACAATCTCCATTCGTTCTGCAGACATAAGTTCCTATGATTTCGTTTTCAACAAAAATATCTACCCGTAATTAGTCAGTATATTACAAATAAATAAATTGAAGAAAATATAATGCAGTAAATACAGTTAATAAACATAAAATGTAATTCCTATTGATTTTGTAGACATAAGTTCCTGTGATTTCATTTTGCAAAAAAAAAAAAAAAAAAAAAAAAAAACAAAAAAAAAAAAAAAAAAAAAAAAAAAAAAAGGGATGAGGTTGCGACCTTACCTCCTCTGCTCATTCATTTTATACCATCATAAAATGGAAGCAGCTTCCAATGCACCTCAGAGCTATTTTATTATCCTTGGAAAGTCCCGATTATGAAGTCAAGAACTCTGCCGAACTCTCTTAACGGCACAAAAGTATTGATTGATTGATTGATTATGGAATTTAGGGCATAGCCCAAGCGCTGGGACCTGTAAAGGTCATTCAACGCTGCAGTGTACGTGATCGAATGAGATAGATTAAGTAAATGAATATGTGCATCAATTAAATATCTTGTGCAACTGATCAATTAAAACTGCAATTAAAAATACCTAATGATACACAACAACTAAAACTAAGATCATCTAATGATACATTAATTAAAACTAAGACATTCACTGTCATTCAAAACCATTTACAAAATAACTTAAAAAATCACTTTGTTGAAATTACAACAATTTAAAAACTACATGACATGCATGCATTCACTTAACACAATTTACACCTTAATCAAAAATAATAAATATAAAATAAAATTTAAAAAATGTTGAGTTTAAATGCCTTCTAGAGCTTACTTGAATTGTATCTACAGTCGGTTACTTTCAATTTAATTTTCACAATTTACTGGAAATTATATAATATATATATATATCTAATATATATATATATAATATATATATATATATATATATATATATATATATATAACTCTGAAAGTATTGTCGATGGAAATCAAAATATACAAAACACTCTGAAAGTATTGTCTTATGTAGCTCCAAAAGATCTCTTTTCAATGGCATGAAAAACAACCGTCAAGATGGTTTAGTTTTGTCTCAATTATGTGTTAGGAATTGTTACTGATAACGATAAATTACAAGAGTCTAAGTATATCTACTCAATAGATTTGTTGAGAGTCATGATAAGACAACATCCGCCAGGAAATACAGTGAATCTATAAACTTTTAGTTGTGCAACAACTGCCCTTTGATACACAGTTTTTAAAAATTTATTATATAAAGAATGTGGCGTCTCCCGAGGTGACCAGTTTCAATACATTTAGCACTTATTCCTTTCTCATCCACTTTAACATACACGTGCACATCCATACACACACGCGCGCGCGCACACACACACGTACACAAACATGAAACAGCCTCGAGCCTTGAGCATCTATAAGCGAGGCTAGACTCATTTTATATAGAATACTAACCATGTGTCATAAATCTTTATTCTAATTTTAGGAACTTGAATTCAACTTGTGGTTATGCTCTAAGTTTGACAATAAACAACAATTTGAACTGTTTGTGAAGTCAAAATTGTCTTAGGAATTTGACTTCGACTTGTGCTTGTGCCAGGTTTCGTAACAAACAAGTGTTTGAGTTGCTTATGACTACGAAACTGATTCCACAAAACTGATTACGCAAGAGGACAGCATATAAAATTTAATAAAATCAAATATATTTTCTTAGGGGGGTCGAGTCCAACGAATAGAAACGTTCTGTGGAAATAAATAAATAATAATAATAAAAAAAATTCACCTGGAGAACATAAAGGTGGCATTCCCAAACGGAGTTGTTCGTGAGAGGTCAATTCCTCCACTTGCTATGCACGAGTCCTTTTGTTTTGGGAAATGCATTCAACAAGAGGAAAATCAATATAGCTACTTACCCGCGTTACTGAAGGGGTGGAGAGAGGGAAAAGTGTTCCACGGCGCTCTTACACTGGGGGGGGAGAGAGAGAGAGAGAGAGAGAGAGAGAGAGAGAGAGAGAGAGAGAGAGAATCATCTTTTCTACTGGATTCATAACTTGGTTGTTGATACTGGAGGTCACTGGTTTGTTTTGCCTTTCATTTTTATAAGTAGCAGCTGTAAGTAACTTTAATGATAAACTCCGGGAAGTAGAGTAACTATTGTTTGCTGTTATCGATAATGTGATAAAATGCAACTTTCATAAAAAAAATAATACTATAAGTTTGTGGGTTTCTTTTTGTTCTCTAGCACATAAGTGACAGAGAAGAAGGCGCGTGTCTTGCTCTGCCCTCTCTCTTTTTAGTGAGGTTCCGTGGCATAGTGGTGACAGTGTAAACTAGGTTGCTGACCAGGGTGCGTATGGTATGTCTGGGTGACGGAAAGGTTCCAGACTACTATGTGACGTAACGAAACTGCTCTCCGTAGATTGAAACGTGAGGGACAGAATTCTGAGAATGATAGAACCATGATATTACTATACAATGGGGGTGGGGGGGGAGGATAATTTCAATAAAGTAAATTAAAAACGGAAATTTAAAGGGAATGTTGATAGGCAAGACCTATTTTTTTTTAATAACTGTGTATCAATTTTGAGAGTAAAAGGCAAAAACTCTGTGGTGTGTCTGGACATAGAAAAATTAATTCAAAGTTTTGATGAAGAAAATGGAATGCCTTGGTTTATAAATGGATACACATAGCGTTACAATATATAAATATACAATCATACAATTATGCTTTCATGTTGATTTTTTTACTAACTAAAAAGATTGGAACCATCCTTCAAATTGACTGGCTTCAGATGGTATTTTCAGCCTAAATATATTCCAAGGTTTTATATATACTGACCTACCTAAGAAGTGTGATGTGTACCTGGTAATTAGTCGCAGTTCGTGGGCTACAGTCTTTTATATATATATATATATATATATATATATATATATACATATATATATATATATATATATATATATATACACAGTGTGTGTGTATGTATACATGTATGTATATAAGGTCTAGCACTTCGGTGTTCAACTGTAGCATATATCGGTATCTAAAGGGCTACTTGCACATTTATCGTTCATTCTCAATAAAACCATATTGCGCTTAACTAACGTTATAAAGTTGAAATCAGCAAGAAAAAAAAAGTTATGATGAGATCTCACCTATGAACGTTACAGAAAAATATTTGCGCTACAATTGATATTATTATTATTATAATTATCATTATTATTATTATTATTATTATTATTATTATTATTATTATTATTATTATTATTATTATTATTATTATTATTATTATTATCCATACCTTGAGTAGTAATTATTGAAATTATTTGAGACGATATAGACAGCTTACATTGCGTACAAAAATATTATTTGACATTACGACGCATCATGAAAAGGCCGGAATAATCATTCAAATAAATCGCTTGGCAACGTTCCACAATAGAATGACCACGCGACAAAGAGAGAGAGAGAGAGAGAGAGAGAGAGAGAGAGAGAGAGAGAAGAACGTAATGGTATGCAGATAAAATATGAAAGAAACATAATGAAACATTCAGTGCATGGTAAATGGTAATATTTTCGGAAAAGAAAAAAAAATAATGGGTAATTATGTTGTCTGATATGCGATCAAGAACTCAGCTACCTTGTTTATGATTATATATATAAAAAAACTGCATATAAAATCACACATAAAAAAATAAAAAAAAGAATCAGGAAATAGTTCCACAGAGAGAGAAGAAGAGAGAGACGAGAGATGAGAGAGAGAGAGAAAGCGTTAAGAAGAAGACGAAGAAGGTAAGAGCGTTATCGAGAGGAGAGAGGAGAGAGAAAG
>NC_087201.1:158335531-158373031 GCF_015104395.2 Macrobrachium nipponense | reverse complement strand
ATCAATACATTCCCACAAAGAATTCAACTGAATTCACGACACATTCGTGATTGAAGAAGAACACATTCTTCACACCGCATTCTACCTCGCTGGATCTCTTGGGTTCTCTCTGAAGAGAGCACTATTTAATTTTTTAAAAATCATTCTCCCTACTCGTCTTGGTCAAACACAATCAGAGTTAAAAAAAATCTTTCATCAAATATTTTTTGGAATGATAATGAGTCCGGTGAGGCCTGCACTATAGAAGATTCACATCAACTGTGCATCTGATGTCTAACCCTGTGCCTTACGACGCTCCTGATTGGCTGCTGATAAGCCAATCACAGGGCTGGAACCTCTCAGTCTCTCGAAAGAGTTCACGTAGGCATGATTATGTTCCACCTCTCCTGAGGGATACGTCTTTCAAAAGCATCCCTCAAGAGGGGTGGAACGTACGTACATCCTGCCTACGTGAACTCTCGAGATTGACTGAGAGTTTCCAGCCCTGTGATTGGCTTATCAACAGCCAATCAGGAGAGTCGGTAAGGGGACTGGCCTATTTGGCATCATTAGATTGCACGGCTGATGTGAATCTACCTATAGTATATACTACTCAGTAAAGTAATCCAGATCTAGTTATATTGAACGAAATAAAATAAATATATTTTTATTTCATAAAATTAATTTGATGGTAATCGAAAGAACACTAGTTAGTTTTATTACTTGATTTTTTTAGGCAATGCGCAATGAAAGCACTTAGGAACAAACAATACCAATTTTATGAGTAAGAAAAAAAACTGAAGTTAGATCAATTTCCTGATATATATTCTGTATACAAACGGGATATTACTTAAACGAGCACAGAATTAAATTAGTTGATGTAAAAGGTACGAGAGTCATCTAAGCAAATAAATAAATAAATAAATAAATAAATATATAAAATAAAAAATGAATAAATAAAAATACATTCTTGATTGTTGAAAACGAAACTGAATGAATACGTTCAAAATATTTCAAATACAACCTATTAAAACTTCAGGACTCGGAAGCAATGTTGTTAATCGTAATAACAGGAAATATTACTTTATAAATTTTTTTATTTGCTCGGCTCTAACCTGCGTGACCTTCCTTCGCGTTATTTACGTTATTTCAGTCTAACCAACCTATGTTGTTACCTCTCTGAAATAAGAAGTGAACGATTTTTCAAACCCTTATGGTAAAATTGAAAATTTTACTATCTAAAAAAAGTTTTAGTGTACAACGTCTCATATCCTTATGGTAAAACATAATTTTTTTTTTTCAGACATGCGTTAAGTAAAGATATGCAAAATTTGAATTAATCCATATTTAAAAAATTCAATTTAATATATTCACTCTAAGTAACAAGAATGCAAAAAAAAACCCTGAAAAACTGCAAACATCTTGCAAATCTCGCTATGAGAGAGAGAGAGAGAGAGAGAGAGAGAGAGAGAGAGAGAGAGAGAGAGAGAGAGAGTTGAATGAATACATTTAACAGCAAAGATTAAATTGAACACATTACGTAGAAACGCATAAAAAATATTTTTAAAAAGTGAAACACGGTAACTTGCAAATCTCGTTATAAAAGAGAGAGAGAGAGAGAGAGAGAGAGAGAGAGAGAGAGAGAGAGAGAGAGAATTTTTTTCCCAGGACACTGAGAGTGGACAGGGCAACACGAGAATTCCCAAATCCCACGGCGGGACCACCAGGCTATTCCGGTCACGTGACACAAACAAAGACAGCTCATCGGCACAATGGATTACAACAGGGAGCCAAAATAGAGATGTCCAATTCATGAAGCACGGATACTCTCTGGAATCACGACTGCGCGTAAGGCACAGTTGTATACGTTTTGATGGGTCATACCGTTCCCAGGGAGAAGTTGGACTTCAGATTTATGAAACATCCGGGGAAATATTACTTTTCGTTTTTTTCCCCTTTGTACGTGTATATATAAATATGCTATATATGTATTGATTGATGGCATAAAACTATGTGTGCATATATAATCTGTGTGTGTGTGATGTGATATATATATATATATATATATATATATATATATATATATATTGATTGCATAAAACTGTGAGCGTATAATTATTCTCTCTCTCTCTCTCACTATATATATAATATATATATATATATATATTATATATATATATATATATATATGATATTTGATTGCATAAACTATGTACGTTTGATTATTCTCTCTCTCTCTCTGTATATAATATTATATATATATAATATATATATATAATATGTATAGATATATAATATTATATATATATACTATTCAGAGAGAGAGAGCGAGAGAGACTTTGCATAATTATACACTCACATTAAATTAGTTCGTGCGACTATACACTGACTGCAAGTGCACCAATATATCAGGCGCTTTCTACGTATAGACGATAAACGCCTTCACGCATACACAAATTACGCACAAATTAAACATCACGCGGAGGGGGGGGGCGGGTGGTAAATTTGCCCTTCTTTAAAAAAATAAAAAAAAAAAAACAAAACACCCCTTTCCACTTGTCGTGCAATTCGTCAACGGCCGAAATACCTGAACTCTCTTTTCATCACGGATTTTTTTTTGTTTTTTTTGGGGGGGTTAACCCGAAAAAAAAAAAAAAAACCCAAAAAAAAAAAAAAAGAAAAAAAAAAAAAAAAAAAAAAACGAATCCCGTCGGAATATTCGTAGGAGGTAAATATTTTCCGAAGGCTCACTCACTGCTTGTGTGTGTGTGTGTGTGTGTGCATTATTAACAGGCCTTCACACCTCCGCCGGAGGACTCCCTTTTAGAGGAGTCAACACCGCCAAAGGCCAAAGGGAATTTGGACGAATTGGAGCTGGGGGAACGAGGGGGGAGGGGGGGGGGGGGGGGGGGAGCAAGTCTAGTCAGACCCTGGAAGACTTTTAAAAAATATATATTTTTTAAATACTCTCATCTCTCCTTCTTCTTCTTCTTCTTCTTTTTTATGGAGGATGAGCGTGGGGTGGATTAATTGAAGAAAAAGATATTTTAAATACATTTCCCTTGCAACGAGTCCTGCTGGGGAGGATAGGGAAAAATATTAAGCAAATCTATTTACCGGTAAATATTTCATTCGTGCATGCACTCTCAAAGTGATCGTTAGCTCATGGGGGCCCCCACCTCCTCTCACCCCCTCTCATAACACCCCGGCCTCCACTCCACCATACCTACCCCTCTGGGGACCTCGTCTTACCTGCGATAATAGGTCCAACATGTTGTCTTAGAGACAATGGACGGATAATGTCAAAAATGCTGTAATAAAATGTCTGGTAAACCAGAGGTGTAAGGAAAGAATAAATAGAGAGAGAGAGAGAGAGAGAGAGAGAGAGAGAGAGAGAGAGAGAGAGAGAGAGAGAGAGAGAGGTTTTCCAGAATGAAAAATTGAGCTACGTATCTTCTTTACCGCAAGAGGAACTACTGGAGGCTAAGGAACAGAATTCAGAAAAATATCTCTGGAGGTAAATAGGAAATCACAAAAAAGAAGAAGAAGAAAAAAAAGAAAACGTGAAGTGGATGATGAAAATGTAAACATAGGAAATGTTTACACCCATAGGCCTATCTGTAATTACCTGATTCAAAACCAATCCGCAATCAAATACATCCGCTTAGACATACATAAAAATGTAGATAGGCCTTACTTTATATTGCTCTGATTTTTGGACCCCCAACATACAGAATGTTAAGAAACATGTTAAAAGATACTTTATTAAATAAGAACCAACACCATTAGGGGGAACTTTTGTTATTGTACGCACTGGATGGATCTATAATTAACCTAGACCCACAGTTTGCATATATATATATATATATATATATATATATATATATATATATATATATATATATATATATATATATATTTATATAGTAAAGGCGGCAGTCTGCAGGATGCTAGCGTTCCAAGGTATCCTCCCAGGTGAGAGAGAGAGAGAGAGAGAGAGAGAGAGAGAGAGAGAGAGAGGAGAGAGAGAGTGAGAGAGAGTTATTTAAACAAACTTCGGAAAAATGTCAATTGTTTTCCGGTGTGACTTGGAAGAACGAATCATAAATCTTTGAAGCTCATGATTTTCCAATTTGAAGAGAGAGAGAGAGAGAGAGAGAGAGAGAGAGAGAGAGAGAGAGAGATTAGAAGTAGAGGAGGGGTGTTACACGTATTATCTAAATTCTTTAAGTGCGTTTTCGAGTTAAAACTGACATATTAAGACTTCAAATCTCTTAGCCAGCTTAAGAAAAATTTCTTTAGCCTAAATTACTTATGCTTCATAAACAAGAACTGCAACAGTTTCTAGTCTGGAATAATGCAGTTGCTGGAATAGAAACGTAATGCATTTTTCTTGTATTTTGATTATCTATTAGTTTATTAATTGATTTTTTTTTCATTTTCTAATAAGTAGGCTCTCCTTTCTGTATTTCCTGTTATTTTCTGTAACTTCTTTCCAATGAACACCATATTCTTTGGAAGCCTGAATTTCAAGTCAGTGGCCCTATAGATTTCCTGCATATGAATGGGGTTCATCTTCTGTATAATTAATAATAATAATAATAATAATAATAATAAAACAACATATCCACTGTATATGAGATCCTTATTATGCAAACAGTTCTGTAATATTCCAATTCCATCTTTTTGTAAACAACTTTTAAGGCCTTCAGAAACTTCAGCATCATTTAAGTCCCCTGATATTTCCAAACGATTTCTTTTTCCGTAGCAACTAAAGATAATCAATAAATATAATAATAATAATAATAATAATAATAATAATAATAATAATATAATAATAATAAAAATAATAATAAGGTAAAAAATGCGCCGAAGTTTCTTCGGCGTAACTTCGCCGTAATCGAGTATTCTATACATCGTATAATCAAGGCCTCCGAAAATAGATCTAGCTTCCGGTGGCCTCGGTATAATGCTGTATGAACCGCGGCCTATGAAACTTTAACTACGGCCAGGTTCACGATTATGGCTGACTTGAACTTTAAATAAAATAAAAACTACCGCGGCTAGAGGTCTGCAATTTGGTATTTTGGATGATTGGAGGGTGGATGATGAACGCACCAATTTGCAGCCCTCTACCCTCAGTAGGTTTTAAGATCTGAGGGCAGACAGAAAACTAAAAATCTAAAGTGGCCATTAAAGTGAAAATTTGTCGCTAGAATTGATTGTACAGAGCAGAGGGTATTAATACCACGATACTAGGAACTGTTGTTCTACCATTGTTAGAATATTTCTCTTTCTCCTGTTTGGGCTTCATCAGCATGATGAAAAATCACCCCCCCCCCCCACTACAAGAATTAAATTAATATTAAACGATATTTATGCTCGTTTGTCAATTCAACGCTACTTAACCGTCTTCCACGAGCTCTGGCGATGGGCTTTAGTGCATACTAATAATTTCGCAGAAGATTTCAAATCGTTCTACGTTTATATTCTTTACATATATTCAGTACCTTATTTCCAACTATATCTTGATGTTCTCCCTTTTGTCATATATTCGTGATCTATTATGCGGCAAAATTGCTAAGCAAGTTGCTCAGTTACTGGTCTTTTTTTGCCCTTTTTTTTATTCAATTGTGTTCACGTAATGAACAGCAATAACTTGCACAAATTTTATATCCTGTTTATCGAAATCCATGTATTCAAACATACACTATACTGTATTTCAATATCTCTCCTTGTTCAAATATTCGTGATCTATTTTGTGACAACTAAGCAAGTTCCTGGTCATTTTCAGCTTTTTAATCAATTTCAATATCAATACTTTAATTCTAATTAAGAGTGAAAGACCAACCTCAGGTTCACTGTTCCATTCAGCAATGACACCACCAGTATGACACCCCGTCCCCCCCCGCCCCCCCCTGGCGGGATGGACAAAGGGCCCTTAAGGGGGCGGGCCCCGTAGAGGCAGACCCAGCATTAATGAAGCCCAATAAATAATGCCCTGACCATATTCCTGGGGCATGTAATGCCGTCACTTATCATAAAGCGGAGGGTGGACGAGAAGGCGAGAAGGTGGTAAGCGATCACTTACACGATATTCTTCGACGGGGGAGGAGGTATTTGTCGACGAAATTAAATGAATGATATCAACGCCCTCGAGGGAGAATAGAGGGAAGGAAGGAAGGAGGGAAGAAGGATGGGAGGAAGGAAGAAAGGAAGAAAAGACGGAAGGACAGACAGACAGACAAGCACAAAGGCAGGATGACAGACAGATACACACACACACACATATATATTATATATATATATAATATATATATATATATATATATATATATATATATATATATATATATATATATATATATATATATATATATAATGTGCGTGTTTAACTGGGGGCAGCAATTATTTACGTTACATAACATCATTGTAGGTATGTACAAACAACAACAAAATTTACATAATCATCATCATAATTCTTGAATCTAGAACGAAACGCTATGAAGAGATGTCAGTAAGACTTGAATTTTGTACCTTTTAAGTAAGTCGTCGACAACAAAAAAAAAAAAAAAAAAAAAAAAAAAAAAAGAGTACGAGGATATTGCACCAGAAACGCCTATTATGCCTACTATAGTAGATTCACATGAACCGTTCATTTGATGTCTAGGCCAGCCCTTTACGACGCTCCTGATTAGCTATTGATAAGCCAATCACAGGGCTTAGAAACTCTCAGTCTCTCTCGAGTGTTCACATGGGTAGGATCTATGTTATCATCTCATGAGGGATATACGTCTTTCAAAAGTATCCCTCAGGAGAGGTGGAACATACATCCTGCTCAAGTGAACTCTCGAGAGACTGAAAGTTTCCAGCCCTGTGACTGGCTTAACAACAGCCAATCAGGAGCGTCGTAAGGGACTGGCCTAGACATCAAATGCACGGTTGATGTGAATTTACTATAGTTTCTTTGGCTCTCAAGTACTAACTTCTCGATCTCTTAATGAGTTTTAGGTATAGTTAACCTCGTATACTGTGTATATCATATGAGTAAATAATTTTCTTCGTAACATAAAAAGGAACAACTATTTACTATCCCCTGAACTACCGAGCGAATAATTTTCTTCGTGACATAAAAAGGCGCAACTATTTTCTATCCCCTGAACTATCAGACCATTGCTCAGTATAACATAATTTGTCTTAATCCAAAATATGAAACGCGTTTTACGAAGGAACCTATCACGGACGGAACCCTGATTCATCTACCAGCAACGGAACTGTGAATCGTGAACCCTCAAATGTAAGTAGATTCCAGGTGATAATTTCCACTATGACATATAATCCTAGGTAATGTCAGCGTGAAGAAAATCCTTGCGAAGAGCTTTGAACCTGGTTATCGCTGCTTCCGCTCAATACGAGTTTGAGAATTATGACTGTCATGTTGGAGAAGGATTCTAGCTGGGTATGTGCATTCTCTCTCTCTCTCTCTCTCTCTCTCTCTCTCTCTCTCTCTCTCTCTCATGCAAGCAAGCAAACAAGCAAGCAAGAAAGACGCATCCGTTGACTGTAAGATCTTGTCAACTAATGAGGTATGCGCATAGTTACTCTCTCTCTCTCTCTCTCTCTCTCTCTCTCTCTCTCTCTCTCTCTGTGCGCATTGCATGATTTGCAGAATCACACATACAGTTAGTTAGCATAATGTAACCCTCCCCCCACCTCTCTCTCTCTCTCAAGCAAGCAAGCACGCAAGAGAAAAAAAGCGCGCATTCTTTGATTGTATGATCTTGCCAGCTACAGAGGGTATGTGCATATTCTCTCTCTCTCTCTCTCAAGCAAATAAGCGAAAGAGACACACCCTTTAACTGTAGCATCTTGTCAAGACCCGCCAGCCCTTGCATGGAATAAATTCCAAATAACATTCCAACAACTACAATAACAACTTTACAACCTTTATAAGCTTTTTTCAGGTCCATGACGCCAGTAACTCACCGACAACGAACTGCCTCAGTGACGTGTCTGATAATAATTGAACTGTTTACATTTCATTAGCATTTACGACGTATAAAATTTCAGGGAGTGGGGCTTAGGGGCGATTGGAGCCAATGAACAGATTCGTTTAAATGTTACGTCTTTTCGTATTTTAGATTATTCTCACACCCCCCCCCATTTCCCCCCACCCCCCCCCCCCCCCCACCCCCATCCCCGCCTCAAACAATATGAAACTCCAATTACACTTCAAACGATCTCACGTCAAAACGATTAGCATGCAATCGGAGATCCCAGGTCGAAGATTTATTATGATTCTCTCTCTCTCTCTCTCTCTCTCTCTCTCTCTCTCTCTCTCTCTTTTCGGATGTATAGGTTTGTATGAACTCTCCCCCCCCCCCACTCTCTCTTTCTCTCTCCTAGACGTTGCGATGCCAGTTTTAATGACTATAAATCAATCAATATCTTTCTCTCGCTCTCTCGTTGTGGAAATTAGGAGTTTGTATGCGCTTTCACTCACCCACTCTCTCTCTCTCTCTCTCTCTCTCTCTCTCTCTCTCTCTCTCTCTCTATTTGCGGAAGTAGAGGAGGTTGCATGCATGCTCTCTCTCTCTTCTCTATCTCTTGTTGCGTTAGTTAGGAGTTTGTTCGCTCTCTCTCTCTCTCTCTCTCTTCTCCTCTTCTCTCTCTCTCTCTCGTTGCGGAAATATGGCAGTTTGAATGAACTCAATTTCTCTCTCTCTCTTTCTGGTTGGGAAGTTGGGAAATTACAGAAGTTTGTACGCTCTCTCTCTCTCTCTCTCTCTCTCTCTCTCTCTCTCTCTCTCTCTCTCTATGTTTGCTGATGTATAGGAATTCGTTCTTGCTTGTACAGGACCAATTGACTTGAATCATAAAAATTTCGATGTCTCCTCGGATGGACTAACAAGTCTTTGAGACATCCTAATCCTTGTAACTCCTTGTAAACTATAGTAGATTCACATCAACCGTGCATTTGATGTCTAGGCCAGTCCCTTACGACGCTCCTGATTGGCTGTTGATAAGCCAATCACAGGGCTGGAAACTCTCAGTCTCTCGAGAGTTCACATGGGTAGGATTTATGTTCCACCTCTCATGAGGGATTTACGTCTTTCAAAAGTATCCCTCAGGAGAGGTGGAACACACATCCTCCCCATGTGAACTCTCGAGAGAGACTGAGAGTTTCCAGCCCTGTGACTGGGTTATCAACAGCCAATCAGGAGCGTCGTAAGGGACTGGCCTAGACATCAAAATCTTATAGTCGTTCATCTCTCGACCTGACATACTCGAAGAAGAACAGCATCCCGCATTACAATTCATCTATTATATACCTCTTGGCATCTCGCATCCGGGGCCTATTACGAACCCAAATGAGTTAATCAAGCGCACCGCTAACAGCGCTATACTGCGCCCAAAAGCGCTTTGCACCAGTTGGGAGTTGCAATAGATAACTTCTTTTTTTTTTTCCGTTCATCGCGCTGTCATCCATCGCAAAGTATCTTCATTTGCGGTCGAGAGGCGACACCGAGAACATCTCGAACAGGACGGGCGAGAGTTACCTCCTCTGATGGATCGTTACTTCGCGTGAGTTGGTTTTTTTTGGGTCTTCGACTTATTGCTGCTCTTAATGACTGAACCTCCTTCTCAGTGTCTGTCTGTCTGTCTGTCTGTCTGCCTGCCTCTCTCTTTCTTTCTCTCTCTTGGTCTTTGCAGAGAGAGAGAGAGAGAGATGATCATACGAACTCCTGTACTTCAGCAACCAGAAAAAGTGAGAGAGAGAGAGAGAGAGAGAGAGAGAGAGATGAGAGAGCATAAACTTCAATGAACCAGAAGAAGAAGAAGAAGAAGAAGAAGAAGAGAGAAAGAAAGAGAGAGAGAGAGAGATGAGAGAGAGAGAGATTGAGAGAGAGAGAGAGAGAGCATACGTACTCATGTACTTCATCAAGAAGAAGAAGAAGAAGAAGAAGAAGAGAGAGAGAGAGAGAGAAGAGAGAGAGAGAGAGAGAGAGAGAGAGAGAGAGACATACGTACTCGTGTACTTCAACAACCAGAAAAAGTGAAAGAGAGGGGGAGAGAGAGCATACAAACGCCTATTACTTCTCCGACCAGAAAAGACCAGAGAGAGAGAGAGAGAGAGAGAGAGAGAGAGAGAGAGAGAGAGAGATACTGCCGTCAGAAGTAAAGAAAGATACTCTCTTTTCAAAGGTCAGCAAATCATATCTATCTGAACAATGTATATATATATATTTTATTCTTGCACTTTACTTGCCACTAGAGTTACCTGATCAATCATTTGCGAAATGAATATGCCAGGCACTTCCCGATTCAATGCACTTAACAAAAAGAAAACAGTTATTAAAGCAATATCCACAGAGGCAGCTTAATGATGAAATACATTCAAAGGTTCGAAAGTAATTTAAAGTTTAAACTATAAAGGCCATTAAAAGTTTTTAATAACAAAAATAAGTCATGTGAAAGTGAGCTAAAGAACAAGACAATTGTTCTATTTAAAGTGACTAGGACAAAAATATATATCAAAAGTAATGTAATTCTTCTATTTAAAGTGACTAGAAGGACAAACTATTATATTAAAAGTAATGTTAAAATATCAAATTTAAGGTTAATGACAAAATATCACATTAGGGGACTGAGATAATATTACACGAAAGGGAATGTTACAATACCATATGAAGGGTGCGAAAAAAATATTACATTAGGAGGATGAGAAAATATTACATTGAAATAATGAAAACAATATTACATTAAGTGTAAAGACCAGATATTACATCAAAATAATGACAATAGATTACACTAGTGTAAAGATGAAATATTACTTTTAAAATAATGACAAAATATTACACTAAGTGTATTGATCAAATATTACATTAAGAGAATGACAAAAAAAGTACATTTAGGGGAATGACCAAATTACAGGGAATAGAAAATATTACTTTAAGGGGAATAAAAATAAAACATTAGGGGGAATAACAAAACATTAAATTTTAAGGTAATGACAAATATTACATATGGAAAATGACAAAATATTACATTTAGGGGAATGACCGAATATTACATTAAATGGAATAACAAAAAATATTACATTAAGGGGAATGACAAAATATTACATTATGGGGAATAACAAAACATTAAATTTAAGGTAATGACAAAATATTACATTAAAGGAAATAAAAAAATATTATATTATGGGGAATAACAAAACATTATATCTAAGGTAATGACAAAATGTTACATTAATGGAAAATGACAAAATATTACATTAATGGAAGATGACAAAATACTATATTTAGGTGAATGAAAAAATACTAATCAAAGGGAATAAGACAACATTACACTATTGTTAATGAAAAAAAAAATTACATTATGGGGAAAAAGAT
Organism: Macrobrachium nipponense; assembly: GCF_015104395.2. NCBI lineage: Eukaryota > Metazoa > Arthropoda > Malacostraca > Decapoda > Palaemonidae > Macrobrachium > Macrobrachium nipponense. The sequence goes on along the minus strand of NC_087201.1, from coordinate 158,361,656 downwards.
ATAATAAAACATTTATTACATTAAATGGAATGAAAAGTCCTTCATGTTAAATCCGCGCGACTTTTACAAGTGAAAATAATTTTTCATTTTGAATGCAAAATTATTTACTTCCATGGCCGATGAATGGAGCGCACGTTTTTTATGCAAAATAGACATTTCCGCCGCTGGACTATAGTTTAAAGAGAAACCATAAAATATATCTGTGTTATATTATATAAATTGAATTAATTATATATATATATATAATATATAATATATATATATATATATATATATGATATATTTTATATATCTTTATTCATCTCTTTCAAAATAATTATATATATGGAAATACTAAATTTCTTCTTAATCTTTCAACTAATTATAATCCTTATGGAATATAACCTAATAATAATAATAATAATAATAATAATAATAATAATAATAATAATAATATAATAAAAATAATAAAATATATTTTACTAATTATTTTTCGAGAATCAACCCATAATAATAACAATAATAATAATAATGTGTTACATAAATTAGTTGGTAAATCGACCTATATAATAATAATAATATTAATAATAATTAATAATAACAATAGTAATAATAATAATGCTTCTTACATTTTCCTTTGGAAAATCAACCATAATAATAATAATAATAATAATAATAATAATAATAATATAATAATAATGAATTAAAAAGAATTATTTGTAAACAGAGTGAAATCGCCAAATGAAAAACGTAGATAGTCTAATGGCTTCATTCGAATAAAGGAAGGTTGGTGAAACCCCCATGACTCCTCGACCCATTTTACCTACTGATGACGTCAGCTGAAGGGTCGTATTAAGAGAGCGCCGATGCGCTCCACGGGAGAGCTAAGTATTCCATAGGAGCGCTTTCATCGATTTGATATGCCTAATACCGCGTCTGAGCCGAGGGGGGTTTGTGCCGTTGCCTTCGTTGGGGGGAAAAAAAAGGGAAAGGGTTGGGTGGGTGGGGAGGGGGGGGGGGGGGCTAGGGTTTGTAAAGAGTCAAGATAGTTACTTCGAAAATCTGGGCTTTCCTTTCAATTTGTTTTTATGTGATTTTACTTTTAGATTATTTGATTGACGCTTACTTTTAAATCGTTTATACTGCTTTTACTCTTAAATGATTTAATTGGCGTTTACTTTTAAATCGTTAATACTGATTTTACTATTAAATTATTTAAATAACGTTTACTTTTACATCGTTTATACTGATTTTACTTTTAAATGATTTGAAATAGTATTTACTTTTAAATCGTTTATTACTGCTTTTAAACGTTTATTTATTTATTAGCGTTTACTTTGAAATTATTTTACTCTTAAACGATTATTATTGCGTTTTACTTTTAAATCGTTTATACTGATTTTAATTTCAAATGATTTAAATATAGTGTTTAGTTTTAAATCGTTGATACTGATTTTACTTTTAAATTATTTAATTTACGTTTATTTTTAAATCGTTTATACTGTTTTTCATTTTAAAGGATTTAATTGGCGTTTACTTTTAAATCGTTTATACTGCTTTTACTCTTAAATGATTTAATTAGTCATTTACTTTTAAATATGTTTATACTGCTTTTACTTTCAACGATTTAATTAGCGTTTACGTTTAAATTGTTTACACTGCTTTCATTTTAAATTACTTAATTAGCGTTTACTTTTATAAATAGTTACTGATTTAACTTTGTTTAAATTATTAATTATATATATATATATATATACATGTGCATATACACAGATATTATATACTATGCATTATCTTATATTATTATTATATATATATATATATATATACATATATATATACATAATATATAGATATATATACTATATACTATATCATATATATCATATATATATATATATATATATATAGATATATATATAGATATATAGATAGATATATATATACATATATATATATATATCTATCTATATCTATATATATATATATATATATATATATATATATATATATATATACTATATATATATATATATCGTATATATACTATATATATCATATATCTATATATATATATATATCTATATATATATATCTATACTATATATATATATATATATATATATATATATATATATATATATACATATATATATATATATACACACACTTCAAACATTAATACTTTCAACCCGACCTACCCTGATCTTATAAATAATTTCATGGTAAAGTAACGTTTCCATTATCATACCTCTCCGGTGGGCATCCTTCCTTCTATAGCCAATCCAAACCTTTTATAATGAGAGCCTGATGGCAAATGGTACGCCATTAGCATTTCCTCTCTCTCTCTCTCTCTCTCTCTCTCTCCTCTCTCCTTTTATATATCTGGCACGCATTCAGCTACTCGTCTTCCCACAATCTTCAGTCACAATTATGTCCCGTTACGGAAGGGAGATGCTGACAATTCAAGCGGCTGTCTGTAAATTCGTGTGCAGCTTTCTTCGAAGGTGTTTCTCTCTGCATTCTAGAACACAGCTGGGTTCTCCTTTTCGTAAAATCAATAACATATGATAATATATATATATATATATATATATCTATATACATATATATATATATATATATATATAAAATGTGTGTGTGTGTTGTGTTTCATCACACCATATACACGCACTAAGCTACAATGTCCTTTGATATCTAATTCGCCCTACCTCGGAATTCATGTATTTTCATATATGTTAACCGAGTGGAATTATTTTTAATATAATTGAGCCGACGAACTTCGCATCAATGAAAAAAAAATTCCCCTTCGGTTAACATATATGAAAATATATAAATTCCGAGGTACGAGCGAATTGGATATTAAAAGACAATTGTAGCTTAATGCGTTGTGTGTGTGTTTATATCCGTATATATATATTATATATATATATATATATATATATATATATATATATATATATATATATATATTACACGAATGAATTCCAAAAAAGCATCATGCAGGCTTACTAAATAAAATATAAGTATTTAAATCAGTATCTCTTTTGAATATGCCAAAACTATAAGAAAAATATCAGAAATACAAAAATACAGAAAACATGAATTAAAAAGTCCCTGTCTACCGAATCTCTTTCCTTTATTGCAACGGATTCTGCGCATTCATATTGATGGTTTCCTTATAACTGAACTTTGTGCGTCAGTAAACATACATATTATTCACAAGGATCTTGCAAAGTTCGTTAAAGCTTTTATCTTTTCATAGTATCTATCGAGAAGCCTCATACAATTATGGGCATCTTAATACATATCCATACATACACAAAATGTGCAAACAAAATTATCAAATTGAAATTTAACTGTATATATAATGATCGTTTGTCGTATGGAAGATGTTTCGCGACTTTTCAAATATCCCAGTATTCCTTTCATGGTTGAAGATATACCCGTGTTTCATTTTTCTTTATAATAAAACCCAAAAGGAGTGTTGCAATTTAAGCCAAAGGCCAAGGGCTGGGACCCATGAGGTCATTCGGTCCTGACAGGGAAACTCAAGAGTAAAGAGGTTTGAAAGGTGTATCAGGAGGAAAGTAAGAATATGAACGGAGGCACAGCAAAAGGAATGAAAGGGGGTTGCAGCTAGGGGCCGAAGGGATACTACAAAGAACTTGAGTAATGCCTACAGTGCGCCGCGTGAGATGCACTGACGGCACCAACCCCCCACCCCTCCCCCCCCCCCTACGGGGACAACTGCCACCAGCGGACTATGGTCGGTCATCCTTTAATTATCCTACAAGGCAATAAAACTATCTTCGTTGGGTAGATGCTGCGAAACCGTATCGTCGATTACATTCATAAAATAGTCTACCAGCCATAAAGCATAATCCCCAAGCCTTCGCTAAGAGGAGTATTAATCCCTTAAAAAAAAAAAAAAAAAAAAAGAAAAAAAAAAAAAAAAAAAGCCCCTCGGGTGGGAAGAGACTGCAGAGATGTGAATGAAAAAAAAAAAAAAAAAAAAACTTACACACGCAAACAACAACGTAGCTACTTCTGCAACAAAAGTTTGCCCTCACGAAATTCACAGACACATTGAACACGGAGGTTAAGGCAGCTGAGATGGGCTGTAAAAACATAATTACCACTACGAGAGATGTGCTGTTCTTACGTTGTTAATCCACTTGAAAAGGAATCCACTATGACCTAAGGATCAACCGATTCAATTTTGGTGTGGATTCGTGTTTGGACCAACAAAGAGGATTTACTTTTAATATTTTTTTTTAATTTCTATTTTAAATAACGCGAATTTTAGGAAAACAACCTTTTCCCGCTGTTTGTGAAAGAAAACGGGCATGATGCACAATACATTGCATAGTTGCGCTTTTGCTTCGATATATTTCTGAAATCACCTGGTAACTCTACTAAGTACATCTGCAGTTTTTAAATAAATAGATAAATAAATAGAAAATATACAAGTTAACGAAATAATCATCTCCATTAAAGCAGTCATTTATATTATTTAAACACCTATAGATTCATTCACCCGAGATTGGTCAAAATAACATTTCTTATAAGTTGAGGATCTCCATTAACACGCCTAATTTCTATTATGCGTATCACTTTATTTTAACGATTTTTGGGAGACTTCAGCTTAATATCCTCAAACTAAACTTAATACATGTTTTCGACGAAATGTCATTCTTTATGTACCCTTATTAACTAATTCAAAATAAAAACGATTCTCAAAAGTAAATCAGACATTCCGAGCGATCTGCTCCTCTGGCATACCACAAAAGTATGCCACCAGAAACATGCATGGGATTCTTTACCAGCAAAATCCCCTGAAGAGATGCCCACGAGCACACCTGCCCAGCTTCATCTCTCAATTTAAAATACAACTTCCGTAAAGGATTAAACTAACACTTAAAATCCCACTCCACGAACCTAGGTTTGACTGTACCCCCAAAAAAAGAATAGAAGAAGGAGAAGAAGAAGAAGAAGAAGCCGTCTTAAAGAGACGTCACAACAATGAACCTGGGAGCGCACACATCGAACATGAGAACCATTCCGAATCGATTCCGCCAGCGCCATCTATTGAGGAGATTGTCGAGGCGCGTTAGTCTTGCTCCGGTGCACCGAAAATGCTTACTTCTGCGTGAGCACATCCAAAGAGATCGAGAAGCAACGCGGAGGAGACTCCGCTGCACATTTGAACGCCAGGTGGAGTCTGGAAGAGCAGGGCTGTCTGATGAACGCACAAAAGGAATAGAAGATTTCTGCTGTTGCTGCTGCTATTACTGCTTTCGCTTGCAGCAGCAATAGCAACTACTTTAGACTTGCTGGTATCTACTGCACTGGAAGGCCAAAAAGACATGCGTTGCATGACAATGGCGTGATGGAGGACGAAAGGAGCGGAAGAAGAGCTTTCCATTAGACCGAAACTATAACAATTAACTTGAAAGCCTCGACGACGCAGATAATAAGAGACAAATTTCTCGACACTTACAGACTTCAGTAAATGACAGAACAAGATATGTTGGGGAAAAACTCGCTATCACGAGAGTAGATATAATGTTCTAAGGGGTCCACAATAATAAAAATGTTAAGAGTACGTGTATGATTTATGAACACTTTATTAACGCTTTCGAACACTTCCTTGTGTTCACCATCTGAAGATGAACCCCCAGGGAAGGGTTCGAAAGCTTTTATAAAGTGTTCATAAATCATACACGAACTTTTAACATTTTTATGATCATTGACCCTTTAGGACAAGGTCAATAAATATTGAATAAAATATAAGCAATCTCCCCAAACAAGCAGAATATAAAAAATACAGGTATGTACAAAAATAGAAATATAATGGCACATAGGAAAATTTTTTAAAAAATTAGCGAAGAGAGGGAAGAACTATTCAGAATTTCCAACTAGCCTGGGGTTTTCCCTTTATACCCAATCAGACTCCCACCTTTTCTTTTCCTGGAAAACCCATATGAAATAACTTTAGGGCACGAGCAAATAAACAGAAGAAGAATAAAATTCAAAGGAAAAAAACAAAAAACTAACAAAGGACCTCTGCGAATGAGAGAAAAACCAGACGATAGGAAGAAGTAAAAAAAAAAAAAAAAAAAAACTTGGAAGTTTGGAGTCTGCTTCATTACTCATTACTACTTCATCGACTGGAGACGAGAAACGATGATGGATCGCCCTTATGGGGTCATTAGAGGCTTAATTGCCAAACACGTCTAGAATCCTTAAGACAGCGATATGAAGAAGGCTGTCGGAGGAGACGCCAGTTCATCCAAGTTATCAAAGAAGAAGAGCTGTCTCACGGAAAACAGATTTACACCAGTGCTGCGCCGGACTATTGTCAATCAGCGGAGAGAGGAGAGAGAGAGAGAGAGAATTGCCAATCACCCCTAAGCAAGAGAGAAACGAATGCCAATTATAACTCTGTGTGTGAGAGAGAGAGAGAGAGAGAGAGAGAGAGAGAGAGACTATAGCCAATAATCCTTGTGTGTTTTTTTTGTTCTTTTTGTGAGAGAGAGAGAGAGAGAGAGAGAGAGAGAGACTATAGCCAATAATCCTTGTGTGTTTTTTTTGTTTTTTTTTTAGTGAGAGAGAGAGAGAGAGAGAGAGAGAGAGAGAGAGAGAGAGAGAGAGAGTTTTATAAGACGACCGTCTCATTAAAAGAAGTTCAAGTGACGACTTCGTCTGTCCCGTAATTTCATTCTCGGGTGGAAGGCCGTCTTGATCTTGATGGTTCTTTAGTCTAACTTTGATGATCTGAAACACGCCCCCCCCCCCCCCCCCACCCGCCCCCCCCCCCCCCCCCCCCCCACCCAACCCCCACCTTGAATGGAGTTTAGGCTCCAGTTCCAGGAATTTGGCTGCAGTGATTCGCTAAAGCAACAGAATTGGCTTCAAAATTTTAGCAAACGCCAAATCTTTACTCAAGAATACGGAATTCAATTTAAATCAATGTATTCTGGAAGAGAGGTTAATTTATAGTTAAGTCTGAGAGATCCCAGATGTTAAATTGCTAAAAAAAAAAAAGTCTTTGATTTCCTTTTAAACCAATACAATCTTGGCTTTCACGTTAACGGATACTCAAGTCTAATAGATCACAGAAGTTAAATTGCTAAAAAGGAGTCTGGAAACATAGGCGTTATATATATAGATATATATATATATATATATATTATATAATATATATATATTATATGAATATATATATATATATATATATATACATAAAATTAATTGCCCAAACCATCGTATGTTGATGTATACATACGTACTACTGCTGAGAACTGGGCGAAAAAATTCTCTCTCTCTCTCTCTCTCTCTCTCTCTCTATCTCTCTCTCTCTCTCTCTCTCTCTCTCTCTCTAGGGGTGAATACAATTGAAAACACAAGGTATATCAGAGACAGATGGGAAAGAGAGAAAAAAAAGACTAATCAGTGCGCGACCTCGATATAGGAGGAGATGGTGTCGTAATTGTCTCACTCTTTTGGTGCCTGTAATGAGCAGTTTTTCTGGTTGTTAAGTTTGGCATCTCGTCTCTGATGTCTTCCACCTGGATGGAGAGAGATAGAGAGAGAGCGAGAGAGAGAGAGAGATAGAGTCTTCATTGCTGTCAACAGCAAATCAAAGGGTTGAGTCTGCTTTACTTTGTAATCAGCAGCAAATCATAATGTTGAAAAACTAAAGGGTTCTACTTTTAAGAGAGAGAGAGAAAAAAGGTTTTACTCTCTTATGATGCCTTATAGGAATTAAGTGGATAACTTAAGATGGTGTAATCTGATTATACATGTTTAATTATCAGTTTTGCAATCTCCATCTAATTCTAGCAACTATACAATCAGAGTAATCTCGCGAGTAACTTCTCTCTATCTCTCTCTCTCTCTCTCTCTCTCTCTTGAGAGAGAGAGAGAGAGAGAGAGACTGAAGAGGAGAGAAAGAGAGATGAGAGAGGAGAGACGAGCGAGAGAGAGAGAGAGTCAGTCTTCCTCGCAATTAACAAACCAATCTTAAAGGTTGGCGAACTAAAAACGCTGTAGTTTCGCTTTGTTTTTCAAATGAAGAAAGGGCATTTTATTTACTTGGGTGTCTTTATTTGCATTGCTTAAAAATGATCATTAATGTGATCATCCCTTGGAAAGTTAATTGATGTTACCTTTCATGACAAAATATAGCATAAGAATACTGACGTATATCACTAACCTTGTCTACTAAGTATATAATATATATCCTTCTGACGCTTTAAAATAAATAAATAGTTACTGCGGAGATAACTTTGATTGTATAGTTCCTAGAATGAGATGGAGATTGCAAAAGTGATAATTAGACATGTATAAATTAGATTACAACCATATTCAGTTATCCACTTAATTCCTATAAGCCAGCATAAGTGGCTCCTGGTAGAACATAGCTCTCGTATTTGCATGACCTATGACCATTAATATTCAATGTATTTGAATGACTTGAGTTCATTCATATTTCATATTTTGCATCAATTTGCAATAGCAACAATGTCCACCAGGTAAAAAAAAAAATTAATTCCAGTCTTTGTAGCATGTTCTTCAAATTTCAGAAAGCATTAAAAAAAAAACACTTTTGCATCTATTTGCAAAAAGCACGAATGTTCACTACGTAAAAAAAATTAATTGCAGTTTATTTGTAGTATGTGCTTCATATTTCAAAATATGAAAAAAAAGACACCTTCCACTCAAAACAGACCTTATCTGCCCAAGCACGCACCACAAGGAAAGCCGTAGTCGAAAAGCGACAAAACTTCTCTGCCGCTGTCGGCGGGAGGAGGAGAGGGGAGGGGGGTCGAAGTATTCATACACTTTCGTCCGTGTCAAAAAAAAAAAAAAAAAAAAAAAAACATCATTTATCACCGTGACACTTGGCACCCCGTGATTGAAAACAACCTCACCTCATTCAGGTGAGACCTGGGAATCAGTCTGGGACCAGCGCACGTGAACAAACAGTGCGTTTTTAGCAAAGGTTTTACTCTGTGTTTACGATATCCGACTATCGGCGGTTACTACTCGCACTATGCGAGGCGTTATCTATCAGAAGACATAACAAGGGAGGTCTTCAGATCCCGCCCGAAAGTTGGGAGGGGAGCAGTTGGTGTCAACGGAGTCTTTAGTGTGCCTTTGCTTAGAGGGGGAGCTGACGATGGGAGCTGAGTTCGTCTATATCGGCGACATCCCCCCCCCCCCCAAAATGAGACGACTACCGTCTGTGAGATAAACTTGGGCCGACAACCTTGATAAGTTTATCACAGGCTTAAAACCAGCATGTCAGGAGTAACTTTCTGCTACTGGATATCTTCTACAGCTCGCAGAGTTTTTAGCAAGTCCCACTGGGGCACTGATGTTACTTATCGTAATCTACCTTCTAACTTAATATAACTTCCCCTAACCATAGCTTCTGCTACTGGCTTCCTTTTGTATCTAACACAGCTATATAAAATCACTGGGCACTGACGTTACTAATCGTATTCCATTTTCTAACTTAATATGACATAAAACAACGTGGAACCTTAGAAACTTTCTGCTACTAGCTCACTTTTATATAGCTATATAAAATCAAATGGGCCACTGTGACGTTACTTATCGTTTTCTTATTCTACTTAATATGACATAACGTAACCATAGAAACTCTCTGCTTCTGGCTTCCTTCTATAACAGAACTATAAAAAATCACTGGGCACTGTGACGTTACTCTTATCGTAATCAATCTAACAACTTAATATAACATGACGGACCTTGAAGAATAATAGCCTCTACACCTTACCGAGAACTTTCTCTTAATTCCAGTCACCCTTTATAAAAAACACAAACATGAGCGCTTCTCATCTCCTTTGCAGAATAATGTCCGTTAACTCTGAAACGCAGTGTAAAAAGATCGAATGGTCTCATTACAAGCTTTCCATAAGGGCCGCCTTCACTGACTTAATGAAGCGGTTGATTATATTACCAAGATGCAGGTGCGCCCACTTCCTTTCATCACACTTCGCATGCGCAGTCTTCATGCCTGCGTTACGATGACCTGCGCAAGAGCGCCTTCTAGAGGGAAACATTACGATTGGGATATAAACGCACGTGCGTTGTTCGTCTTACAGGCGTTTGAACAACCGCCATGAAAGATGACGACCCATACCAAATAAGAACGTAAACAAATTAATAACAAATTCAAATCGGTTTTCCTCGAGGAGATAATAACGAAACAATGTGGGAGAAAACCGGTAGGAAGAAGGGAAATAATCAGCAATAGATATGCTGCAGGCGGATGGTGTCATCATTCACTCTTTCAACCTCTGCACAGGGATAATTTTGCAACAGTCTGGGTCTGAGCAGCCTGACCCAAACTTTGGCAGACTGATGATGCAGCAGTCAGTGGGTAGCAATGAGACGCGTACGCCGGCATAACTGTCACAAGTCTATCTCTAGATGATGGTGACGACAACAGAGGTCAGAGAAGATGCCAAAGCATCTCCAACACATCAGATTACTGAAGAGAATATTTTTTTTATGAAAATAAAACTGGAAATCAATAAAAAGCCGAAATACGGTTAGATAATTCTCCAAGAAACACAATGCCCAACGTAGCAATAGCCCACAACCTTTTAAATTTTCGTCAACGACAAATCCACCGCTAAAGTTTGTAACAAGATAAAAGAAAATAGAAAAGCAATGAAGTGGTATCGACATCATCTCCAGACAAAAAAAAAAAAAAAAAAAAAAAAAAACTAACGACAGGAGAAATGATATTCAAAATGGCCTCTGCGCCTGATATATACGCCATGTATATTCACATCGCGCATGCGCCATCCGTTCCCTGCGAATTTAACGCCAGGTAAAATCAGTGACTTCTGACCTCATTAGAGGCAAGTGACATCTCGTCGAGACAAGCAATGTCCAGTCTCTCTCTCTCTATCTCTCTCTCTCTCTCTCTCTCTCTCTCTCTCTCTTCTTTCCTCATCATCAAAACCTCCTGGTTCCTCTGATGCCAAATACCAGACGTAGTTTGGGAGGAGGCTCCCGGATATTATTTACCTGGACCCAAAGGTGGGTAGCCCTACGGTGCGTCAGATACCTAAGGGAGCTGATAAGATCTCACGAATTAGGCTGAGGTCATCACAATACGTAGGTACTTTGGAGGCCAGAAGAGTGGTAACTTATTTATTATATATATATATATATATTATATATATATATATATATATATATATATATATATATATATATATTATAATATCGAGTGGTTCCATCACTTTGCAAATTAGAACTGGCTGCAGAAAAGACCATGAAATTTAAATGTCATCCAACAAACGCATAAAAAAAAGGTTTTGTTTTATTTGCAAATACAAAACAATCATTTACGTCTGTTCCCTGATATCTTCCGCAGTAAGTAAACCTTTGCTTAACACGAGGCTTCGACCACAGCGACTGTATAGGCTATACCACGTCAAGGTAAATATAAAACTCAAGATTCTTGCTCTCTCTCAAAAAAAAGGAAATAAAAAAATCTTTATTCGCGATATTCAGCGATTTTTTTTCCCTTTGTTTACCAGGCACAAGTGAAAATTAATTCTGCTTCATCGACTTCTTTATCTAAAAGCCTCAGCCCTGGCCTCTTTTTATTTATTTTTTTAAAATTTATTTATCAATTTCACTTTTGAACTGACCTATCATCAATAACAATACTTCCGGTTTATGTTTCTCGGAAGCCAATTTTTCCTAGAGCCCCATATCCTACCGACAACTCCTACATGTCGAATTCGGGTAGCTGTGTTTAATCCTTAAAAACATAAAGAAAAATTCATTCTTTTGCCCGACGGAAAAAAAATCAATACCGAATAATCTTTGCATAATCTTCGTCTTACGAACTTCAAGAAAATTCTAAGTTTAAAATGTACAAAGCAGCGTGAATGATCACCTTAACAATTTCATTTATCAATAAATTATTTCCCTCCCTCAAAATAACTGTGACATACACCAAACATAATCGCACTGTTTAACTGGTAATGTTTAATTATCATGTAAGAAACCTTTATCAAATAAGTAATTATACGTAAAAAACCTATATTTATCAAATAAGTTTGTCCGAGGTCAGCAAATAAAACATATCGAACCTCCACACCTTCTCCATGACCGGCCCAGACCGTGAAGCTTGATCAGGTATATAAGACAACATCTAAATCGTTTTATATATAACAAAACTCCACGTTTTATGAGTTTACCTATAAATATAACACATTGGCTTTCATTTGCTATATGCTGTGTCCTGTATGCGGCCAGCGAAAGCATAGGTATTTGAAGGTAAACCTTTCATTTACAATAACTAACTAACTAACTAACTAACTAACTAACTAAATAAAAAAATAAAAAAATAGAGAGAGAGAGAGAGAAGAGAGAGAGAGAGAGAGAGAGTAGAGAGAGAGAGAGAGAGAGAGAGAAACGAATGTTTGCATACAAGATTCATAAGCATAATCTATATGTAGTAAATATGGTCTTAATAGTTATTCCACGCCTTTCGTACGTAAATATAGTGATTATAAAGTTATTTCACATACACACAAAGATAGAGAGAGAGAGGGAGAGAGAGAGAGAGAGAGAGAGGGGGGGGGGGGGAAACGAATGCTTGCATACTAGATTTATAAACATAATCTATATGTAGTAAATATGGTCTTAATGATTATTACACACCTGCCGTACGTAAATATAGTGATTATAAAGTTATTTCACACACTCACACAGAGAGAGAGAGAGAGAGAGAGAGAGAGAGAGAGAGAGATTCTCGTGATGTGTGACAACCACCCAACTGACGTCTCCGTGCTTGATGGAGTCTCAGCGAACCCTTTCCCCATACAAAAACGAAAAAAAAAAGAAAAAAGAAAAAAGGACGAAACATAAGAAGGGTGTCAGAGCTACTGAAGCCAGACTTCAAAGCATTACGTGCAAAAGTGGGCATATAATCTTCGAAATTCTTTACAAACTTCTACAGACTGTGAGTAGCTGGAAGGGGAAGAGGTGGGCTTCCGTGCTGTGTTCCAACATCTCTCTCGTTTCCTGCCCTCTCTCTCTCTCTCTTCTCTCTCTCTCTCTCTCTCTCTCTCTCTCTCTCTCTACTCGTCTCGTCTTTCCTTTCGCTTTCAGTCCCGAACTGTAAGTAGCCATCTTGCTTGGTGAGACGTACCCGCGTGAAGTCAGATTAATCAACAGATATCACAAGTTTAACATACGACTAGAATTTGAGAAATATCTAGAAGTGTTCGTGAACTATCGGTGATAAGATTAGTGTGAAAATAGTAGGATAAAGCGTCTTCTAAGTTAGTTTATCAAGTGTAATACTATAAATCAGAACAAGATGGCAGTAAGTTCCAACTGCGGGAAGAGGTGGCGTAATTTGGCGTGTTTAGCAGATTCGCAATACGATGAGGTAGCAGGAAGGGAACTGGCATTTCTCCATCTATGAAATCAGCAACAGTCCTAACCAAAAAGATACAAAAGCATTCATAGATATATTAGAAGGATATAATCCTTCAAACTGGAACAAATCTAATGAAAACATCTTGAAAATAATTGAAGAAGTTCCAAATAAAATCCAAGTGGTCAAGAGACTCATAAAGAAAATATACATAAACCAACATATTCCGACAAAGAAAATGAATAAGGGTGAATCTTGTGAATATCCTAATTGATGCATTAGAAAAAGAATGCCAAAAGCATGCAAACTGTGTAAGGTTTGGTATAGCATAGTCAATCCACAAAACCTAATCAGAAATGTGCTGCATGCAACATTCCGACCCATCCACAGTGTGCTGAGGTAATACAAGATTTTGATTGAAAAGATACAAGAATGTTTTTGTTTAACATGTCTATCATGGATAGACAATGTTATTAAATCAAGATTGAATGTACAAATAGTTGAGGATGAAGAAGAAGAGGAAGAGGAAGAAGAAGAAGAAAAAGAAGAAGAGGAAAACGGAAGAGAAGTAAACAAAAATGAAATGACAGAAAAAAAATAAGGAAAACAAAGAAAAACAAGATAAAAGTATGGATGCAGAGATACTCATTGATACTACATATGAGGCAATAAAGCAGCATACCTACGAAGAAATAAATTACGATATGACAACAGAAAAGCAAATCCCGAAGAGGCTCTACCCAGATCTATACAATGACGGGAAAGAGGAAAAAATAGACAAAGAAAGACAAAATCTGCAACCTTTTGAAAAGAGGGAATTGCAGATTTGGAGAAAGATGTTACTACAAACATCCTAAGATATGTCAAAACTATGAAATATATGGTAAATGTGCATACTTAGATGGAGTATGGGGATGATTGCAGAGATCTGCATCCAAAAAATATGTAAAGACCTAAAAGAAGGAAAAGGATGTTAAGTTCGACAAAAAAAAATGCAAATATATGCACCCTGTAGCCATGAATCATAATCAAAATAAATAACCAACCAAGTAATAAAATCCAAAATAAGAAAGAAACAAAATAAAGAGAGAAATCAAGAATATCAGGTAAAAGAGAAAGCAAACCACCAATGAGATATGCAGAGGTGTCAGCAAAAAATTTTCAAAGCATCAGCTCCGAAATTCTACTCAAGAGATAATAACTGTATTTATTATGGAAGAGGATATTTGCAGAAACGGATTGAAAATTGCAGATTCAGACACAAAATGAATAATTATGATGAAGGAAGATCAAATATTATGGAAAAGTTGGATTTTTTTAATGTCAGAATTTCTGGAAATGAAAAAAAGAACAACATACCAGAACAGGAAAGAGACATGGGAAAATCCTTATTACTACCAGTATTAAATGAAGGAGAAAACACGCAAACCATCATAGTGATGAATGCGCAGGGTTTAGTTACGAGTAACTCAAAAAGAAAAATAGAGTACTTAGAAGAACTAACCCAAAATGAAAAGAAAATAGATATAATGAATATAAGTGAAACCTGGTATTCCCAAGAGACTGGGAATGATGATCAAATAAAAGGGTTCCAAACTTATAGATCAGATAGAAAAATAGGAATCAAGGGGGAACCGCAATATATGGGAAAGACAAAAAACAAGGAAAAAATATATGAGAAATATAGTAACTCAGAATGTGAACTAATAGCGGTAGAATTTGAATCTGAAAAATTGATGAACATAGTAATATATAGACCTCCTAATACTAAAGAGTTTGACTTAATAATTGAAAAATTGGATGATATATGTAGAAATCACAAGGACTGGACTATTCTCCTATCTGGTGACTTAACAACTTTCCTTTCGTAGAATGGAAAGAAACGAATAGGAGATTGTGGTTGTACTTATACATATAAAAAAGCAGAGAGGAATAGTAGTGCAGAAGATAAGAGGCAATTTGAAAAGCTATTAGATATGCTACTAGAATACAACATTCAACAAATAAATCACCTGCCAACAAGAAAGGAAAATACTTTAGACCTAGTATTTGTGAACGAGATGAATTATGTTAAAGAAATAATAGTTTATAATGCGAATATTTCAGACCATAATGTCATAGAATTAACAGTTCATTCCAAAGCAAGTGAAAATAAAAAGAGATAAGCAAGAAAATGAAAAAGTGGGAAGGATATGGAAAATACAACTTCTACAGTAAAATATAAAATGTCAGAAATTAATGAAGAATTAAACAAAGATTGGGATAACATTTTTCGTAAGTGATGACATAAGGGTAAATACGGAGATATTATATAAAATATTGGAGAAAAATATGAAAAATGGATATACCGAAGAAGAAAAGTAAAACATCATCATGCATACCAAGAGACAGAAGGATCTTGTCCAGAAAATCAGAAAGTGGGAAAAAAGGTCTTGCAAAAGAAAAAAAAATGCATGGAAAGTTATAGAACTAAAAAGTAAGATAGAAAATGCAGAACAAAAGATTATACAATCAAAAGAAAATGAAAAACGGGACTTGGAAGAAAAAACCCTATTAAATATCAAGCAAAACCCCAAGCTATTATACTCATATGCGAAGAAGATGATAAAAGAAGAATAGAAATAGGCCCTCTGAGAATTGAAGGAGATTAACGAATGAAAAAAAGGAACAAAAATTTGCAACATACTGGCAGAACGATATAAGAGAGAATTCACCCCTAGAATAGATAATGAAGATAATGATATAGAAGTAAGGGATGAAAATAGTGGAATATTTAGCTGACATAGATATTAATAATGAAGCTGATATTGTGCAGGCTATTAATGAAATTAAAAATGGAGCTGCTGCAGGGCCTGATGGAATTCCTGCTATTTTGTTAAAGAAAGTAGTTCATTCTATCGCAAAGCCACTTGCAATATTATTAAGACAAAGTGTAGATACAGGCAAGATTTATGATGAGCACAAATTAGCATATATTACCCCTTACTTTCAAAAAGTGGATCAAGACTAGAGGCAAGTAATTATAGGCCTGTGAGTCTAACTATCACATATTATGAAAGTGTATGAAGGGTAATGAGAAAAAATATTATGAAACATTTAATTTAAAAAAATAAAAATAATTTGTTTAATTAAAGGACAACATGGTTTTCGTACCCGGAAACAAAAAGTACACAAATCCCAACTGTTAGTCCACGTGAGAACATATTCAAAAATATGAAAAGCGGAAATGAAACAGATGTGGTTTATTTAGACTTTGCAAAAGCTTTTGATAAAGTAGACCATAATATATTAGCGAAGAAAATTAGAAAACACAATATCGTGGATAAAGTAGGAAGATGGTTTTTTTTAAAAGAATTTTTACACAACAGAAAACAGATAGTTATTGCAAACGACGAGAAATCGGATGAAGTCAAGGGTAATATCCGGTGTGCCGCAAAGGTACGGTGTTAGCTGCAATACTGTTTGTTATTATGATTGAAGACATAGACAATAATGTGAAGGATTCGGTAGTGAGTAGTTTCGCAGATGACACAAGAATAAGTAGAGAAATTACTTGTGATGAAGATAGGAACGCTCTACAAAGAGACCTTAACAAAGTATATGATTGGGCAGAGGTAAATAGGATGGTATTTAACTCTGATAAATTTGAATCAATAAATTATGGAGACAGAGAAAGAAAGCTATATGCATATAAGGGACCTAATAATGAGACCATCACAAATAAGGAAGCAGTTAAAGACCTTGGTGTGATGATGAATAGGAACATGTTATGCAATGATGAAATAGCAACTCTGTTGGCAAAATGTAAAGCAAAAATGGGAATGTTGTTACGGCACTTCAAAACAAGAAAAGCTGAACACATGATTATGCTTTATAAAACATATGTTCGTAGTCCACTTGAATATTGCAATATGATATGGTACCCACACTATCAAAAGGATATTGCACAAATAGAGAGTGTACAAAGGTCCTTTACAGCTAGAATAGAAGAAGTTAAGGACCTAGACTACTGGGAAAGACTACAATTCTTAAAATTATATAGTCTAGAAAGGAGAAGAGAACGCTACATGATAATTCAGGCATGGAAACAGATAGAAGGAATAGCAGAAAATATCATGGAACTAAAAATATCAGAAAGAAGACACGCAGAGGTAGATTAATAGTGCCCAAAAACTATACCAGGAAAAATAAGGAAAAGCACACAGGACATTAATCCACTTACGCACCAGCATCGATAATGCAGCGTCTATTCAATGCGGTGCCAGCTCATCTGAGGAATATATCAGGAGTGAGCGTAGATGTGTTTAAGAAGAATAAGCTCGACAAATATCTAAACTGCATCCCAGACCATCCAAGATTGGAAGATGCAAAAATATACCGGAAGATGTACTAGCAACTCTCTGGTAGACATTAGAGGTGCCTCACACTGAGGGACCTTGGGGCCAACCCGAACAAGATGTAAGGTCTGTAAGGTCTGTAAGGTCTGAAAGCATCACCTCCTAATATGAGCGTCCAACGCGAAAGCACGGAGGCTCCATTGTGTCGCTAATATCATTCAGGGCGCAATAATGCTATCACTCGTGCCCTGGCTTGTGATAGATAATCAGAACCTAATAATTTTTTTTTTTTGTCGTGGGGGGGGGGGGGGGGGATTACGGCATCATTCACAATGAAGCCGACCTTTATTATATTTCACGAAAGGCTGCCGCCCTGGAATTCTCTCTCTCTCTCTCTCTCTCTCTCTCTCTTCTCTCTCTCTCTCTCTCTCTCTCTCTGAGGCTTGGGGTGGACGGGGAGAGGGATGGGAGGAAAGAAGAGAGGGATAGGAGGGGGGGAGGGGGGTTTGGTTATAATGGAACTGGAATCACATTCCTTTCAGTTCCAGCTTTCCTTAACTGGAATGACGTTCAATTCAGTTCCAATTTTCTTTAACTGAAATGACATTCCTTTCAGTTCCAATTTTCCTTAACTGGAATGACATTCCTTTCAGTTCCAATTTTCCTTAACAGTATTTTCGCCTGCACTTTTTGAATGGCACTTTTGTGATATAATCAAGAAATGATTAATTGAAATGAAAATACCCGAGGCCCTCAGATCACATGATGGACCAAGGACCCATATGCAATTACAATGGTTCTTACATACCCACTATAAATAAGACGGAGCCCCCCTGTCCTCATAGTACCTGCTGACCCAGCATCCTGTGTCATATTATTTCCCTAAAAACCGGTTTTTGATGCGTGTAAATGTCTACATATTATAGGTTAAAAAAAAGCCAAAAATTATATATAAAATTCTCATTCTTGGAGGGACCAAAAAAACAGAAAGAAAAAATAAAAAAGTATGCATTCTTATAGGTTACAAAAAGAAGGAAAAGTAAGTCTACATTCTTTGAGGATAAAAAAAAGTAAAGTCCACTTTCTTAGACGTTTAACAGAAAACATACATATTCTTGGAGGTTAAAAGAAAAATACTAATAAAAGTCTAAATTGTTGGAGATTAAACAAAAAGATACATACGATGAAAATTCTACATTCTTGGAGGTTAAAAAGGAATAAATCATGAATAAAATACATTCTTGGAGGTTAAAAAGGAACAAATCATGAATAAAATTCTACATTCTTAGAGGTTAAAAAGGAATCAATCATGAATAAAATTCTACATTCTTAAAGGTTAAAAAGGAATACATCATGAATAAAATTCTACATTCTTGGAGGTTAAAAAGGAATAAATCATGAATAAAGTTCTACATTCTTGGAGGTTAAAAAGGAAAAAAATTACATATAAGTCTACATTCTTAGAAGTTAAAAAAGAAAAAAAATCACATACAAAACCATATATTCTTGGAGGTTAAAAAGAAAAAAAAAAACATTACATATAAACGTCTACAATCATGGAGTAAAAAAAAAAAACATTACATAAAATATCCAAAATTCTTGGAGGTTTAAAATAAATCTTACAGAGGTTTAAAAATAATCATATAAAAATCTACATTCTTCATGGTAAAAAAAAAAATACATGGCAAAGTCTACACTTTTGGAGAAGACCGAAAAATTTTCCATATAAAACCCTACGCGCCTGGAGGTAAAAAAAAAAAAAAAAAAAAAAAAAAAAAAAAAAAAAAAAATCTTGAATGTTAAAACTAGAAAAAAAAATATTAAACAGTTGACACAACTACACGAACAGACAAAGAAAAAAGATGCATTGTTCTACTTCATAGAAAGTCAGACATAGTACCGTGGTGCACTTTTGTCCGTCAAATGTGTTTCAATAAAGCAAGTTATTGGCAGACATGGATTGAAATCACGCCGGAAAAATAAACACGGTTATATTTGTCCTTTACTTCTGTCAATACTAAATGCAAATGGAAGAGGGGGAGTGGGGGAGGGGAGGAAGGGGGAAATGGAGGGGAGGGAGGGGCTTCTTGCTCTCTTTGTGATGCCTATGAATATTTTAGGCCGGAACATTTTTCAGTGCGAGTTGCCTTAGAGCGTTCGATTATTTATTCAATTATTTATTTACTTATTTATCTGTTTTATTTACAAATTCTTTCATTTATTCATTAGTGATGAAAGAAAAGTAAAGCTAACATATAATTCTTAGAGGAAACTGGATTTAAATTATTAGATAAATTATTCACTTTAAAAACATACTTAAATGTATGAATAATTCATGCTGAATGATATATATATATATATATATATATATAGATATATATATATATATATATATATATATATTTGTGTGTGTATTATATATATAAATATAAATATATATATATATATATATATATATATATTATACACATATATATATATATATATATATATATATATATATATATATAATATAGAGAGAGAGAGAGACGAGAGAGAGGAAGGAGAGAGAGAGAGAGATACTCACAACAGAATGCTATAGGATTCTTCACGCTTTGTACTCTGTATTCTTGGAGGCAAATGTTCAAATTCATATGTACGAGAGGCAAAAAAGCGACCTCACAAAAAAAAAAAAAAAAAAAAAAACATCTGAAGAACTTCATTCTAATAGAAAATATTTCAGATAAAAATATGTAATTTAGTTGTCTAAATATATAAAACTATTTCAAATTCAATATTAAGTAATTAATATATATATATATATATATATATATATATATATATATATATTATTGTGAATTATTAACATGTGCCGACTATGCCAGTAAATTATACTATTTAAGGAAGGAGGGGAATAGGGGGGGGGGGGGGGGGGGGGGGGGGGGGCCGGAGAGAATGTGCCATTCAATGAAGGGGGGAGGGGTAGTTTTAGAAAAGGTTGAAAACCACTGGATTACAAAATATTATTGTCTAATGTGACGACCGAAATTACGTCAACGTACACACCTCTCTTTCTCTTCTATTCATTCTGTGAGATTTCCCCTCCTCTTCCAATTTCCTTTTAGACAGGGGGGAGGTGGGGGCGGTGGATGTGGTGTGGTGGGGTGGCGCCAAAAGCTTTCCATGCATGAATTGAAAATCAGGTTGTTGTGCTCATAACCACATGCAAATAGACGAGTAACTGAGAAAATAAGAGGCTAGGGTGGAAGTACTACTGGCATATTTGGAGGAGGAGGAGGAGGAGGAGGAGGAGGAGGAGGAGGAGGAGGAGGAGGAGGAGGAGGGAGAAGAGGAGGAGGAGGTTAGAAGAGGTTGGTGTAGAGAGGAAGAGGAGGAGGGGTAAGGAGGTAAGGAGGAGGAGGAAGGAGGAGGAGGAGGAGGAGGAGAGCAGGAGGTAAAGGAGGTGGAGAGAAAAGGAGAGGAGGAGGGTGAAAATGAGGAGGTTCTAGGGAGAAGATGAGGAGAAGGGAGAGAGAAGGGAAGAGAGGAGAGGTAACGAAGAGGTAAGGTAGACCTTTCAAACATTGCTCACTGCACCGAACTTCTTCTGAACACATCAGCTACCTTACAGACCTTACCTTACAGACCTTACATCTTGTTCGGGTTGCCCCAGGTCCCTCGTGTGAGGCACCTCTAATGTCTACCAGAGAGTTGCTAGTACATCTTCCGGTATATTTTGCATCTTCCAATCTTGGATGGTCTGGGATGCAGTTTAGATATTTGTCGAGCTTATTCTTAAACACATCTACGCTCACTCTGATATATTCCTCAGATGAGCTGGCAACGCATTGAATAGACGCTGCATTATCGATGCTGGTGCGTAGTGGATTAATGTCCTGTGCTTTCCTATTTTTCCTGGTATATTTTTGGGCACTATTAATCTACCTCTGCTTGCTCTTTCTGATTATTTTTAGTTCCATGATATTTTCTGCTATTCTTCTATCTGTTTCCATGCCTGAATTATCATGTAGCGTTCTCTTCTCCTTTCCAGACTATATAATTTTAAGAATTGTAGTCTTTCCCAGTAGTCTAGGTCCTTAACTTCTTCTATTCTAGCTGTAAAGGACCTTTGTACACTCTCTATTTGTGGCAATATCCTTTTTGATAGTGTGGGCACCATATCATATTGCAATATTCAAGTGGACTACGAACATATGTTTTTATTTTATAAAGCATAATCATGTGTTCAGCTTTTCTTGTTTTGAAGTGCCGTAACAACATTCCCATTTTGCTTTACATTTTGCCAACAGAGTTGCTATTTGATCATTGCATAACATGTTCCTATTCATCATCACACCAAGGTCTTTAACTGCTTCCTTATTTGTGATGGTCTCATTATTAGGTCCCTTATATGCATATAGCTTTCTTTCTCTCGTCTCCATAATTTATTGATTCAAATTTATCAGAGTTAAATACCATCCTATTTACTCTGCCCAATCATATACTTTGTTAAGGTCTCTTTGTAGAGCGTTTTTCCTATCTTCATCACAAGTAATTTCTCCTACTTATTCTTGTGTCATCTGCGAACTACTCACTACCGAATCCTTAACATATTGTCTATGTCTTCAATCATAATAACAAACAGTATTGCAGCTAACACCGTACCTTGCGGCACACCGGATATTACCTTGGCTTCATCCGATTCTCGTCGTTTGCAATAACTATCTGTTTTCTGTTGTGTAAAAATTCTTTTAACCATCTTCCTACTTTATCCACGATATTGTGTTTTCTAATTTTCTTCGCTAATATATTATGGTCTACTTTATCAAAAGCTTTTGCAAAGTCTAAATAAACCACATCTGTTTCATTTCCGCTTTTCATATTTTTGAATATGTTTTCACGGTGGACTAACAGTTGGGTTTGTGTACTTTTTCCGGGTACGAAACCCATGTTGTCCTTTATTAAACAAATTATTTTTTATTAAATGTTTCATAATATTTTTCTTCATTACCCTTTCATACACTTTCATTATATGTGATGTTAGACTCACAGGCCTATAATTATTTGCCTCTAGTCTTGATCCACTTTTGAAAGTAGGGGTAATATACGCTAATTTGTGCTCATCAATATATATTGCCTGTATCTACACTTTGTCTTAATAATATTGCAAGTGGCTTTGCGATAGAATGAACTACTTTCTTTAACAAAATAGCAGGGAATTCCATTCAGGAGGCCCTGCAGCAGCTCCATTTTTAATTTCATTAATAGCCTGCACAATATCAGCTTCATTAATATCTATGTCAGCTAAATATTCACTATTTTCATCCCTTACTTCTATATCATTATCTTCATTATCTATTCTTAGGGGTGAATTCTCTCTTATATCGTTCTGACCAGTATGTTGCAAATTTCCTTTTTTCATTCGTTAATCTCCTTCAATTCTCAGAGGGCCTATTTCTATTCTTCTTTTATTCATCTTCTTCGCTATGGAGTATATAGTTTGGGGTTTTGCTTGATATTTAATAGGGTTTTCTTCCAAGTCCGTTTTTCATTTTCTTTTGATTGTATAATCTTTTGTTCTGCATTTTCTATCTTACTTTTTAGTTCTATAACTTTCCATGCATTTTTTTCTTTTGCAAGACCTTTTTCCACTTTCTGATTTTCTGGAACAAGATTCTTCTGTCTCTTGGTATGCATGAATGATGTTTACTTTTCTTCTTCGGTATATATTTTTCCACTATTATCTCCAATATTTATATAATATCTCCGTATTTACCCTTATGTCATCACTTACGAAAATGTTATCCCAATCTTTGTTTAATTCTTCATTAATTTCTGACCATTTTATATTTTTACTGTAGAAGTTGTATTTTTCCATATCCTTCCCACTTTTTCATTTCTTGCTTATCTACTATTTTCACTTGCTTTGGAATGAACTGTTAAATTCTATGACATTATGGTCTGAAATACTCGCATTATAAACTATTATTTCTTTAACATAATTCATCTCGTTCACAAATACTGGAGTCTAAAGTATTTTCCTTTCTTGTTGGCAGGTGATTTATTTGTTGAATGTTGTATTCTAGTAGCATATCTAATAGCTTTTCAAATTGCCTCTTATCTTCTGCACTACTATTACTCTCTCTTTTTTATATGTATAAGTACAACCACAATCTCCTATTCGTTCTTTCCATTCTACGAAAGGAAAGTTGAAGTCACAGATAGGAGAATAGTCCAGTTCCTTTGTGATTTCTACATATATCATCCAATTTTTCAATTATTAAGTCAAACTCTTTAGTATTAGGAGGTATATATTACTATGTTCATCAATTTTTCAGATTCAAATTCTACCGCTATTAGTTCACATTCTGAGTTACTATATATCTCATATATTTTTCCTTGTTTTTTTGTCTTTCCCATATATTGCGGTTCCCCCTTGATTCCTATTTTTTCTATTCTGATCTATAAGTTTGGAACCCTTTTATTTGATCATCATTCCTAGTCTCTTGGAATACCAGGTTTCACTTATATTCATTATATCTATTTTCTTTTCATTTTGGGTTAGTTCTTCTAAGTACTCTATTTTTCTTTTTGAGTTACTCGTAACTAAACCTGCGCATTCATCACTATGATGGTTTGCGTGTTTTCTCCTTCATTTAATACTGATAGTAATAAGGATTTTCCCATGTCTCTTTCCTGTTCTGGTATGTTGTTCTTTTTTTCATTTCCAGAAATTCTGACATTAAAAAAAATCCAACTTTTCCATAATATTTGATCTTCCTTCATCATAATTATTCATTTTGTGTCTGAATCTGCAATTTTCTCCGTTTCTGCAATATCCTCTGCATAATAAATACAGTTATTATCTCTTGAGTAGAATTTCGGAGCTGATGCTTTGAAATTTTTTGCTGACACCAATCTGCATATCTCATTGGTGGTTTGCTTTTCTCTTTTACCTGATATTCTTGATTTCTCTCTTTATTTGTTTCTTTCTTATTTTGGATTTTATACTTGGTTGGTTATTTATTTGATTATGATTCATGGCTACAGGGTGCATATATTTGCATTTTTTGTCGAACTTACATCCTTTTCCTTCTTTTAGGTTTTTACATATTTTTGGATGCAGATCTCTGCAATCATCCCCATATCCATCTAAGTATGCACATTTACCATATATTTCATAGTTTTGACATATCTTAGGATGTTTGTAGTAACATCTTTCTCCAAATCTGCACTTCCCTCTTTTCAAAAGGTTGCAGATTTTGTCTTTCTTGTCTATTTTTTCCTCTTCCCGTCATTGTATAGATCTGGGTAGAGCCTCTTCGGGATTTGCTTTTCTGTTGTCATATCGTAATTTATTTTCTTCGTTAGGTATGCTGCTTTATTGCCTCATATGTAGTATCAATGAGTATCTCTGCATCCATACTTTTATCTTGTTCTTTGTTTTCCTTATTTTTTCTGTCATTTCATTTTTGTTTACTTCTCTTCCGTTTTCCTCTTCTTCTTTTTCTTCTTCTTCTTCCTCTTCCTCTTCTTCTTCATCCTCAACTATTTGTACATTCAATCTTGATTTAATAACATTGTCTATCCATGATAGACATGTTGAACAAAAAATTCTTGTATCCTTTCTCAAATCTTGTATTACCTCAGCACACTGTGGATGGGTCGGAATGTTGCATGCAGCACATTTTCTGATTAGGTTTTGTGGATTGACTATGCTATACCAAACCTTACACAGTTGCATGCTTTTGGCATTCTTTTTCCTAATGCATCAATTAGTATATTCACAAGATTCACCTTATTCATTTTCTTTGTCGGAATATGTTGGTTTATGTATATTTTCTTTATGAGTCTCTTGACCACTTGGATTTTATTTGGAACTTCTTCAATTATTTTCAAGATGTTTTCATTAGATTTGTTCCAGTTTGAAGGATTATATCCTTCTAATATATCTATGAATGCTTTTGTATCTTTTTGGTTAGGACTGTTGCTGATTTCATAGATGAGAAATGCCAGTTCCCTTCCTGCTACCTCATCGTATTGCGAATCTGCTAAACACGTCAAATTACGCCACCTTTTCCCGCAGTTGGAACTTACTGCCATCTTGTTCTGATTTATAGTATTACACTTGATAACTAACTTAGAAGACGCTTTATCCTACTATTTTCACACTAATCTTATCACCGATAGTTCACGAACACTTCTAGATATTTCTCAAATTCTAGTCGTATGTTAAACTTGTGATATCTGTTGATTATTGTGACTTCACGCGGGTACGTCTCACCAAGCAAGGTTTTCTCCTATTCCTCCTGCAGAGAGAGAAGAGAGAAGAGAGAGAGAGAGAGAGAGAGGAGAGAAGAGAGAGCAATACACCTAAATAATTAAG
>NC_087201.1:158296570-158335031 GCF_015104395.2 Macrobrachium nipponense | reverse complement strand
CACCTAAATAATTAAGACACCAATTAAGAAAGCTTATTGAAAGTGGAGACTTGGGGTGGTCTGACCGACACTTATTAAAAAGGAAATTTTCTAGAGACTTTTCACTAGTATTTTTCAGCCGTACAATTCGTCTTTCAGATTTTTGTTAGATTTAATGGTAGTTTTTCCCTCCACTTGAGTAGTTGTTAGTGTTTGTGTAGGTCGAAGATCATCAGAGGTAGCAGTCAAAGAGGACCATCAAAGGAAACCGGTCGTGATCAATGATCGGTGATTATTTGGACATTTTCAAGTAACTCTGACTTGGATCTAGACAGTTTCGAGTAACATCTAAGGTTAACTTTTAACTGCTAAATAAGCAAGACTTAAAAAACGAATAGAGTAAAACGCTGGAATGGCGAAATAAGTGAGGTTGAAAATGTCGTTAATTATTTCCCATAAGAACATGAAAATCATTGGTTTGCAACTCACTAAGCTCTCTCCTCGAGGCATGGTCACTGAAGAAATACGTTACCCTATGATAAAGGGCCTCTTTGTTATTCTCACAAGCGAATAACGAACTATATCACTGTAGTTGATGCAACGCGCCTCAGATTTACCTATACCTTGAGCGCTAACGCCCCTACTAATTGTAGCTGTCACTTATAAAAAAAAAAAAAACAATAAAAAAAAAATAAAAATTGCTGAAAAACACAGCTGACATTTCATGGTCTTCAATTCTTCAGGCGTCTGGCGATGCCTTTTAAAAATGTTGATCGCTGAGGAGTGAGATGTCGGTTAACTAAATTAATGAAAAAAAAATATATAAATAAATAGCGTCTGTCTGTCATTCAACGTTAGGGTTGGGAGGGTTGTTGTAATAATAGATTACCAGTATGTGTTAAAGACGGGATTAGGAAAAACTGATGAAAGTGTATTACATAAGCATAGATACACACCTAACAATATATATATATATATATATTTATATATATATATATATATATAACATATATATATATATATATATATATATTATATATATATATATATATATATGTAAACCGAAGGGAAATGTTTTAGTTGATATTAAGTTCGTCGCCTCATGGGTATCTAATAAATGGAGCTCATAAAAACGCCAAAATATAGAGAGAAAATACTATATTTCAGAGACTGAAATAATATAGTATTTTCTATCTATATTGGTGTTTTATGGGCTCCTTTTATTAGATATATATATGTATAAATATATATATTATATATATATATCTATATATATATATAATATATATATCCTGCATCCACTGAATGTTTAACACTATAAGTTAAAATACCCCTCACACAAAGTTGAAAAATAAAAACTTTAAATTCACCCGGAAAAAAAAAAAAAAAAATAAAATCCCAAGCCTAAAAAAATCACAGGAATAAAAAAACTTCCCATCGTGACAATTGTTCGAGAGAAGAAGAAGAAGAAGAAGAAGAAGACGAGAAGAAGAAGAAGAAGGAATAGGTCACTCTCCGAATATCGGAGTGGGAGCCACAGCGATCGTTAAAAGGCCAGCGATGAAATATTCACCTGTAGAATTCGTCACCTGGGCCTTCCACCGGGGTCTACAGGACCCTCCCATACCTGTATTTCTCATCAAAATTACCCCGTCTTATGCCTTCTCCATTAGCAACCCTCCACCCCCCCAACCCCCACCCACCTAATGAACGCATTAACCTCATTACCGCCCACGCATGCGCATGTGTTGTTCAGAAGTTCAATGTTTCGTATGTTTCCAAATGACTGTTCGACAATAAAGCGATCTTCCACGAGGGATCTGTTAAACGAATTATGTTCTCTTGTGTTGAATTTTCATGGACGCATCATTGACATATATCTGAAACATCCAATAAATGTGAAAGGAATTACGAGCAGGACTTTCATTATGTTGTTTACACTATAGCGTTAATGACAAACAGTATGAATCTAGAGTCAGACAATTGCTGATACGAATGCGCACCTAATTTTGGAAGGAATATCTCAGATTAGCAACAAGGGAATAAGGACGAAATGTACTTATGTCAATAGGGTGGACAAGCATCTAAGGATGATATCTCCCATTAAGGGTACTTCACGGGGACAATAACAGGCAATGAGGGTTTCTCGTGGGCACAGAGAAATAGGCAACTCCCGAAGACCCAGAATTGGATGTCTCGGGAACACCAAAGAAATGGAATGAGCGTATATAAAATCAGTACATCCACTTCACGATTTCACTCTTAGTCCCACTAAGCCCAAGAAACCTTATTGCAAACAATCTGCCTCATCGCAAACAATCCAGTCAATTTTGGTCATATTATAGTAGGCCTGCTAACTACAGAATATCCTGTAGACAGAACATCAAGGACTGGATGTCTCATGGCATCTCAGTCTAAACTGGAGGACTTATGAGTAAACCATTCATAGCTAGATAGCTCTTATACTGCGAATTTTGTGGACTATCCACCATGACTAGCCCTTAGAACATGGAATCTTGTGTACAGCCCACTCAGTCTAGCCACTCTGGTCAAGACGTCTTGCATCCACCCAATCCAGAACTGTTATGTCTACCTCAGGCCTTTCAAGACTCGATATCTCAAGTGCAGTCTACATAGGGCAACAGACCTGATGGCAGACCACCTAATAAAAGACCACGCACGAGTAGTCCATCTCATCTGATACATTGTGTGATGTCATCTGAAGCTCCTCCAGCACTGAAGAACTTATGGACAGTCCAATCTTGACTCCTGAAGGACTATATACCTTGCGGTTACCCCATCAATGAATGTGATATAAATCCCAAGTGATAGTGCACATCTGAGGAGCAGCACCTCAAGGACAAAACAGATCATAAACAGCACAAACATGGCTGGAGATCTCTAAATCAGTAACATAGAATTGTTTGTTTGTATGGTGCTTTTATGTTGCATGGAACCAGCAGTTATTCAGCAACGGGACCAACGGCTTTACGTGACTTCCGAACCACGTCGAGAGTGAACTTCTGTCACCAGAAATACACATCTCTCACTCCTCAATGGAATGGCCGAGAATAGAACCCAAGACCACCGAGGCGGGACGCCAATACCATACCAACCACGCCACTGAGGCGCTTTAACATGGGATTGGATATCAAGAGAGCAGATCAACCAGGACTACAGATCTTGTTAACTATCAAGCAAGGGTTGAATACCTCTTGTGCAGCCCAGAAAGAGCTGTAATCTTGTGCCTTCCCACAAGACGGGGGGAAATTGAACACATCTACCCGGCACTGAAGTTCTAAATACTGACAATGGTTGGGAGACATGCTAAAACCAAGAGCGGATACCAAATAGGATGCTCTCCCTGGACTGGATATCTCATGAGCTGACCTTATCCTTGTGAGGCAGACCATCCAAGCCCATTTTCTCATGGCAATCCCAATCAGGATTGGTGAACTCATGGTCAGGCAACTCAGGTAGGATATCTTGTGGGAACATCGCAAAGTCCTGAGTATTTCGTGTACAGTCTGCCACAGAAATGTCTTATGAGAAGCCCAGAAGCGCCGGATATTATAGTGGACAGTCACCAAAAATGGTTGCTTTTTTGTTTTGTATGGTGCTTTGACGTTGCATGGAACCATAGGTTATTCAGCAACGGGACCAACGGCTTTACGTGACTTCCGAACCACGTCGAGAGTGAACTTCTATCATCCGAAATACACATCTCTCACTCCTCAATGGGATGGCCGAGAATCGAACCCGCGACCACCGAGGTGGAACGCCAATACCATACCAACCACGCCACTGAGGCACTACGGAAATGTTTCCCTCACAAGACCTCACACTCACTACAAAAAACTCAAAATTCTTGTTTATTTGGTGCGTCTTATAAGAATGCAAGTATTTCATGAATTAATTAATAATAATCATAAAACGCCCGTTGACTACGGCTTCAAACACACAAACATACACTATAGAAAGCTTTTGGAAGCTACTATTTATTGTTGGAATTAGTGCAGATGCATGACGAGTTCGAAAAACTGCTGACATCATGACAAATGTGCGACGTGAACCACAGTTTACGTAAACAACCGTCATCCAACTCCAATAAACATTTTCGTGACGACAAACCTTCGAAGCGACATGTAAGGACAAAAATAAATAACCTCTGGAACCGACTTAGATAATAAATCTAAGTCTTCTGTCAGCAGTAAGGACAAGAGAGAGAGAGAGAGAGAGAGAGAGAGAGAGAGAGAGAGAGAGAGAGAGAGAGAGAGAATGGTAAAACTATCTACGGTCACTTATATGATGGCATTTAAAGTTTGATAGCCATCAGTGCGTGAAGATGAAACTTAAGAAAATGGTGTGTGTGGAGAGAGAGAGAGAGAGAGAGAGAGAGAGAGAGAGAGAGATCGGATTGAATGATAAAATAAAGCTACGTTTACTTGAATGACATGATAAAAAAAGATCGCAAAACATGAAGAGATTGATAACCTGAATGTACACACTCTCTCTCTCTCTGTCTCTCTCTCGCTCTCTCTCT
Source organism: Macrobrachium nipponense (assembly GCF_015104395.2). NCBI lineage: Eukaryota > Metazoa > Arthropoda > Malacostraca > Decapoda > Palaemonidae > Macrobrachium > Macrobrachium nipponense. Next base: position 158,330,509 of record NC_087201.1, on the reverse strand, counting down.
CTCTCTCTCTCTCAGCGTTTTTTTTCTTTTTTTTTTTTTTTAAACCAATCAGACGACGCAATACAGTATTCCCTTTACATCTGCATCTTATTTAAACTTTGCTTTCGCGAATCGAATGCCTAACCTCAGATATGGTGTTTTCGCTAAATATATTCAATCTTACACATAACACTTAATTTTCAACTGTTTATGTAATTTACAATTTACAAAATTTATTATTTTGACAATTTAACAATAATACGAGAAGCCTTTTGAAAAGAAAGAAAAAAAGTTTATCATAATGCCAGGCTAAATAAAACTGCTAAGTAAGATTGACTCATTTTAAATTTATCGTTGATTTATTAAATAATATATATATATATATATATATATATATATATATGTATATATATATAAATAAATATATATATATATATATATATATATAAATATATATATATATATAATATTATATAATATATATAGCTCTAAATGTATTTTTACATTTACAGCATTCTGGATTTCTTTACCAATAATAATAATAATAATAATAATAATAATAATAATAATAATAATAATAATAATAATAATAATAAACTTTATTTCAGCTTAAACCCCATAAATCATTAATTAATTAGGAACACAAAATATAATCTTTCTTAAGTAACCCGCCATGACGGTGCAAGGTTCTCCTCGTCTCCTACGTTTATAGAAGTAAATGGATAAAAAAAAAATAAAAAAAAAAAAAATTAAAAAAAAAAATTAAAATTTTTACCTCGTCTAAAACCTGAAGCGCTTCGGAAGGTACCATAGCAATCAGCCCGCGAACGAAAATGCCACCCTTTGTGAGGAGTGACCACAGACGTATTCTCATCTCTCTCTCTCTCTCTCTCTCTCCACAGTACGTACTCCACCACCGCTACATCATCCATCACCCAACAGTTAGGTACAAAGAAACGTTAAACAATAAGAACAACAATCACACGATAGACTGACAACAATCACGGGTCACAATGGCACTTGCGCACAACAACAATAAACACAATACAAACGTGTTTTACTAATTCGTACGAGGAAAAAAAAGAGACAAAAAAAAAAAAACTACTAATCTTGAATATCTGAAGAAAAGGGACAAAGATGCACGCAGAGTCGATCGGTATATGAATTAACATTCCGAAAATGCGTAAAAGTTCGTTGTTGAAAGTTTTTGCCAGAATCCCCCTACCTCCGCATTCCAGTCCGCCACTCACTGTAAATCGTTAAGAAATTCTTTGCAAGACCGATCTCTGACCTTTTCATTTTGCACGATAAGTCTCCTCAACCAAATTCTCGAAGAAGGGCTTTATCAACTCCTTTTTTTCAGTTTTCTGTAAAAGAAAACTATTCTGTCCGCCCTCACATCTTAAAAAACTACTGAGGCTAGAGAGCTGCAAATTGGTACGTACGTCATCCAACCTCCAATCATCAAACATACCAGGTTGCAGCCATCTAGCCTCAGTAGTTGTTATGTTATTCCAGGTTAAAGTTAGCCGGGCCGTGGATGAAAGCTTCATGGGACGAGGCTCATACAGCATTATACGCTGTACAGAAAACTCAATCTTCGGCGCATTTTTTAAAGCTTGTTCATGATAAGTTTCGCAAACCAATGACTGGAGAAAGAGCTTCATCAACTCATTTTTTGCCGGTGGGGGTTGTGGGGGGTGGGGGGTGGGGGGAAGGGAACGGCTTAATCAGAATCCATTTCTTTTATTTGTTTCCTTAGTCATTATTAAAAGGAAGACGATTAATCATCAACCACAGTTCTGGGATTCGCGAGGCGTCACTTTCGGCGCCAAGCGGAGAATGGTTTTTTGTTTTTTTGTTTTGTTGAATCTTTCCAGTTGGCGGCAATTCTCTCGACGCAGGATACTCGATATTCTATTATTTCGCCGTACCTCAAGAGAACCAAATACATACTCAATACTTATTAAAAAAAAAAACATCTATCATAAATACCCGAATATCTTCCATGACGGACACAAAATAAGATAAAAAAAAAAAAAAAAAAAAAAAGTCTTAAATAAAATATGAATGATTTCGCGTCCAATTAAACCTTGCGCATCCGCGCTCAGACCAAAATGAGGGAAAAATGCAAATAAAATAATCGACTTGAAAGAAGGACAGATAATAAGATGGCAACCAGACGACTCCCTCTCTCTCTCTCTTGAAGAGAGAGAGAGAGAGAGAGAGAGAGAGAGAGAGAGAGAGAGAGAAAGTCCCAGTTGAGTCGACACTTACCGTGTGGCTCGAGACAAAGGCTATTCAGCTGGGCTGTCTCCAAATTAATGAGTCTGGGTGTGATTTTGCGGCCTTAATAAGTCGTGTAAAGGCCCCGGGAGACTCTTGAGGAATATTAATTAATGCGGAAAGACAATGGGACAGGTAGAATTGGAAAAGGGAGAAGAAGAAGAAGAAGAAAAAAAAAGATAAAGGGACATAACAAAAATAAAAACAAAAGACGCCCACGCTTGGTATGTTTATCAACCCCTTAGGGTACTACCCTATACCTCCAGACTTTTCTCTCTCGTGTCATCTTCTGGTCTCCTGGTACAGGTGTCATCTTCGGAGAGAATTCTCATCTGTTAAGAGCCGATGGCTACACAAATTTCTAATAAGTGAATCATCTATGCGACTGGAAATACCTGCCGACTGATATACTCTTTAGTGAATTTACCTGAATCTTGAATTAACTGGATACGTATTAAATACACAATGTTGGACATACAGTTATATACACACGCACATAAAATTTTTATATGTGTGTACACCTCATTTAAACGGGATTTTATTTAACTGGACGATGAGGACAGTTGGTCCTTGAATACTTGTAACGTTTGTGAATAAAATCTCCATTAATTACCTCCTTGTTTAAATGATGTCCTGTTATTCAGTGGTATGAATGCAAGGCACAATTATTATATAGATATATATATATATATATATATATATATATTTATATATATATTAATATATATATATATATAACTAACTCAATAAAGAGATAGTACATAATTGATCATTTAGGCAACAGTTGGAAGATATATATATATATATATATATATATATATATATATATATATATATATATATATATATATATATCTACTCACTATTCTCACTATCTAGTACAGATTTACTCTAGCTTCATAGCAAGCCTACGCAACGCTCATAAGATGTCATTGACAGATGTCTTGTTTAACACGCCAACGTTTAACGAACTGCGCACACATGCGCGCAGTTACGGACCGAAAGAATTTTCGAAGACACGCTGCTGGTGATGACGGATCGGATGTTTGTAAAGATGGAAAACGCTGTCTAGTGATGATAAGCTGTCTTCTTTATATACTTTCATTTTTTTTTAAACTGAATTAAGATTCGGTTTTTATTCTAGAGTTACAGAATTTGTAGCCCAATACTTTTTCTGTTCATAAACCCCTTTTTTTTTCCCTGTTTATGAATCACCTACACACACACACACTCTTGCTTGTTCAAGAACTCAGAATTATACCTTGCTAGCGGACATCACACGATGCAGTTCGTGATTAAATATCTATACATTTAATCAGGACAAGGAGCCATTGCAGTATTCAAATTTTTGCAATTAATTAATTTGCTGTTTTATAACTGATAGCCTTATAGAGTTTCCAGTAAACACAGACAGGCAGCCAGAAAACAAACAAAACATATATATATATATATATATATAATATATATATATAAATTCTTCTGTTAAAACTGATACGTCCTGAAGTATTTTGTCTTTATATATATATATATATATATATATATATATATATATATATATATAGTATATATTTATATAAATACACATATACGTATATGTATACATTATATAATATATAATATATTTAAATATTATAATTCTTATATATATATTTATAATATATATAATATATATATATATATATATCTTTATATATATATAATAATATAATATATATATAATAATATTACAATATATTTTTTTACTATATATATAGGGTATATATATATATCTATATATATATATATATAATATATGTATATATATATGATATAATATAAGTATATAATTTATATTTTATATAATATAGATATATATTAATATAATTTATGTTTTATGTATGTATGTATGCGAATGTATAAAAAAACTATAACCATATTTACAGCCTTCCTTTGACGCCACTGATCGTTAAATACACAGCATCCTTCCCACTGACGCAACCATTGATGTTTATGTGTTTCTCTCTCTCTCTCTCTCTCTCTCTCTCTCTCTCTCTCTCTCTCTCTCTATCTCTACCAAAATCGCAAAAGAAACCAATTTATTTTGTCTCAAATGTCGAAGCTGCTCTTCTCTTCTCTTTCCTGGGAAAGGGGGGATAGGTGTTAGGAGAGGGGGAGGTGGGGGGGGAGGGTAGGAGGCGCACGTGATTATCGAAATATCATAAAATCGAGAACTGAAAGAACTTCTTTCGAGACGGAATTCTGCGCGATTAGAATTTTCTTCAAAAAAAAAAAAAAAAAAAAAAAAAAAAAAAAAAACAATGCGCCAAGGAGAAGAAATTACTGCGGTTGAGTCCGATAAATAAATACAAAAAAACTGAGACGATAGTCTGAAGAAAAGGCGTTATTAATAAAAAAAAAATGGAAAAAATACATAAAAATAAATAGAAACTGGGACTAAGCGTCATTTGCATTTAATGAGACGACAGTCAGACGAAAAGGTGTGTAATTATACGGTCTCAATTTTCTGCAGATTTGCTATGTATAGTATATTCACATCACCCGTGCATCTGATGTCCAAGCCCGTCCCTTACGACGCGCCTGATTGGCTGTTGATAAGCCAATCGCAGGGCTGGAAACTCTCGGTCTCTCTCTCGAGAGAGTTCACATGGGTAGGATCTATGTTCCACCTTTCATGAGGGATACAGGAGAGGTGGAACATACATGTGAACTCTCTCTCTCTCTCTCGAGTGAGACTGAGAGTTTCCAGCCCTGTGATTGGCTTATATACAGCAGCCAATCAGGAGCGTCGTAAGGGACGGGCCTAGACATCGGATGCACGGTTGGTGTGAATCTACCGTAGTACACATTCTGACATCCATCATCTAGCGGGTTTCTTTTATTCGGCCATTAATCACAAATATGAGTTTTACGATCTCGTGCTCCCGCTCATAAAGGCTCAGGCAGGTGTTCGGCATTCCAGGCATTGCGGAGGAGATCGGCCGCCCCTTCCTTAGCACCTGCAATGGAGAGAGAGAGAGAGAGAGAGAGAGAGAGAGAGAGAGAGAGTCAAAAGTATATACGGTGAAAATCAAAGATGGTGTAAAAAATTTTTTTTCTTTTTTTGAGAGAGAGAGAGAGAGAGAGAGAGAGAGAGAGAAAAGTGTTATATGGTGAAAATCAGAGAGAGTCAAGTGTATATACGGTAAAAATCAGGGATGGTGTATGAGAGAGAGAGAGAGAGAGAGAGAGAGAGAGAGAGAGAGAGAGAGAGAGACATGTCCAGTGTATAAACAGGATATAAGATACAAACATGGTAAACCGCGGTTCTAAATAGAATATTAACTCTTATATTTCCCTCTCCATATTCTTACAGTATCAGGTTTTAATAATACAACGCCAAGATTCTTTAGGACTTCGTGTAAAGGAGACGACTCATTAAAAAAAATAAAAAAAATATCACGTGCTGCTTGATGCTCGGCCTAATAGGATTTAAAGTTTTAAATCCAGTGCGCCCCCCTAGATTAAAAAAAAAGAAAAAAAAAAAAAAAAAAAAAAAAAAAACGACCGTTATTATCACTTTAAGTTCCAGTAAATTTCGGCTCCCAATTGCCATTTTCTTTCGAAAACTGTTTAGTTTTCCAATGTTCAAACGTTTCTTCGAGGACAAATCTGTGAGCAAGAGCCCGTGCTAGCGTAAGGTCAGCTAAGTCACAAATACAAACAACTATAATCATTGTACCGGAAGCCAAGACCTATATACAATTCGAAGTCCTGAAGTTTCGTTTAAAAAGAAAAGAGAGAAGTATTTCTCCCTCGACCCCCCCACCCCTCCCAGCCCGTCCTCCCCCTGCCCACCCATCCCTTTGTCTCCCATTATAAAAAAAAGCTCCACCAATCCTCCTGAGCCCCAGGATAATCACTTAAGCCCTTAAGTCGCGCTCTAATTGCATTTCCGAAAACAACAAAAATGTTCGGCATTATAAAGTACACGCGAGGATTTGTTGTGCTTCGCCTTCACCTTCCTTACCTTTCCCGCGGTAGTCGCCCTTTGGGATGTAATAGGTCTCTCTCTCTCTCTCTCTCTCTCTCTCTCTCTCTCTCTCTCTCTCTCTCTCTCTCCTTCACATGCAAGATATGTGACACGCGGAATAAAATGCCACCAGAAGTTGTAAACAGCAACAGTGTGGAAGAGTTTGAAAGAAAGCTTAGACGAAATCATTAGGACACTTTGCATACACAGTAAATAAAACCTGCTCCTACAGGTAAGTGAGCGAAGGATGTCTCCTCGGATGGACTAACAAGTCTTTGAGACATCCTAATCCTTGTAACCTTGTAACACACACTCTCTCTCTCTTTCTCTCTTAAAATATGGAACGGTCACGAACGTGGAGATAAAATGTGGCACAGCTGAAAAATATTAAATAGGATATGACCATCATCTTGTTACCGATTTAAATCTAACAGGTCGTCGACATCTATATAAGTAAGGTCAAGCTTAATGAACTCATTTCTAAATCCAAATTTGTGGAATACGCGGGGCTGTTTACTATCACTCAAATCGTGCAGGTATATACAGCTCAAAGTTCCAAAACAACATCTCTTCGCGAAAAATATATCAAAACAGGTTTCTCTTCAGTGGCGCAATATTGCTGCAAAACTCAAGTCGTGAAACTGTTGCTTCAAGTAAAGGTTGTCTATTTTATAGTTACCAAGTAGCAAAATTATACTGGTGAGGGCAATGTGGCGATTTTACCTTCGTGGATGTTCGCATAACTGTCACGGAAACTGGAATACGGTAGATAAGTCGTAAGGGCGAAATTGAAAAGGTTTTGTCAAACAAAAATATTGACGGACGAGGAAGCTAAGCTTATCAAAACTAACCGTTTTTAGGAAATACCCCAAAATAACAACGCTGTTTAAATCTATCTGAGTGTGAACGCTTAGGTAAAAGGAACAGACACTAATATTTTATGATCCCGTAACTAATAAAAACCCATAAATTCTACTGATTAATAATGGGGAAAGCTGTACATTCAGTGGTGAGGGCGAACTCTTGCAACGGATGCTCTCTTCTCTCTCTCTCTCTCTCTCTCTCTCTCTCTCTCTCTCTCACTAAAACTGAAGAGATACAACACATCCCACTGTGGGAACTTCTTTGCATACGAGATATGTGACACGCTGAATAAACTGCCGCCAGAAGTTATAAACAGCAACAGTGTAGAATAGTTTAAAAGAAAGCTAGACAAAATCATGAGGACACTGTGAATGCCCAGTAAAACCTGCTCCTATAGATAAGTGAGCGCATGATGTCTCCTCGGATGGACTAAAAAGTCTTTGAGACATTCTAATCCTTGTAACTTGCAACTATCTCTCTCTCTCTCTCTCTCTCTCTCTCTCTCTCTCTCTCTCTCCTCTGCGTCATTCTGTGTGCGTGATGAATTGATATATTAATTACATTACAGCCATCAAATAACATTTGAAATTCTCTTAGCCGCCGCATGCCTGCATGCAATATTTCCCTAGTTTATTACATTGTAAAATAGATCCATCGTGAAATATAAAAATGGAGCCAACACGCGCTGATTAAAATGTCAATTCGTGTAAACACGCTGATGGGATAAAACTCAAATGAAGATGCGATGTTCTGCAAACAGAGCATGTTATTGCAAATAAACATGTAAACGGTTTATATATATATAGTATATATATATATATATATATAGATATATATATATATATATATTTATATACATATATATATACATCTATTATATATAGTATATATATATGTATATAAATACACACACATATTTATATAAATAAATATATGTTTATATACATAAAACTTTAATAATTAAGTTAAGTATATATCATTCATTTACATATGTATACACATACACACACATATATATATGACATGTATATATATACCATACATACATGCATATATATATTATATATATATATATATATATATATTATATTATATATATTCATAATATAATGAACTACACACATGTAGTAAATTTATATATATATATGTATATATATTCACATATATAACTACACACAGTGTATATATATAACATAATGTTTATATATATACATATATATTTTGAGATTTCGTACAGCTGACGAGTTCAACAGCAAACCTCCACCAAAATAAAGTTTTATCTTATTCCATGGCTTCTATTATATATATATATAAAGCTAACTTTTTTTCTCTCTCCCAACCCTACCATTACCCCCTGATGAAGCTAATTCAACGGCTCATTAGGTCGAAACCAAATTTGCATTCAGCCCCCATACTGGAATACAACACAGCGAGGTCCACTCTTTATTATTATTATTTTAATTATTATCATTATATTAATTCTTGAGCAAAACTGGGGCCTAAAAATACAAATAGTTGTTTTTCGTTTTTGAGCATGGCCAAATAAATGCATAAGATAATAAGTGATTAAGCAATGGAGGGTGAGTGTTCACCTCCTCTCTCTCTCTCTCTCTCTCTCTCTCTCTCTCTCTCTCCTCTCTCTCTCTATATATATATATATATATATATATATTATATATTATATATACATACATATATATATAAATATATGTATAGTATATATATATATATATATTATAACATATGTTTATATATACATATACATTATACATATAATGTATATTATATATAAAATTATATGACTGGTAAAAATGCTCTGTTACAACAGACTTCCATCGCCAATATATATAGAAAGTAAGTACTACTATATTTCAGAGACTGCTGTTTCTCTCTTCAGGTACCTGAGGAGAGAGACAGCAGTAGCAGTCCCTGAAAAATGTAGTAATTACTTTATATATATATATATTGGCGTGTCTATGGGCTCCTTTTATCAGATATAATTATATGTATACATAATAAATTTTGAGATTCATGACAACAAAACAGAGATGGATAGAGGTAGGAAGCGGCTGAAGTCAATATAATTTCTGTCAGTCAGTCTACTGTACAGGCAACATAAGACTTTGACCCAGACGAACTAAAACCGGAGATAGGGTCAGCTCCATCAAGAAGGAAGGCAAAATCTCTAAGCTGTGTCACAAGGCTTCTTCTCAAAAAGTAAAGTATATCTTGGTTTTACCCGACCACTGAGCTGATTAACAGCTCTCCTAAGGCTGGCCCGAAGTATTAGATATGTTTACGAGGCTAGGAACCAATTGGTCACCTAGCAACGGGACCAGCAGATTATTGTGGGATCCGAACCAAACTGTATCGAGAAATGGATTTCTATCATCAGAAATAAATTCCTTTGATTCCGCGTTGGCAGAGCCGGGAATCGAACTTCGGACCACCGGATTGGCAGCCGGGCTTGAAAACCACTCCTCAAGCGAGGAACTTTCTTCTCAAACAGTTCAAGTTCTAAGGCACACAGGGATTTCGTTCTAATCGTTGGGGTTGACCGAATGCCTTTTAAAAAGTCGAACAAAACCAAATTTCCCTAACCGGTCCAAAATTAATTGAAAGAGGGTTTGGTTTCATTTATAGTATGTACAAACCAATAAGTTTGTTTGTATGGTGTTTTTACGTTGCGTGGAAGCAGTGGTTATTCAGCAACGGGACCAACGGCTTTACGTGCATTCCGAACCACGTCGAGAGTGAACTTCTATCACCATAAATACACATCTCTCACTCCTCAATGGAATGGGCGAGAATCGAAATCGCGACCACCGAAGTGGGACGCCAACACCATACCAACCCCGCCACTGAGGCGCTATCAACCAATAAGGGAACCACATACACACCCAATACACAAACACATATACACATACACTTAAGCAAGAGAAAAGGACGTGCATTTGTGGACTTTCTCCTGCTGAGCAAAATTAACTTGCAATATTTCGCAGGCATTTACTAATTAAGATGATTAATAATTAATTAAACCACACTTTTTACAGTAAAACGAAAAAGGCTGTAAACTCGTAGTGTTCAAGCGAGCAAAAACTAAATCAAGACCTTCGTAGTTCTCCCAAGATAGTAGAAAATTGTGACTAAAAATAACATCATATTTCCTCATAATTCAAAGTATATTTTTTTCCGTGGAGCGATACCGAAGATTGCTTACTACTATGATCATGGCAATACCTTACAATCGTGTTCAACGGGTAATTCAAAGAGAGAGAGAGAGAGAGAGAGAGAGAGAGAGAGAGAGAGAGAGAGAGAGAGAGTATCTATTATGACTAATTTCATCCAAGTGGGATGAGAATTACTATCTCTCCCAAACTAGGTGCGACCTACGACAATCGACTAACAACCGAGGGTATATTAAATTTACTACTTAGGCCAACAGAGGACTCTAGGGACCAAAGCAAAAGAGGAAAGAGAGAGAGAGAGAGAGAGAGAGAGAGAGAGAGAGAGAGAGAGAGTCGAAACTCCCCTTCATACATCAACCAAAGCAAAAGGAGGCAGAGAGAGAGAGAGAGAGAGAGAGAGAGAGAGAGAGAGAGAGAGAGAGAGTCGAAACTCCCCTTCATACATCAACCAAAGCAAAAGAGGAGAGAGAGAGAGAGAGAGAGAGAGAGAGAGAGAGAGAGAGCCTCTTCAATTTTCCCGAAAGGCCGGTTTGCAACAGCGCTGCCACCTTCGTAATCATCATCAACAGCAGCTATCAATCACCTCGGCTATAAATGTCCGCCCCATACCTACCCGAAGTGGTAAAACAGCGCAGCTTGACAAATTATGGCTACGCACAACGCAAAGGAAAAATCCGCCGAAGCTTCGTCATTACCATTTGGAAAAAAACCTCGAAGTTTGGAATGTTAACCAAACTACTCTTAATTTTTTTTTTTTTATGGATGAAAGTAATATTAATCAACATTAATCATCACGAATATAAACTGAAAGAATGACGCAAAATAAAACAGCATGAGCGATACGATCCTTCAAAAAAAAAAAAATCTAAAAACAGAAGTTTGGAATGTTAGCCAAAATACTTTTTTTTTATTTTTTTTTGGATGGATAAAAGTAATATAATCAACATTAGTCATCACGAATATAAACTGAAAGAATGACGCAAAATAAAACAGCATGAGCAATACGATCCTTCAAAAAAAAAAAAAAAATTCTAAAAAAAAAAATAATAATAATCTAAAAAATGTGTTTCACTTCATGAATTCCATTCAGCGCGCATATCAAACAACCAGTTTTCTTTTATGCCGAGAAAGGAGAGGAGAAGAGGAGAGGAGGGATGTATAAAGAGAGAGAGAGAGAGAGAGAGAGCTACTTGAACCTCTCCCCCCTTCCTTCCCCCAAACGCCCTTATACATATACATCTCTCTCTCCTTCGCATTCGTCCTAGAACTCCCACAAGTGCAACACGCGTTTTCAAGAGCAGGATTCAGATGGGAGAAAACTTCAAAGCGCCCGTTTTCAATATTACCCAGAAACTAAAAGCTACTTAAAGCCTTTCACCGAAGAGGTTGAGAGAGAGAGAGAGAGAGAGAGAGTGCGCGCTACGAGAAGTCCTTTAGATGTCTCTCTCTCTCTCTCTCTCTCCTCCCGCGGGGGGATTCTCGCCCCTGTCGCGGGCGGCGCCAAGCGTCATTCTCCGCTGAAGGACTACGAAGTTCGTTCCGTGTCACTTCAAAAACTTTTCCCGACTATGCCAACTTAAGCACCAAAAAGTGTGAACTAAAAATGCAGTCAAAGACATCAATGGAGGAGGTTCTGGGGGAGAGGAGCGAGTCCGAGCAAAGCGGTAATTCACGCCCTTTGGGGGTGGGTTGGGGAGGTTGTTATCCAATTACATTAGAGCCGAATTATTATGAAGAGGTATTAACGCATGACAGATGTAAGTGGACCTAACTTTTCGACGAGGGCGTAATCCTAGGTCTCTCTCTCTCTCTCTCTCTGACTCACACCGATATACTCTATTGGAGAAGGTTCCACCATATATCGAAAGCCACACAAATTTAAATAAACGCCAAGAATAAATAAGAACAAAAAGAATCACACGAATCACGGCCCTTACAATAACCAGTAAATTAAGAGACTAACGAAATTGATTTTCAAAGATATAATCACGTTTGAAATGAGATCCCCCAGTTAATTTTAAGATCTTAAAAAAAAAAAATTCAACCTCGTTATAATCCTGTTTCAGATGTAAATCAACACTAATATGATATGAAAGAGAGCGAAGTCAGACGTGGAAAACAAAACAGGTGGATATAATGTTTCCTTTTATAATGATCTTAATTTTCCTGCAGTACGGAGCATTTCAAGGAATTTGAAAGAGTTGTGTCTCTTTAGGTCTCGCCTGTAATAACAGCGAAAGCTAGCATAAACCAACATGCACAGAGAAAATGTGACTTCGTTACCTTCTTCTCTCAAACAATGAAGAATAAATGAAGAATAAATGGAGAATAAATGACAGACGAACTGCAACAAAGGAGGGAGGACTTTCAGGGTTTTTTTTTTTTTCCAACATGCAGGTATGGACGATCTGGGACTCGTTTTTAAATAAAACAAAAATAAACAATAAAAAAAGAAGACATAAATGAAACTGGTCTCAACAAGTTTGCAGTATGTAAATCGACAATTATGATTAATAATATCTTAAGATATGAACAGCAGCATCAAAAGACAATAACTTTTTTTTTTTTGTGACAAGATACCTCTATATACACAAACACACAATGGTTACGTGTGGATTTGAGTCTCTGCTAAGAACGACATGATATTCCCACAATACCTAATCTCCCCTTCGCCGTTACATATCCGCAGAAAGCAAGCAAAGATTCGATAAGCATCACTTTCGTGTAAATACGAATGGTCTCATACCATACCTGTCCCTCTGACCCTTATCTTTCATCAGATATCTTAAGATAAGTCTTAAGCCCGAATTTTGACAACGAACAAGCCAACCACACAAGCAGGAATTTTCGGAATTCACCATTCAGTATTATTATTATTATTATTATTATTATTATTATTATTATTATTATTATTATGGAACAAGCCCACCAAAGGGGCCACTGACTTGAAATTCAAGCTTCCAAAGAATATGGTGTTCATTAGGAAGAAATAAGACGGGGTAAAGTGAAATACAGAAATCCCACTTATTAAAAAAATTATATTTATAAATAAATTAATAAATAGATAAAAATGTAAGTTGAAAAATGCTCTTGTTGCATTTAGAGAATAGCGTTCTGATAATGATGGGCATCAGCATACGTTATTAGAGTATGCAATACAATGCCAACCATAATTTATACAATTTACAATACTGTATATCGTAAATTATTCATGGATAGTTACCGTACAACAGTGTACATGACTGATATCAGATACTGTACAATATGTGAATAGTTACAATATTGTTATTACATATTTCTTACATGGTATACAATTACCACTATATACTACATATTAAGCTACAAATGTCGATTAATATCCAATTCATTCTACCTCGGAATTAATATATTTTCATATATGTCAACCGAAGGGGAATTTTTTAGTTTATAACAATTTCGTCCTCAAGTGGATTCGAACCAACGCACAGAGGAGAAATCAGGACTTCAGTGAAGTCTTCTTACCGACTCGGCCAACAAGTGAGGTATGAGTCGATACCGATTCCGACCTTTCAAATCACCGTCGAACTCAGGTATTTGTAATTACAATCGATAGCCACCCACCTATGCCATGTTAACAAAGTCGTACTTTTGCCGCGCGTAGCCATAATTATGAATAGCACTTACTTATGTTAATGTAAAACTGTAAAATGATTCATTTTTACTCCATTTCTTAAGGCTGAAGTATTTTTAAATACTTGAATTGTTGATTTTGCGTTAAGTACTCCACATCACCTTAGAATGGTTTTAAAATAATAAAACTGACAAACTCTGACTTTGTCCTCATAAAATTGTTTACAATGACATTGTCAAAGAACTGGTTATATCCTTGTTTGATAATGTATGTTGTTAACCCATTTGTTCTTGAATATGTTTACATTACGTTATGTTCAGATATTTGTAGATTGTTTATATCTACTGGACAGTACGTAAATTTTTTTTTTTTTTTTTTTTTTTTTTTGTTTTTTTTTTTTTTTTTTTTTTTTTTTTTTTTTGGTAAAAATTAAAAGCAACTTTACTTGATGTAAATACCTGTTGTTTTGTCATTTTCTTAATGAAGGTAAAAAAAAAAAGAATGGTTCCAATAACAGTCATCACGACCTATTTGTTTTACGAACAAAACAGACTTACCGATATTCACTCCTAAGTAACTCTCTCTCTCTCTCTCTCTCTCTCTCTCTCTCTCTCTCTCTCTCTCTCTCTCTCCGTAGGTAACAGTGAACGCTAAAGTAAAACAGACTTACTGATATTTACTCCTAAGTAACTCTCTCTCTCTCTCTCTCTCTCTCTCTCTCGTGTAGGTAACACAGTGAACAGACTTACTGATATTCACTCCTATGATAGTAAGATACACTCTCTCTCTCTCTCTCTCTCGTGCAGGTAACACGGTGAGCACTGATTAATCCAGCGGGTACAAGCAGCTTCATGACTGGGTGAGCTGGGTGACTGTTTGTTAATAAGAGAGAAACGCAAGAGTTGGTCGTCAATCTCCCAATGGGAAATTCGCAAGCGCTCTCACCAACACCTAACCTACCTACCTTGGAGCGAAGGCAGCAGGTAAGTTGTATGGGAGGATAAAGCCAAGTATTTAACTTGCCCTGTCATGTACGGCGTCGACTAACAAGGCTTCGAGCTCTGAGAGAGAGAGAGAGAGAGAGAGAGAGAGAGAGAGAGAGAGAGATAGAAGAATTAAATTAATTCTGAAATGAGGTGAAACCTTTGAAAACATAATTATTTCGTTTCAGAAATAAAATCATGCTTCCGACATCATGAGAGAGAGAGAGAGAGAGAGAGAGAGAGAGAGAGAGAGAGAGAGAGAGAGAGAGAGAGAGAGTTATGAAATCATAACTGATAGGGGTTGGAAACTATGAAGACATTCTCCGTTAACTAACAACAGCACAATATAAAAATATATGTAAAAATACAACAACGGATATACAATAGATTCTGTAACTACATTATTTATTTCTAAAGTTTAGCATTCTGCACTGCTTAAAGTTCTTACTTTTCAGCCTTTATTTCTTAACTTTACAAATTTGTTTTTGCTTGTAACAAAACTGTTTATATCCATTGCCACGTCTCTGTCTCTGCTATTTCCATGTCAAAACAGCCAATCCAGCTCTGTACAGGCCTTGTTTTATCTGTCATTCATTGGTGACATTTTAACTCCACCCACTCATAGTCTCTCTCTCTCTCTCTCTATCTCCTCCTCCTCTCCTCTCCTCCTCCTCCTCTTCTATCTCTCCTTCCTCCTCCTCCAATTCCTCTCCTCCTCCTCCGCTCCTTCTTCTTCTTCTTAAAATAAGAAATCTTCCAACCATTCTAAGCTCTTCTTTATATCATAGGCCTAATCCCCTTGAATATACTATATATAATCCTTAATTAACCCAAAGACGCTGGTCTACACAGCTTCTCATTATGTACCACAGACTTCTTTTGGACAGACTGATACACACAGCCGATATTTTTCGTTATATAAATATCGGATTTCTAACGTGATTTATTGAGTAGCCTTCGAGCTTATAAATGACATAACACCATCGCTTTCCATCCACGATGCCTTCGAAGCAAAGCACTGTACTCCGATATTTCCGATGGAACATTAATTTGAATAAGCACTGCACACACACACAAACACACACACACACACACACACACACACACACACAAAATATATATATATATATATATATATATATATATATATATATTAGTTCCATCGAAATGAAAGCATATAAATACACACACACACACACACACACACACACACACACACACACACACATATATATATATATATATATTATATATATATATATATATATATATATATATATATATATATATTTAAACATTTATATCATGTACATATATAAAATTTATATATAAAAACTTGTGTATATATATGCTTCCATTTAGATGGAACCAATATATATATATATATATATATATATATATATATATATATATATATATACATATATATATATACAACATACATATATATATATATATATATAAATATATAAATATATATATGTGTGTGTGTGTGTGTGTGTGTGTGTGTGAGATAGGTCACGAGCTCTGCATACGTACATGCTTACATGTTTTCTTGCCTGCTAATAATGAACACAAACCCACTCAAATCACCTTACATGCGGTCAGGAAAAAAAATGTAGCTCGTAAACAAGCCACGAAAAATCAATGTGGAAAAAAAAAAAAAAATTCGGGAATGAATATCGGGACTTTTGCATCACTCTCTCGCTCCGTATGACACCGCCAAAAACGAGGAATAGAATAAAAATAGAATAAAAAGCCCAGGAGAGAGAGAGAGAGAGAGAGAGAGAGAGAGAGAGAGAGAGAGAGAGAGTATTGAACACGGTGTGTTGAAGCACAGGTAGCACGAATTAACTAAATATTGCAAAATGAAACATGCATTGGAGTGTGTAATTGAATTTGCCTTTGAATAGGAGCAGGCCGGATCTGCTCTTTTATAAACGATATCCAAGCCCACAGTTACAGAGGGAATTTTGATTGGTATAACTTCAATTTTGATCACAGCCTAGGCTACTTTAATCAGCAATTCCCCCCGTCCCCCCTCTTTTTTTTTCTCTCTCTCTCTTTCTCTCTCCCTTTGCGTGCTCATTGGTCAGCCATTTTTAGACCTCTGCAGCGATGGAGGTATCTCTCACCTCTCCGCAATGGTCAGTCTTTTACAATTTGTAATTGGCTTGTTATCCTGACAGTCTATTCACTACCTGTGGTGTTTATTTTTTTTTAAATCTTCCCTCGGGAAGATGTCCTGTAATGTCGTTATTACTGCTGTTTTTGTTGTTGGACTTGGACTGACACGCATTTAAGAACACTGACGGAGCATCTTCCATATTCTGAAAACTTCCCAAACAAAGATCGATTTGAACTGGAAGGTCACAAACACCCGAATTATTTATTGTATCCGCGTTATTTTGAGAGTGGGTGGACAGGAAGATTGAAAGAAGCGGGAATGAAGGCAAAGTAAGAAAAAAAAAAGAAAAAAAAAAAGGTGCGATTACGGGCCTTAGGGACGCCGCAAACGCACGCGTAAGGTGCTCGTTTCTTCACCGCGTAGAATTACGTCGGAACCAATAACAATGAGAAAATGATAAGCCACTAAGGATAAGAGGCTGTAACCTTAGCAATTTACTCTAGTGACACTTTTTCCAGTAACAAGCCTTCACGTCAACAAGCAAGAACATAGTACACATGCAAGGGAAAGTCACGCAAATCATCGTCATCGCCAATGCATCTCATCTCAAACTCTCCGTCTTACAGCGCATGCGCGACAAGGTCTAGAGAGCCTACTAGAGTCTAGACTTTGAAGTGCGGTGGTGGTCGACTATAAGCGTTTGGCCACTCAGGTAATACCAACTTTCTCGAAACTTCTCCAGATAACGTCATGATGCCCTCCCTTGGTCAGTCGGTGGGAGAGAGACCGCTGTGTATTACGAGCCCAGCGTCGGAGTCAAGTAGCGTAGGTCTGATACAATAAGACGATTTCAATCTAAACTTCGGAAATTAATTTTCGGTAGCCCTGGCAGTTTGGTGGATTCCATTCCCTTAAGAGACTTCGCGCCCTATCCCCCCTTCTCTCCCACCTGTCCCCCTCACTCTGGATATATAACTCGACCACCAAGGAAACAGATACATTATCCATTATAAAACAACAACATTTGAGGTGATTAATGTTCAAGTCGATAGTATAGTTATTATGAAGCATCGTACGTATCTTACATAATATCACGGCGTCTTCCACTGCATACAAACGCTAATATGATCTATTGCAACAATGTTTCAAAAATGGAAATGCCACTTTTCCTTTTTAATTATAATCTAAGATTCTATTTTATACTTTTACATACAATTACGAGATGTTTACATGGTACACATACATACATACATACACAAACATTTATACACACATGAATGTAATACCAAACTCAACAAGAGAGAGAGAGAGAGAGAGAGAGAGAGAGAGAGAGAGAGAGAGAAGGGGGCGGGGGAGGTAATGGACAGAGGATCCATCAGAAAGCTCCTGGCGGTTAAACACTACTCTTTACCTACAGAATTAGAGACAACAAGTATTCTAAGGAAATGTAGTATGTTATATGAATTATTATTTCATATTTAGGTTATTGAAATGATGATGACGTCGCAAATTTACTAGAAGCAATATTGCTCCCCTCCCTCCGGAAGGTAACAGATATGTGAACAGCAATTGCAGCAACGGAAGTGAGTAGTCTTAGCAACTTAGCTAGCTGAGAGGTTGCTCCTCAGAGGTACAGGAATGAGACGAGGAGGAGGAGGAAGAGAAGGAAGTAGAGGAGGAGTAAGAAGAGGAAGAGAAAGTAGACAAGTACGAGGAGGAGAAGGAGGAGGAGGAAGAGAAGTAGGAGGAAGTAGAGGAGAAAGTAGAGGAAGAGAAGTGGGAGGAAGTAGAGGAGAAAGTAGAAGAGGAGGAGGAGGAGGAAAGGCCAAGTGGATGATCAAAGAGGAGGAGGAGGAGGAGAGGGGAAAGTAGAGGAAAGAAAGAAGAGAAGTAGAAGAGGAGGAGGAGGTGGAGGAGGAGAAGGAGGAGGCAAGTGGATGATCGAAGAGGAGGAGGAGGAAGAGAAGGAAGTAGAGGAGAGAGTAGACGAGGAGGATGAAGTAGAGGAGAAAGTAGAAGAGGAGGATGAAGTAGAGGAGAAAGTAGAAGAGGAGGATGAAGTAGACGAGAAAGTAGAAGAGGAGGAGGAGGCAAGTGGATGATCGAAGAGGAGGAGGAGGAGGAGGAGAGGAGGAAGTAGAGGAGGAGGAGAAGTAGAGGAGTGAGAGGAGGAGGAGGAGGAGAGGAGGAAGTAGAGGAGGAGGAGAAGTAGAGGAGAAAATAGAAAAGGAGGAGGAGCAGGAGAAAATAGAAAAGGAGGAGGAGCAGGAGAAAGCAGAACAAGGGAGGAGGAGAAAGTAGAAGTAGAGGAGAAAGTAGAAGAAGAGGAGGAGGAGGAGGAGGTGGAGGAAAAGGCCAAGTGGACAGATCATCAAAGGAGAGGAGGTCTGGAGTCTCGATTTTTCAACTGGATTGACCTGAATCCACGTGACTCACTCTCAGGCGGCGTTGTTCACAGAATGCCTTTGAAGTTGGCCAATTTCGGCTCGATGCTAATTGGAAAACTGGGGACCCGGTGCCTCGATGCGCTCAACGCTAATTAGCGCTACAAGGATTCCGCTTCTCTTTTTCTTTCCCCTCCCCCCGCCCCCCAACATTTAGCCCTCCTTATTTCCCTTCCTTCCTTCCTTCTCCTTTTTCACTCTCTCTATGCCTATACATCCTACGACTCATAACATGTGGCTATTACAATCACACACATACACATATAATATACATATATATATATATATATATATATATATATATATATATATATATAAAGGTTTTTTGCCACAAAGGAAAAAATGAAAAAGCGAGATAGCCGAGTACTTTCGGTCCTGTTCAGACCTTTTACTAAGTTTGCCTTAGTAAAGGGTCTGAACATGACCGAAAAGTACTCGGCTATCTCGATTTTTCATTCTTTCTTTCGTGGCAAAAACCTTTATTTATACATAGCATCACGTTTTATATACTTCGTGATCAAGTTATTCATATATATATATATATATATATATATATATATATATCTATGCAGGTATATCACATACATCCATTCAGGAAATCGCAGACAACCACATCAGAAGAAAAATTTATTAGAGACGTTTCGCACATACAATGTGCATCTTCAGTCTGTATGTGTTTTTTATCTCAACAGACTGAAGATGCACATTGTATGTGCGAAACGTCTCTAATAAATTTTTCTTCTGATGTGGTTGTCTGCGATTTCCTGAATGGATGGTAATATATATATATATATATATAATATATATATAATATATATATATATTATAGTATATATAATATTGAACTTCATCTCAGAGGCCTACTAATTCCATACGTGAGATGAATTCCGATGGAGTCCTCAAAACGATAATGGATCTCAGTCGGGAGGGAAGAAAATGCCCCCATGGAAATCCGGGATCTAACAGGGTACGGAAATGGAGCAATCTCTGAGAAGCGAAATCGGGTTGTCATACCCATTGGACTTTCATTAGGATGCTTTTCCAACACCCTGCACGCCCCCTAGCCCACCCCCCACCCCCCCCCCCCCCACAACACAACAAAAAGAAAAACGTTATGGATCGACTGGGCTACAGAACCGGCGACAGGAATAATAATAATAATAATAATAATAATAATAATAATAATAATAATAATAGTCTTCTGAAAGTTCTATCTCATCTCATACGGTTATTTTTCCTCAAGGGCTTCGAACAACTAATTTTATTCATGAGTTTTTTTTTTTCTAGGTAATATTCAGGCCTTTGAAACGGCTCGGCGCTTATTTTAGCTTCATGAGGAAAGTATCATGAGGAAAGTACAAACTTTCTTTGAAAAATCTTAATGCGATAAATTTGACTGATAAGCAATGACCATAAATAATGACGAAGTTCCCTTCTTCCCCTCAAGTGGCGGCGTTCCTAAGGGGTTCTTCCCTTTCCCCTTTTATGTCTAGATTTCATTCCTGGTCTCCTATCATTAAATTTCTCATCAAATCGTATTCATTGCTCCTCAAGCTCAATGTCTGCAAATTATATTTCACTTTGCTTTCCTTTCCACTCACACCTAAAAATTGTATACAATCTTGCTTGATTACAGAGAAAATCAAAGCCTTCCTTTCAATAATACTCTGGGAATTCAAACCGCTTCCAACTAATGCTGAATGTAACACTTAATTCCCAATGTCGAACTTGATATCAAGATAAGATGGCTGCTTTGTTTCAAGAGTTTTTCCTCTTTATTTAAAATGACACTGCCTTCTGTTACTTCTTTCAAATGAACTTCATATTCTTTGGAAGCTTGAGTTGCTAATCAGTGGTCCCTGTGGGCTTGTTTCGTATGAATAGGGCTCCTTTTCTGAATGATAATAATAGTGAAAAAATTGTTAAGTATCAAGACCTGAAAATGGAAATAAGGAGGATATGGGATATGCCAGTGGAAATTGTACCCATAATCACTGGAATACTAGGCACGATCCCAAGATCACTGAAAAGGGACCTGGAGAAACTAGATGTTGAAGTAGCTCTTGCAGACGTGTGCTCCTAGAAACTGGACACATAGTAAAGAAAAGTGATGGACTCCTAAGGAGGCAGGATGCAACCCGGAACCCGACACTATGAAAACTACCCAGTCGAACAGGATGACGGTTAAAAAAAATAATAATAACAATAACAACAGTACATTCATCTAAGAAGGATGAGGTAATACTCCCTACACGGATTACAAATCCTTTCATTACTTTTCATAATACGACTTCACGAAGAAGCTAATTATTTAGTTCAGAACCGTGGAATAACTTGTATTTCTGATGCATGATCTTGCTCATCTGCGTTGACCTTGCCTAACCTTTCAGAGGGCACCAGAGGGCATCGTCATAGAGGGCAACAACATCGCCACCATCCATCAACGCGGGCTGTGTTGATGTCAGCAGTCCTTCGGTTGGAGAGTTTCATGAATATTTCTTTCCCTTCATTTCTTGGTTTTGAAATATCCTTTTGATTTCGTTATCTTCGATTCCTTCGTTTTGTCAACTTCTGTAGAATTGAAGCGTCTTTCACCTTTTCAGTGGGTCAACCCGAACTCTTATTCTCCTCGTTCTCGTTTGTAACTTCTGTAGGAACTGAAGCGTCTTTCTCCTTTCAGAGGGTTCAACCCGATACTCTTATTCTCCTCGTTCCCCTCTCTACTCTCTCTCCTCTCTCTCCTCTCTCTCTATCTCTCTGCTCTCTCTCTTCTTTATATATATATATTATAAATATATATTATATATTATAATATATAGCATTTTGCCACTTGCACAAGGTTATAAGATATATTATATTATACATACATATATTAATATATAATATATATGTATAACTTTTGTATATATATTATATATATAATATATATATATGCATTTGCACTGGTTAATAAGGATTATAATATCGATATATTATATATTATATATACATATATAGATATCTATATATATATATATAATATATATATATATATAATATATTATATATATATATTATATAGCACTTGCACAGGCTGTATAAGAGAGAGAGAGAGAGAGAGAGAGAGAGAGAGAGAGAGAGAGAGAGAGAGAGAGAGAGACCAAAGTCCTTTGGACGCCCATGAATTCAGCCCGGAAAGAAGAACAAATTCACTCAGAACCGCCATAAACGTGAATTCCAGATGCATTATTAAGATTAGTCTTCACAAGGCATTGCGGGCGGCATGCAAATTACATTAGGACACGTTAATTGAAGTCTGGCTGAGGTCGGCGGCTCCCGGCAGCATTCGTCGCTCAAATATTAAAGTGTCAATAAGAATGATCAAACAATATTTTACAAGGGGGTTTTTCCCCGACATAACAGAATAAAAAGCCAACGTTACATTCCGACTGTACACAAGGCTGTACATTTTCCAGAATGCAGCTCGTGTTTGTCGTCAAAATATGTACACAGAACGCAACCCTGAAAAACAAGAGGACCACGGTCTCCCAAAACACTGGAACCTGACGAAAGGAACGAGCCCTTTTGCCTCTCTCTCTCTCTCTCACGTAACCCGAGGAGTTTAAATACGAACAATCAAACGTGCTGCAACTTACCGGAAGGGATGGAATGGAAAAGAAAGTATTTTTTCATGATGCAGTGGTTGCTCTCATTTCACTCCCTCCTGAGAAAGTTCAGTTAATTTCAGTTTGCATTAGTTGCAAAATTCCCTTGCACGCGACTTTAATTTACTATTTCAGTTCTTTTCTGGGGACTGTGGTTGATGGTAAATGGGATCTTATCACTATATATACTTTAACCTACTGGACTTGACAAGTATGCATAATCTTTTCATATTGAAGCATGCCACACAATGCTGATTATACACGATAATAATAATGTCAATTAAGAAAATAGGGGCACACGTTATTATTTTTATCATTAGGGGCTACGGCTCGCAGGGAACATTTCAAACAGGCTCTTGTAAACAAGCGAGCATCAACATTAAGAACTTATAGTTCAGGAAGACTTCTACAATTTAACAGATGAGGAACGACATTTCCCAACTGCTGAGTAGAGCAAGTTTATGGTACCACATCTATATCTGAAAGAATAAAGTTATTGATGCCATGGGAAAGGAATGACGCGTGCTGTACACCTCAAGAGGTGCGGGCACTTCAAACGGCGATGGAATTACTTATCGAAATATGTCTCAAGTTCTTTAGTTGGTTGTTTTTTATTGAGCTGGCATAAGGCTCTTGCTCACAGAGCAGCCCGTAAATATGTATGAAGTTAAATGTCCCAGCAGGGTCTACTGCTGATGCTCCATTTTTTTTTTTTTTTTTTAAGGAAAATAGGACCCAACCGCTTGTACCAATCTAGTCCAGAAGACTGACCCTACAAAACCGCACGTACACAAATCAGAAATAGAACAAAATTCCAAAAAACAGTTTAAAAAAAGATCTGGAGCTTCCGATGTTATTTGTAAATCATGCATAAATGAATTTTGGTGTGGATGTATCAGAAAGAATCGTCAAATAACCATAACTAAGCAGCATCTACAGTCTGTATTACCTAAGCTAAGTGAACCAGTACAGGATGGAAGTATGGTACGAGATCGCCTAAAAAATAAATGCTTCGTTCTGCTGTAGTTCAGCCTCAGATTACATTAGTAGGTTCAGCCTCAGATTACATTAGAAGGTTCAGCCTCAAATTACATCAGAAGGTACAGTCTCAGATTACATCAGCAGGTTCAGTCTCAGATTACATTAGTAGGATCAGTCTCAGATTACATCAGAAGGTTCAGCCTCAGATTACATTAGTAGCTTTAATCTCAGATTACATTAGTAGGTACAGCCTAAGATTACATCAGAAGGCTTAGTCTCTAGAAGGTTCAGCCTAAGATTACATTAGAAGGTTTAGTCTGAGATTGCAATTGTGGGTTCAGCCCCAGATTACATTAGTTGGTTCAACCTAAGATTACATTAGACGGTTTAGTCTCTAGAAGGTTCAGCCTCAGATTACATTAGAAGGTTTAGTCTCAGATTACATTAGTAGGTTCAGCCTCAGATTACATTAGAAAGTTTAGTCTCTAGAAGGTTTAGCCTCAGATTACCTTAGAAGGTTCAGCCTAAGATTGCATTAGAAGGTTTAGTCTCAGATTACATTAGTAGGTTCAACCTCAGATTACATTAGTAGGTTCAGCCTTAGATTACATTAGAAGGCTTAGTCTGTAGAAGGTTCAGCCTAAGATTACATTAGAAGGTTTAGTCTCTAGAAGGTTCAGCCTAAGATTACAACAGACGGTTCAGACTCAGATTACATTAGTAGGTTCAGCCTCAGATTACATTAGTAGGTTCAGTCTCAGATTACATCCGAAGGTTCAGCCTCAGATTACATTAGTAGGTTCAGCCTCAGATTACAATGACTGCATCACCTGTGGCTTAAAATGCTCTACATCTCTGCTGAGGCAGGCTAGTACTTCATCTCGCATCAGGAGAAACCTGATTTTCGTACCAGCACCAGTGGCTCATTCTCACGGCCACCAATCATGCCACTGAAACCTTATGGGTGTCTGAAACAAACAGAAGCGACAAAAACGATTTGAACGAGTCCTTCCATCAAAGACCTCTGGAATAATATGTCAGAACTCCGATACGTTTTTGTAAACTCCTTTGCATCGAGATATTCCGAGATCCCTTTGCGCGTGCGCGCACCATGTCGTAAGTCCAATAAGCATTGAAAAAGGAAAATGAGAGAATGAGGTTGATGCGCCCCACAAAAATTCTGGCTGTGAAAGATGAGCCTACGAACTAAAAGCGTTGAATTGAAAGGAAAAATCTGCCTGAAGAAAGAAAACCGATATATACCAACCGATAATAAAAGTCCCATAACTGCAAGACTACGAGGACATTGATGATGATGATGATAATGAGTAGAAGAAGACGAAGAAGAAAAAGAAACAAAAAACGGACAGTTAGAGAATAACGGGAAGACGAAGACGGTATGAGATGAATTAGTCGAACATCATCATATAGAAAAATTAGAAGAAAAATTCTCGAAGAACCGAAAAAGGCAATGAGTCAAAAACCAAACTCGGAGAGGAATAATGGGAGATACTCCACTTCCAGATGAATAAGACTCATCACACTAGTACTACTTCTCCTCCTTCTTCCCATTAAAAGTAGGATGAAAGGCATCCCATCCAACATTTCAGGTCAAACAAGGAGAGAGAGAGAGAGAGAGAGAGAGAGAGAGGAGAGAGAGAGAGCGAAAAATGAGGTAAATGACTCCAGTAGTACTCAAGTGTGTCTATTTCTTTAAGTAGCCGGAGAGGAGACGGTGACAACAGCGCATCAAAGAATTCCTATATAAGTTGGAGTTTCAAAGCGACACTTACACACAAACACAACACACACACACACATATACGTACGTACGTACGGTCTCAAGCACAGCCAGCATCCCTCTTTGAAGATCAAGAATATCGATTTAAAGATGGCACGAGACGCTTTTGTTTTCGACGCTGGGTGCCTTGGGCGCCAGGCGATCTTCAACTTAAAAAGAAAACATAATCCATACTCTGAGAGAGAGAGAGAGAGAGAGAGAGAGAGAGAGAGAGAGAGAGGTATGAACGCATGTCATATATATGAACACAATGGAACATATAAGAACACGAAAGAGAGAGAGAGTGGTAGAACGCATGTCATACATAAAAATACAGACAACATAATGCACAGGAACACACCAGAAATGAGAGAGAGAGAGAGAGAGGTATGAACGCAGGTCATACTTATGAACACAATGGAACACATAAAAACACGAGAGAGAGAGAGAGAGAGAGAGAGAGAGAGAGAGAGAGAGAGAGAGTGGAGGGATTACGAACATAAATAACGGAATACAAAGTGTGATGTCCAACAGAGGAGGAACATAAGAAACTGAGACTAATTAGAGAAGTATCAATTGTAGAGGGTGAATACCTTACTAAATCTTAAAGAATATCCAACAACGAATCACATTTTTTCTACACACTCACCAGCGTAATACTGACAAGCAAAAAAATAAAAAAGTTCAACTGAAGGATAAGAAAAACGATTTAAAACACATGTTAAAAAATCATTCAACTTTTTTAAAAGCGTCTTCGAAAAAGTTATACCATTCAACTGTCAATCAACTCACCGCCATTTCTCCTCCAAATCACTGCCACGAGACATTACCTGTGAAGAAGAAAAAGAAACGCTAGAATATAAAGCAAACAGGCAACTCTAATATCAAATTAACATAATAATCAACCTGAAAAAATGTTTGCAGATTAAATATACATTGTAAGACTTACCGTACATGATCACATTAAACGTAAACTATCGTAAAAGCTTACTATAATTTTTTTTATGTATTAATTCATAAAAAAATAACAACAGAAGTCGACCATCCGTGTCATTATATAGCAATATTTTCTAATGCATTTCCAGTCTCACATGTTACAAATATACGTTAACACCCTCTGTGCATACGAAGAGTTCTGTCCATATATTTATATGACAAAGTGTTATTTTTATCTTCTTCATTTGAAGACCTAAAAGAAATTATGAAAGCAAACAGCTTCTCTGTCCATATCTTTGTAAGGCTAAGCGCTTAGTTAGTGTATCACTCCTTCATTTTACGAATTAAAACAAAAAATAGGAAAGAAAACGTCTTCTCTGTAGATATTTTCGTGGGCCTAAACGCTAATTTACAACTTTTTTTATTTTGTGAACTAAAAAGAAAAAAAAATTAGGATAGCAAACAGCTTTTCAGTCTACATATTCGGTCCATTTTTTATCACTTTTTACTTGACGAACTACCAAATACCTAAGAAATTAAAACAACTCCTTTGTCCATTAAGTTGTAAGACTAAAGATTAATTAATAACTTTTTATTTGACAAACTACGAAAAAAACCAAAAATAAAACAGCTCCTTTGTCCATTAAGTTGTATAACTAAACGTTTATTACTATTTTGTGTTACCAACAAAAACTAAAAATAATGACAGGAAACAGCTTCTCTGCCTATAAATTTCTATAAACGAACGCAAAATTCATCACTTATCCTACAAAACTGACGTGAGAAAACGGCCCGAATTCTCAGAGTGAATCCTCTTCCATCTCGAGGACTCGGAGCTGGCTGTTCGAAAGGGCTTCAATAACACGAGTCAATCACCGAATACAACGGCATAAAATTAGCGCGGCCTCGCTGACTGCCAACTACGTATTTGAAGAGAGTAAATAATGGAGATAAATGCTCCCGTTAAAGAGTCAGTAAAGAGTAAGCAACAAGCTCAAGCACACAGACACACAAGACTCGATGATGGAATTTGCATATTACCGAGTGGCGGTGCATAATTCGGGGTTGGCCCTCAAACCCCAAACTACCAACCGAAACCCTTCGAGGGAGTTAGCTGTGAGTCCCTTAAATAATCCATAAATAACAATCTGCGCTCCTCGTGCATATTGGCGCTGGAATCGCTAGTCAATTATAGATGTTTATGTTTATGGATGTGTGTGTGCGTGTGTGTGTGTGTTTATATCCTAACTGGGCATATAGGTATTTGGTTATGTAAATAAGTTTTTTCCTATGTATGTACAATGAGAAAAAAAGTTAGTAATGTGTTTTTACCGTGTAGCAGTGTTACATATATAAATATAAAAAAAATTAATGTAAAAATATACGAGTAGATATATATATATATTATATATATATATATATATATATATATATATATAGAGTAGAGAGAGAGAGAGAGAGAGAGAGAGAGAGAGAGAGAGAGAGAGAGAGAGAGAGATATTCGAACAAGAATTCTACCACGCTACTGGCTTCATAGAAGCTTGCAACATTTTGTTGATCTATCTTTTGACTTGTCAAGAGATGCTGCAACGAAAAGAAAATAAAAATAATGTTTTCTCATGACTCCGCACATATGCCAGATGCACGAAGCTGCTGACTGACTGACTGACTGATTAACTCTGCTTTGCCACGAATTCCAGTGAACTCGTTTTTTTTACATTCTTTTGCTCTCTCTCTTCCTCTCAGCAAGGGTAACTTTAAAAGCAAGGAAACAATAAAAAAAGGGGGATAGGGAACACTGATGAAGGATATGAAAAGATAAATAAAAAGATGAAAGTAAAACGTTGGAGGATAATGAATGTTTACAGAAAAAAAAATGGATATGTCTGCATGAAAATTTTTAATGGCTGAATCCAAATGAATATTAGCAACAGCAATTCGTGGCTTAATTCCTATCCAAAAAATTTGGCTTAAATGAAATAAATGGTTTTTAAACTCATGTTTAGGAAGTAAACCTTTTTCTTCTTGGATAACCATTAACCCATAAACTACTGTGAAAAATTATCATACAAGTATCCTAAAAAATCTTTCTCTATGAACAATTTTTTTTTATTTTGTTACTTGAAATTTATATATGCGGATATTTGCTTTCCAATAAATATATATGTAAATACACAAACACGCATTCATATATATATATATATATATATATATATATATATATATATATATATCTATATCTATATACATATATATATAAATTCTGCATACACACACACACACACACACACACACACATATATATATATATATATATCAGATATATATATATATAAATATTTTTATATATATATATATTTTATATATCTTATTATATTATATTATATTATATATATAATACATATATATATATATATATATATAAATATATAACTATATATATAGATTTATATATATCCGAAACTAAATAAATAAATTATATGTATATATATTATATATATATATATATAAATATATATTTATATATAATCCTAAACAATATGAAATAAAATAAAAATAGAAGTACATATATATATAATCTAATTATATATATATATATATATAGATATATATATAGTATATGATTGATAATATTATATATATATATAAATCATATATATGTGTGTGTGTGTACTAATATACGAATATCACCTAAAACATTTTGTAACTACCGAGTCACACGCTTCTTCCAGCTAAAAAAAAAAAAAAAAAAAAAAAATTATTAGTCGAAAATAACTCAGAAAAGAAAGTTTTTCTTTTGAACCCCTTTTTACACACCTCCCCTTTCCCCACCACCCATTTCCCCCTTTCCCCTCCCCCCCCCCAAGCCACCACCCGGGTCTCACTCCTCCTCCTCCTCCTCCTCCTCCTCCTTCTCCTCCTCCCCCTCCTCCACCCTTTTCATTACTTATTTCAATTTGAAGTGAAGAAAAGTGATTCCTCACGGGACATTTCCCTCGCAGACTTCGCCCTCATCCGTATGATGTTATTTATCTTGGGCCCAGATTCTTTTGTGGGAAAGTAGATTCGTCAGCTCAAGATGCCGAGATATTAACAGCGTGGAAAGGAAATAAAAAAAGAGGGAGAGATAGAGAGATAGACGAAAGGGCACTTAGATAGATTGTGGGATGGCGAGAGAGAGAGAGAGAGAGAGAGAGAGAGAGAGAGAGATGAGAGAGAGAGACGAGAAAGACGAAGACGTGTATTTTGAAATTTGTTTGTAAATAGAAAAAATCTTAATTTTTAAACAAGGGGAGAGGAGAGAGAGAGAGGAGGAAGAGATGAGAGAGAGAGAGAGCGAGACCGACCTGAGATGAGAGAGAGAGAGAGAAGTACGTGTATTTAGAAATTTGGTGTAAATAGAAAAAATTCTATTAATTTAAACAGTGAGAGAGAGAGAGAGAGAGAGATTGCAATTTTACCTAAAGATATGTATCTATTTTTCTACCCATACATAAATATCTACCTATATATATATATATATATATATATATATACTATATATATATCTATATATATATATATATATATAATATACATATGCGTGGAAGCGTGGGGAGAGAGAGAGAGAGAGAGAGAGAGAGAGAGAGAGAGAGAGAGAGACTAAGGTTTTGAGATCGATAGAGGCTTGACAATCTCACACACACACACCCACTAAAGGATTTGTGTTTATCACTGCCTAAGCTAATAGGGAGACACACCACTGTCACTATTATATTGGCCATAGATTTGTGTCTGCTACGTTACAAGGAGTTACAAGGATTAGGATGTCTCAAAGACTTGTTAGTCCATCCAAGGAGACATCTTGTGCTCACTTATCTCTAGGAGCAGGTTTTACTGTTCATTCACAGTGTCCTGCTGATTTTGTCTAGCTTTCTTTTAAACTCTTCCACACTTGCTGTTTACAACTTCTGGTGGCAGTTTATTCCATGTCTCACATATCTTGTATGTGAAGAAGCTCCCACAATGGGATGTGTTGTATCTCTTCAGTTCTAGTTTCCATCCATTATTTCTTGTCTGATTATCGTTAGGTTACTGTCTACTTTTGTTATGCCTTTTAGTATTTTAAATGTTTCTATTAATTGTCCTCGCAATCGTCGTGTTTCTAAGCCATTCATGTTCAGGCTCTCTAGTCATCTTCGGTAACCTATTTGCCTGATGGATAGAAGTAACTTTGTGGCTATTGCTTGTATTCCTTCTAATCTATTTATGTTCTTTCTCCGTGTTGGTGACCAAAACTGTAGTGCATAGTCAAGATGAGGTCTAACTATTGATGTGTAGAGCTGCAGCACCGTTTCCTCGTTTCTGTATTTCAACTGCCTCTTTATGTATCCCACTAGTTTCTGTGCCTTCTTTTCAGCTTTTATGCACTGTTTTGTGGATTTTAAGTCCTTAGTAATAATGACTCCAAGGTCCTCCTCTTGTTCTATACTATTTATGTTATTCCCAAGCAGCATGTAGCTGGCATGAGGGTTGTTTGTTCCTATTGGCAACGCTTTACACTTATCCACGTTAAAAGGCATTTGCCATTTTTTTTACCACTCTCCTATTTTCGTTATGTCATTTCTTAAACTTCCAGTTGGATGCAAACCATCTTGTGATACCTTCCTCATCTCGTTGTCCCTGATTTCTAAGAACTGTCAAATTAAACCTTACTTAGAATTAGAAGGATTCACTCACAAAAGAAATCCTTTTTGCTTACTCGGGGAGTCAGCCTACATCCTACTTTGATGTTGTTGTTCTCGTTCTTGATGGGAGTAGGAAAGGTCTATGGAGGAGCCTAAAAAGGTCTGGAAAAGGCATTTCACGTTGAGTTAAAGATATAAGAATTTTAGGATAGGATATTTATGATTTATTTATTAGAATGAAAATGTAAAATATAAATAATGTGCATGTCAAACAGAAGACTTATTTATGATACAATATACCGTATTTATTATAATTTTCGTTGGTGAAACAAGGCTCTATTTGACCGTAGATTTTAGTACGTTTTAATTTATGTTAAACGTTAGGAACATAACGTTTGAAAATTATGCGTGAGGGGAAAATCTTACACGCATTATGAGTAAGCTGGGGGCCGGATCATGCCTTGTTCATTCTACTTGAGGAATACAATTTCCTATTAAGTGATAATTCTACAGGTTAATCACTTTAACGCTATGTCAACTTTTCTTTAGTTCGAGTTGAGGTTAGTCGATCGCAGTGAAACTTAAAGAAAACGAGTTATTTCATGTCTCAAAAATATTTGGTCCTATTTTCGCACTTCAAACTATGTTAAACTATGATAAGTTGAATGACAGTAACCGAGAGTTGTCATATATAGACTTTAGTAGCTGAAATTACTTTATAACCACAAGTAAATTATATATTATATCAATTGTCTATTCTTTTCTCTGATGTAATGATTGTCAACTTTCTTACACACTAGCGTATTCCGTTTACTAAGAAGCATTTTTAATATTATATGATTCCTGAAAATAAGGACAGAGGTTGTGAAAGATGTACGGAAAAGAAAGGCATTAATATCCAGGACGTGTGAGAAAAAGTTAAGTATATCTTAGTTTTACCAGACCACTGAGCTGATTAACAGCTCTCCTAGGGCTGGCCCGAAGGATTAGATATTTTCACGTGGCTAGGAACCAATTGGTCACCTAGCAACGGGACCTACAGCTTATTGTGGGATCCGAACCACACTATATCGAGAAATGAATTTCTATCACCAGAAATAAATTCGTCTGATTCTGCGTTGGCCGAGCCAGGATTCGAACTTCGGACCACTGGATAAGCGCGAAAACCACTCGTCCAGCGAGGAACTTAGGAAGAGTGAGAATGTATGGTAGATTGTGTTAACGGTGCAGTTTGCTCAAGAGTGTTCAACGCACTGCTGATGAGCCTACAGTGGATGTATATAACTTGACTAACGTTGATGGCTCAATTGTACAGTGGGTTAACCCAAGACTTGGCAGTTTAAATAGTAAATCCCTTCTAGGGCTAACAGCTTTATTTATTTTCCCAACCACATCTGATTAATTTCAAGTACATTAGTACATTACTTAGGTTCACAGGGAAGATAAAGGGTTTTCACGGACCATGCCTACATCGGTCTGCCTCGGCTGGGTTTCGAACCCGGCACTTTTTGCAGGTGAATCAAGCGTTATAATAAGTGAGCTACGAGTAATTATATATAGAAATGCTATATATATACATTTGTATATATATATATATGCGTGTGTGTGTTTGTGTGGTGTGCTTGTGTCTGGTGGGATGGGTCAACTAGGTAGCGCCCTCCGGTCCTTCCATTTGACCAGACTAGGGTTCGATCCACGATACGAGTCCAGAAAGAATAATTTTTTTTTGTACCTCGACAATGTCTTGCTAAAGGACGAAAGCGCTCGGCTAGAATTTCTGACTATTATTTTCCTGTAGTATTCGCTTACTTCATGAAGCGATATGCATTGTGATTTTCTAAGCAGCATATATATAATATATATATATATATATTATACTATATATATTGATATATATATATATATATATATATAGGATATTTATGATTTATTTATTAGAATGAAAACGTAAAAAATAAATAATGCGCATGTTAAACAGTAAAGAAAAATTATTTATGATAAAATATAACGTATTTATTTAAATTTTCGTTGGTGAAACAAGGCTCTATTTGACCATAGATTTGTGCACATTTTAATTCATTTTAGAAGTTAGGAAAAAATTATTCTTAACCAACCATTCCTCAACCAGAGACTTAAATTACCGACATCTACGGCAGTAGTGAGTGAGGCGTCGCCAGTCGGCAGAGGTCGTTAACAAAAGAAAAAAAAAGCCGCTCGGTCTTTACCATCCCAGATGGGGCATATATTTGTTCCGCAAACTCGGCCGGGAAGGCCGAAGACATATTACGGAATCCCCCAAAATCGGCTCCGGGAACCTCCGTTGCTATGATACTGATTACCCTTCGAAAAGTCTCTCTTCTCTTTGTTTGGGGAGCCGCTGAGAAAAAAAAAAAGTGACTATCGTCGTTTTTCAGTCTCGAGCCTCACGGAATTACACGAAG
>NC_087201.1:158271628-158296070 GCF_015104395.2 Macrobrachium nipponense | reverse complement strand
AAAGTATGAATCATAGATAATAATCTATAAAAATGAATCATATAAAAATCATAAATGCAACTGAATACAACTAACTGATAATGAAAAGGGTCATATAATAATATAATACATAATATAGTATAAAAAATGTACATTCAAATTACATGAAGCTTGATATCATTACATTTCACTGTTGGACAATGCTGCGCATTTTTTAATATATATAAAAAAGGTAGCATTTTTTTTTACTTGTTTTGCTCGCCATATTCCTCTCTTGCTGATCATTTGAACAAACCTTCCCGAGGAATTCCCAGGCGGGTCCATCGAGTGCAAAACGAAGGAAAACAAAGCCAATATGTTGTTAGTCAACTTTCCCAATATTTCTTTCCCTTAGCTCGTTCCGTTTTATGTTGGCGAGTGAAAAAAAAAAAATATTCCAGGGGTATGGCAAATGGGGTGGAGTTGAGGAAAAGGGGGGCGAAAGGGGAATTGGACACTTTAAGACCCATGCGAGGGGAAGGGAGGGAGGGGAAAGGGTATGAGGGAGGGGGAAGAGGGAGGAACGAGGGGAGTTCTGGTAATCACAGTTATGGACGGAGGGAGACATTAAATATTTCGATTAATGGTCGAGCATTGGTGCCGTCGTCTTCCCCTCATCGGAGGAGGAGGAGAAGTGGGAGGAAGAGGAGGAGAGGAGGAGGAGGAGGAGGGGTCTTCGCAGGCCCTCATACGAAGGGAGTGAAAGGAGGAATGAGACAGATCATTCCTCAACACCCATAAACGTCAGCCAGAGGAGGAGGGGATGAACATTGTCTTTATTGCCGGAGAAATGAACTTGGGCGTCTTTTTTTCCCTCTGGTAATGCCACTTACTTATCGAAAGCAGTGTTAAAAAGAAATTGGGACTGGCAGGTTACTGACATCACTTTGCTTTAAGCCGAGTGTCTGCTCTAATTAGTGTTCCCACAAAACAAAAACAAAAAGAAGTGTTCCCAGACAACAAAAATCACTGATGACCACACGTTCCCTGGAGCGCTGGCAGCAACGGCTTGAATAGAAAACGTATTATTTCAAGCCTTAGACTAATAAAAATAAAGAGAGAGAGAGAGAGAACCTGACTTCCTTCCGTATCTCAACACCAATAGAAGTTCTCCCACATTTTCTCGGCTTCCTTGACTTCAGGCAAGAAAAACAAACAGCTGAATCAGCAAACCTGTCAGCTGCGTGAGTGGCAAAACGAATGTAGAGCATCATTCTATCCATCACCATCAGAGAGAGAGAGAGAGAGAGAGAGAGAGAGTTCGTAAAAAGGAAGGGAAAAAGATTGCTGGGAACTACGCTAACCCTTGGGCTAATGGGATGTGGAAAAAGAAGCAGTTGGGGGTGGGGGTGGGGGGAGAAGGGACGCTCTGATGCTTTCAACTAGTGTGTCTGCTGAAGAAAAGAGAACTTCCTCCTCCTATCCTTCGCTCAATTTCCTTCCTCCTTTCCTCAGCTGAGAAATGGCTAATAACAAGAAAAGTAGTTAGTATATTGCATCGAGTCTCATTCACCGAACTGAGCTACTCCCAATTGGTTCGTCATAATTCGGGTTCCTAGCGGAGTCAGTGAGTACAAATGAGTTGACTGATGGCTCTATGAGGGCACGTGCTGACATGAAGTAGCAAATGGCCCCCAAAACAACCAAAAAGACATTAATGGTAAGGGCCTCAATGGAGAATCTGAATGCGCCCTCCACGGGGGGGTTCCTCTATCGGCAGATAAGAAAGAGAACGCATGTGGAGATGAAAGCCTGTTTGCTTTCTCCAGTACTTTCCGTTATTCAGTGTTCTCCCCAACGATGCATTCAGTAGTTTTGTCATAAGATTCCGTTCCCAGGAATTAATAAAAAGATGTGATACATTTTTTATTACGTAGAGCTAACCATGCTGGTATTCATACCATTAGAAGGTGGGATGTCACCGTCACACTGATAGGCCTATGCGGTGTGACAACTTTTGAATACATTCCCATTTTTATTATAAACTTCAACGTATATCCAGTTATTGCGAATAATACATGTACTGTAGAATTTAATGTCATTAAAACGCTTCGAACAAAACTTCAAATAAATATAAAATGTAGTGGCCATAAGTCTTGTCTTACCGAGGGAACTGCCAAATAGATCGTGCAGCATTCTAAGTAACAGGAAATCTAAAACGAGCTTTCTCAATATTCAATATCCACTTGCGGAATAATCCTTGCCTCAATTAAACGCTAGAGCCTAAACCCTTTTAGAACTGGACTTTGGGTATTTCTGGATTAAAATCTTCCCTCGCTTTGCGAGCGCCAATTCGGAATGCAACAGACTGGGCGTTTCGTCATATGAAAACAAGTTAGTTTTTTTTTTTTTTTCAATTTTCAACATCATACTTCAACAAAGGTAGACATTTATTATATATTTCGAACCGCATAATAAGATGATCTCTAAGATTCGAAGTTCACTGAAAAACTCTACTACGCCTAATGTGCAATGCTATAAGAGAAATTGCTATGTAACAGGGCTTGCGAACCGCACCTACATCATAGCGAGGAAGTTGCATAAATAATACACTTGATAATTTCCCCCAAAAAAGGTCAATTGAATGATTGTAGCAGAAACAAATTTAATGGAATTAGCTTCTTTCTCATCTAATTCATGAAAACTTCATCGTAAGACCAAGAAATGAGAGAACATAAAAGGTGATGTTTTAACACAGTATTGGCGAACAGCATTTTGCGCAAAAGCTAGCAAAGGTCCAACGTTTAGTGGGACTACCGAGGACCCTTCAACAAATTTTGTAGTACCTTACAAGCCGAAACAAGGTCTCCTATTAAAGGCTAAATCAAAAAATGCACACAGATGGTTCTATGACTACGGAATAAGCTACAGGTCTTTTTTTCATCAATATCTAGGTCTATACCAATGACCACAGACTAGACCTTATTGCGTTCACACCAGCAACACACACATGGCTGCCCTAGACCTACCGATCACCAACGCGAGACCATTTCGGCAACTTGGAAGTTGTGGGGAGTGTGGGAGGAGGGGGAGGGTTAAGGGTGGGGCGGGGGACCTGCTGGGGGTTCGAAGCAAAGCACAATGAAAGGGAGGAAACGGAAGGGAACGGACGCATAATGTCGTCGGATTAAAATTGATTTTCCCCCCGAAGAGCTCGAGGTCAAACCCAACATGGGGGGCGGGCGGGTAGGGGGGGGGGGGCCGAAAGAAAGAAAACAATGGATTGGAGCAAAACAATGATGAGACCGCCGTATACCTACTGGCTATTCTCTGCCTGTAGACCTATAGACCTACGTATATCATCTCTATGTCCGCGGGCTACCTCAAGCCCCGACGCCATCAATTTCTTCAGTTCTCCCCCCCCCCCCGCCCGCCCACCCCCCCCCTCTCTCTCTCTCTCTCTCTCTCTCACATGCGCACGTGTACACATTATGGCAACTGACTATCATCTTCACTCGAGTTTTTCAAATAAAAGACAATTGTCATTTCCTTCTCTTATTTTAATGGGATCTATATGATGGACATAAGTAGACGTTCTCTCTTTCTCTCTCTCACTGTAAGGTCTGTAAGGTCTCTCTCTATCATATGGGCATAATACACATTTAGGCAACAGACTAATCTCCACCCTCTATACTATAGTTCCCAAAATAAAAGTCTATTGTCATCTTCTCTCTCTCTCTCTCTCTCTCTCTCTCTCTCTCTCTCACACACACACACACACACCACACACTTTTATTAATGGGTACTGTCGTTTACACTATTCTTTATGAAAGAATTATGGAAATATCTCTGTCTGTCTCTAAATCGTATCTGTTGCTTATGTTACCTTATCATTACGCGAGGGTGGAAAAAATCCGTCAGGGCTCTTTTCCTTTCAAAATTGTCCAAAATTCTTCATTACGACTCGGGTAGACTTATATGAAACTACACTCTGTTGGAAAGCTTCTTTCACAGCTGCAAAACAATCACTGTTTTAAAAACAGTTCCACGGACTAGAAAATGAAAAGCAGGAGGCCATTACCTGGAAATTTTTTTTTTTTTTTTTTTTTTTTTGTATGGTGTTTTTACGTTGCATGGAACCAGTGATTATTCAGCAACGGGACTATCGGATTTACGTGACTTCCGAACCACGTTGAGAGTGAACTTCTATCACCAAAAATACACATCTCTAACCCCTCCATGGAATGCCCGAGAATCAAACTCGCGGTCACCGTGGTGGGATGCCACAAGACCATACCGACCACGCCACTGAGGCGCTTTTGGAAGAATCTGTACCTTACTAAACCGAGACAAGAATGCGTTAATTAATGTTTATCTCGCAAGAACAAGTCCTACTTAAAACCTACCTCTCTTTACTTAACTGACGAAGCCCAAACAATGACTAAACCGCAACTCACTTTTCATTTTTTTTTTTTTTTTTTTTTTTTACAGAGATACGATCAAATTTGTTGTTGCACAGAACGAGAAGCCCTGATATGCAATGTTCCTTTCAGACAGAAGGGGAAGATAATAGCTGCGTCGAATGGATCTTTTGTCCTCACTAATAAGCAGGTCAGAGAGAACCATGGGAAAAGAAAGCATAACTTTTGAGGGTCATCTGTTTTTCCCTGAGATAAAGACTTTTCCCTAAATCCGTTGTTAGATCTCCCTAGCATTTGGATGTTTGTGGGGATGATCCCTCCAGGTGAAAATACTTTTTTTTATGATGTGGAGACTTCACAGTACTTTTCTAACTGCATCTGCAACAGAATATTATTATCATTATTATTATTATTATTCAGATGATAAACTCCAGTTCATGTGGAATAAGTCTACAGGCACCTGCAAAAGATTATTATTATTATTATTATTATTATTAATTATTATTATTATTATTATTATTATTATTATTCAGATGATAAACTCCAGTTCATATGGAATAAGTATACAGGCACCTGCAAAAGATTATTATTATTATTATTATTATTATTATTATTATTATTATTATTATTATTATTATTATTATTATTATTCAGATGATAACTGCAACATATTATTATTATTAATTATTATTATTATTATTATTATTATTATTATTATTATTATTATTATTATTATTATTATTCAGATGATGAACCTTATTTCATAAGGCACCACTGCCATGAAAATCAAGCTTCTCAATAATATATGGTGTTCATTTGTAAAATTCTACAGAAAATAACAGGCAATCAAGGAAGAAGAAATCAGCTGTTAGAAAAGAAAAAAAGAAAAAATTATTATAGACTAATGAATAAATAGATAAAAATATAAATAAATTATTAATGCACGAAGTGAATTGTTTCACGGCAGTAATTGTACAACATCCTTACTAAGCCTTGAAAGGATACCTAGATTGCATCCTACAGGATATCACGTTCAGTCGAGCCCTTGTTGATCGGTGCCATTCTTGACGGGATGTGGCAACGCCTACACAGCATTTGCTAATCCCTGCAGAGTGACCTTCTAAGTTGCAACACTTGACTCTGACTGCACAGGTTGCTCTGAATAGCAAATGCCAGAACTGGCCACAAGGCCAGTCTCGAACACAGGTGAATGCTATTTATGTCTCGAACAACACTCAAGCTTTGTGGAAATTCGCGTCTACGTTCTGCAGGATTTCCTAGAAATACAGATGTTGATTCCCACAAAAACTGACCACTCTGGACTTTACCTGCTCCTCACCACATAAGCTGGTAGGGAAAGGGACATTTGTGTCGAAACCTGTTATAACAATTCTTAACACCAGCTGCCAATCATAATCTGTATAAAAATCAATGTTCAGCCCTCAGCCTGTGTAAAATATTGTTGACAATATCACGAGAAGGTAAAGCAAAAGGTACCATTACAAGATACATCGAAATGGCAATGTAAACAATATAAATTTAAATCATGTTAATTAGATACATTGCACGCCTCAGCGAAAGAATGAACACATTAGGGGCACAGTAAAGGTCACTGAAGCATCAAAGAAAGTGATGGAACACGAAGGAGAAGAAGACCTAAGACCAGGTGGAGAGATTGCATTAGAGATGATATGAGGGAGAAGGGAGTACGGGAGGAAATGACACAAGACAGAGGTAGATGGAAGAGACTCATTAAAAACGGCGACCCCGAATAGGGATAAAGCTGGGAAGAAGAAGAAGAAGAAGAAGAAGAATAAGAAGAAGAAGAAGAAAAGAAGAAGAAGAAGCACGTCTCAGCAAAAGAAACCATTCTAACAAAATCAGGTATAAGTTTCGACCCCACCAAAAGTTAGGTAACATGAACTTCAGGGTTGCAAACGTCAAATTTGCAGCAAATGAGATGAAGGAGCTGGCAACTCCGGTGAAGGTTAAAATGTCTATTTTAATGACGGTAATAAGTTCATCAGACGACAGCTATCAACCATAATAATAAGAAAAGTAAAACTCAAACTCCTTGTCATTGCACGTCTGCTCACAAAGAGCCAACAAATACTTTGTTTTATGGAATCGCTCTGAAAAAAAAAAAATGTCTTCATTGCAGGACATGATGGCATGCATACATCGTTCATAGCCTGACAGAAGAGGTTACCAAAGCTAAAGTTTTAGCAATGAATAGCGTGCATGCAAATATCATTTATGAAAATACATTGCGTTTATGAATGTATGCAGACATGACGTATCCATATGAAACACTGAAGTGATAGCTGACCCCATTTCATGATAAAAGAAGACAGAAAACAGGAATATGACTAATTGGATCAAAACACAGCGACGGTTAGACTTTGGAATATTATGAATGTGATGATGAAGCATTATGAATGTAATGATAAGCCTACAAGAATAATTCCCGTTTCCATTAATTAAGTACAAAGGGCTGCTAAGCATATAACAATGGAGGCAGTGCATTTCCAATTACTGACTCTCTCTCTCTCTCTCTCTCTCTCTCTCTCTCTCTCTCTCTCTCTCATTCAGGTAGCAGAATTCAATAAGAAAAATAAGAAAAATAAAAAACCCATGATTACTATTTTAAACTGGCGTATGCCTAAGAGAGGATTACAATAAACTAATTTTATGCCATAATGAAAAAAGTCTAGTGGCTACACGCACACGTCTTTATTCTAACGGAAAGCGCGCGAGCGCGCAGTGTGTGTGTGTGTGTGTGTGTGTGTGTGTGTGTGTGTAACAGAAAGAGATAAGGACAAAGATGATGTGGCAACTTCATGGTATCAAACCCTGTTAGGAAGATTCACGATCTAGAATAACAAAAATTAATATGCAAATTATTTGGAAACATTTGTAAACACTCTACTTAATTTCCAGTATTTCATAAACTACCTGCAGTATTTACAGTCCTCCATGCATCCGGTACAATATTAGATTAAATATAAGATCATTATGTCCACATTCAACGGTGATCAGGTTTACTGAAGTTTGCCAATCGAAATAGATTTGTTAAAATAATGAATTTTACGAGACTTTTTTGGACTTAGATGAAATATTAGCTTACAGTAAAAGAGGTTCAAACCCTATGAGTTCTTAATTAAAGTCTTTTCTAGCTATAGTAGATTCACATCAACCGTGCATTTGGCCAGCCCCTTACGACGCTCCTGATTGGCTGTTGATAAGCCAATCACAGGGCTGGAAACTCAGTCTCGCTCGAGAGTTCACATAAACGGGATGTATGCTCCGACCTCTCCTTCAAAAATTATAACTTTTATAATTCACCTCAATTTTAACTGCAGAAAAGGAGTGTTCCCGAATTTCATCACTGAGGGATACGTCTTTCAAAAGTATCCCTCAGGAGAGGTGGAACATACATCCTGCCTATGTGAACTCTCGAGAGAGACTGAGAGTTTCCAGCCCTGTGATTGACTTATCAACACCCAATCAGGAGCGTCGTAAGGGACTGGCCTAGACATCAAATGCACGGTTGATGTGAATCTACTATAGTGACCCCAAGGTATGTGTATATACCTACTTTGCGGCGTGTTCAGTACGAGCCCGTTGGGGATTTCCGTAAAACCATAAACAAAAGACTATATAACGTAGAAATATTGACCCCCAAGAAATAATAGTCCTACTTAACGACCCCCGAAAATCCTTGGAAAGATCCAATGAAAACGATAAAGTTCCGTAAGATTAAAACTTAAGCTTCTTCTTCTTATTATTATTATTAGCGTTACTTCCTCAACTCGGTCTGATTTTCATCCCAGCTGCTGCAGGAACCACTTGCTCACGAGTTTCGGCTTTTGTTCGACCCGTTCCCGAGAACTTCCCATCATCGTGCCTTCGTACTATCCTTCCGAACGACATCCGAAGTGAAGTTATGTAGAACCTAGTATATGATATCAATCATCTCTCTCTCTCTCTCTCTCTCTCTCTCTCTCTCTCTCTCTCTCTCTTCACTTTTCCTCTCTTTCCCTTTACGTATCACTTCCAAACTAACTTTCCACAAACGTACAGTGTGGAAGTTTAAAAGAAATCTAGACAAAATCATTAGGACACTGAATGCACAGTAAAACCTGCTCTCCTAGAGATAAGTGAGCACACGATGTCTCCTCGGATTGACAAACAAGTCCTTGAGACATCCTAATCCTTGTAATTCCTTGTAACTCTCTCTCTCTCTCTCTCTCTACACGTATCACTTACAAACTTGCACCATTCTCTCTCTCTCTCTCTCTCTCTCTCTCTCTCTCTCTCTCTCTACGCATCACTTACAAACTCGCTTTGCACATTCTTCTGCCATTTTTTTTTTCATTTTTTTTGTCCCTACAGCTTTCCTGGCGAGTTTCTCGTCGCCTTCCTCCACCCTCCTCGCTGCTGCATGGGATGGAGACTGTTGGGCCGGAGTTTGTACATATACAACGTTTCAAGTCTTCTAAAGTCGCAAAGTTTGTGGAGCCCAACACATCGCAATTTCCCTCCACCAGTCCAGCTCCTGTCGCCTAGGTAGGGCGCCTAGCACCTAGTACCAACCAGCCACACACACTGACACACACACACACACACACACTCTACGAGTAGGGAATCTCACCTAAGGTAATACTTCCCAAAGCGAGACAATTCTACTGAAAGCAGCGCAAGTAGTGCTCTTAGAAATTTCATTTAAAATTGACGTTTGGTAACGTGATATCAACCAATGAAACTTTAAACACAAAATTTATAGCATGCATTATCAATGACGAGGTCACGGTGTTTACAAACTATAGTCCCATGTTATTGCCTATATCGCTTGTTTGCGAATATACTTTTAGCATTTACAATGAAAGCATTTTACCAAACACTCCTTTGCTAGAAATGTATATATTTTAGCTAATTAACTGGTCTTACGTACTTCGAGAGACTAGGAGGAACGAAGAACTCCTCCTAGTACCAGGAATAGGGAAAAGCTTCGAGTACGCATATATCTTTACGATTTTATATATATACATAAACACACTTATATATGTGTGTGGGTGTGTGTAAATAATTCATATACATTCATATCGAACTACAAATGTCCTTT
Organism: Macrobrachium nipponense; assembly: GCF_015104395.2. Taxonomy (NCBI): domain Eukaryota; kingdom Metazoa; phylum Arthropoda; class Malacostraca; order Decapoda; family Palaemonidae; genus Macrobrachium; species Macrobrachium nipponense. Next base: position 158,286,566 of record NC_087201.1, on the reverse strand, counting down.
AATATCTAATTCGCTCTACCTCGGAATTAGTATATTTTCATATATGAAAATATATTAATTCCGAGGTAGAGCGAATTGGATATTAAAGGACATTTGTAGCTCGATGTATGTAGTATATGAATCACGGTAATGTGATTTGCCTCATACTAGTCATACATACATACATACAGATAAATAGATATAAGTTGAACCCACTAGGAAAGTAAAACATGAAAAAACGGCGGGCTAAGTACTTTCGTGGATTTAAAATACACACGAAAGTAACTGGCACGGTCTTTTCAATTTTAAATTTTCTCAGTGGCCTCAGCTAACAAACAAAATCACGTGCTTACTTTTGCGATTTCTAAGTATATATAGATAAGTATTATACGGACAGAATTAATATTTTTTCGATATTACTATTTTGAAAATTTTGGCTACGCCCTGGCACCTTACATCACGCACTGCTTACAGCAAGAAACGAAGCAATTAGGAAAATGGCCCAAGCAATGGTAAATGGAGGAAAACCACAGGCAGAAACAACAGGAAGAAACAGCAAGAAGAAACAACGCTTGCAAACAGGAGTGTTTCAATTCTGACAATGTGCCCTTCAACGCCATCGTACTAGGGACTAAGACGTACACCCCGGCCCCCTCCCACCAAAAAAAGGGGGAGGGGGTGGCAGAAAGTCTCGTCATTCTAAATTGGTTCTTGTAAATGGGTTCAACGACTACTGGGAATATAGAGGAAAGGAACAGGGGTCAGCTTACAGTCCCCGCCCCCTTTTCCGCGGGCGTTTGTTTCTGTGTAATGTTTCTCCATCTCGCCTGAATGGCACGGGCTCTTGCTAGGCAATTGAGATGGGATTAGAAGAAACGTTATATCCATGACCTATGGGACTAGAAAAAATGTTTTATCCAAACTCATGGGTCTGACAATTCTTTCAAAATTGCAAGTGGAGCACTTTTGGCATCTGGGTGTCAGTGGCCTAAGTAGACGCGACGCCAGAAAAAAATAACCAATCAATTAATTCATGGCATCTATTTCGTCAAACTTTTACGCGTTCGGGGAAATTCCGATGACTACTGAAAGGTTTTGATCTATGTGTCGTCTTTAAAAAAAAAGATATATTGCATCTCACTGAAAGGTTTTGATCTATGTGTCATCTTAAAAAAAAAGATATATGGCATCTACTAAAAGTTTTTTGATCTTTGTGTCATCTTAAAAAAAGATATATTGCACCTTACTGAAAGTTATTGATCTATGTGTCACTTTAAAAAAAGATATACTGCATCTGACTTCACTTCAGTCAACTTGGCAAGAATATGTAAAAACGAAGTCAATGAAGAGGAGACGAATTTGCAATAATTGCCGAAGAAAGAAACCACTTAAATGAATCTAACGTCTGCAATATGCAACAGACGTGACAGGAAGCCATTCTTAATTTGTATTATCAAGTGTCATAATAAAATTCGACTTTGTGGTCAGACCACGAGAGGTTCATAATTATATTAATTCATCAGACAGGAATACTCTTGAATAACTTTTTCATTGCATATTCATTTCCAACGTTTCGTTGTCCACGATTACATCATCAGGAGGTCTAGAAAAAAAAATTGGCAAGAAAAAAAATCACAAAAACATAAGCATAATTATAGCGAAAGACAACTAATATATGAGTCTTTATAAGACTTTGCACACGTACTTATATACTGGCCTAAAATGGAAAACTGCTGTATCTGCAAAATTTTCTAAACTGGTACGCAGGTTACTGCAGTTTCAGAAAGAATCTACAATGCTCTCCACGAGTATTTAGGATGTCCCATTTGCAGTATATCTGCAAAATCAGCAGTAAGGCATAGGAAAAATGGAGTATCTATAATTTTTCTCAGTGAACTTTTGCAGTCAGTCTTCCACTTTAGGGCAGCGTATATTTAATCAACGTGAATGATCTGCAGGTAGTCTTCTGCTCAAGCTGAAGTTACTTCAACATCAACCGCCCATTTTCACGACAACGAAACAGCAACCTTTCTTTCGACATTACTCCATCATTTTCGTCGCATTAAATTCGCACTTTCGAGACAGGTTCCTTGTCTCGAATGTTTTCGGGTAGATAATACCCGCTCCCCCTTTCTTTTTATTGAATTTTATTAGCAAAAATAGAAGACCATAACCGCTTAATGACCCGACAAAAACCGCCAAGAGTCGACCGCCCGCAATCTCGCTTGAAAGTTGCCAAGATCTTTATTTATTTATTTATTTATACATTATTTACTGATCTATTTGCCTACGAATTTCCGTCACAAGTACGTAATTTTAGCCGCTAGTTTTTATTTATCAATGTTCTTGAACGGTGAAAATGAATTCATTCATTTTGCGGAAAGGTTACTACACGTCAACTTCACCTTTCAAGTCACATTTAATAGAGAGAGAGAGAGAGAGAGAGAGAGAGAGAGAGAGAGAGAGAGAGGAGAGAGTGATGTGCCCAATACAATCTGACTTTCCTCAGATAACTTCTCGTTATATATATATATATATATATATATATATATATATATATATATATATATATATATATATATATATATATATATATATATATATATATCATCGGAGGGTGGAGAGATACCAAAGTCCTTTAAAGTTATGTATTTATTGCTGACGTTTCAGGACCATGTGTCCCATTTTCGAAGCTAAAAAATTAAAAGAATAACAGAATTAAAATGAGACTCAGATTAAAACATGATAAAAAGTTATTTCTTAACAAAATGCAAATTAGGTACAAGAGAAGGGAACAGTGATTACCAAGTAGTGCTGAAGGCACTTGTACCTAATTTGCATTTTGTTAAGAAATAACTTTTTATCATGTTTTAATCTGAGTCTCATTTTAATTCTGTTATTCTTTTAATTTTTTAGCTTCGAAAATGGGACACATGGTCCTGAAACGTCAGCAATAAATACATAACTTTAAAGGACTTTGGTATCTCTCCACCCTCCGATGATGCTTATCTGGTTTCAAGCAACCGCCTTCACTTTAGTATTATATATTAATTATACTATAATATTTATATTATATAATATTATATATATATTATATATTAAATATATATTATATATATATATACTATATATACATATATATATATATATATATATAGTATATACATATATATATATATACATACATCAAATATATATAATATATATATACATATATATATACATATATATATATATATATATATATATACCTACATATATATATATATATATATATATATATATATATAATATATAACTATATATATATATATTACACACATATTTACACTAACATCATAGCGGATTCCTTTACAAATAATAATAATAATTAAGAGAGGAAAAAACATATCACAGACAACGACGCTCCCTTAAGTGAAATACTACGAGGAGCTCACATGCTCTTCCTACCTTAATCTGAAGCCCACAGTAACCCCTCCCCTCCCCCAAACCCCAAAATAACCACCCCACCCTCCAGGGACAAGCCAATAACGTACGGGACCTTACACAGTATAGGCATCTCTTGGCCATGAGGCGTTCCCTCTTATCTGGGCAACCTACGCCGTCCAGAAGTAGCGGAGCGGCCGTGGGAAATATATGGGTATGTTCCGTCTCGAATGGCACGAATCCGGGATGCCTACATTAACACGAGATATGACCTCGTATTTCATGCCCTATGAAAAATAGCTTGGGGGGGAGAGAGAGAGAGAGAGAGAGAGAGAGAGAGAGAGAGAGAGAGAGAGAGAGAGAGAGAGAGAGGCTGGGATTTGAGGGTGCATGTAGTATGTGTGAGAAGCATATTATATAGCAAACAGTTTCACAGAGAGAGAGAGAGAGAGAGAGAGAGAGAGAGAGAGAGAGAGAGAGAGGCAAAGTGCACGTGTAAAAAGCATATTATATAACAAACAGTTTGAGAGAGAGAGAGAGAGAGAGAGAGAGAGAGGTGGGTGCTAGGCGTCTGAGGCTGCATGGATGTGTGAAAAGTTTGACAAGTAACAAACAGTTCCAGAGAGAGAGAGAGAGAGAGAGAGAGAGAGAGAGAGAGTGTTTCAATACCCGGTGACTGTGGGTTTCTGCCAACGAAACGTTATTCATATTAGCCAGCTTCCTAACTATAAAAAAGGAAAAGCGTATAAAACAATGCTCTTCCAAAATATCATCGTCTATATTTAAAATTCACCATAATAAAACTTCCTTAATTGATGAAGTCTTTCTTTTTTCAGTTCTGTAAACGTTACCTAACAAGAGCTACAAAGGGATATCAGTTTTCTCTTATCAAACTTTTTCAAATAATTAGTTTTATAAATTCCAAATTTATATAATAGAGACGTGCGCATTTTATTCATTTAGGGGTTGTTACAAACCTTTTCGATATTCGTTTTTAACTAGTTAAACTGTCTGTATAGTGTATACGTGTATATATATATAATACATATATATATATATATATAATATATATGCATATATATATATGTATATATATGTATGTATATATATATATATATATATATATATATATATATATATTTATATATATATATATATATAATATTATAAGTAAATTCTTCTGTTAAAACAGGATACGTCTAAAGTCTAAAAGGCCCATTAAAGCACTCTGGTTTAAACTTAAGAACAGTGAATGAGAGAAGTTACATTGGCAAAATATAAAGTGGGAAATATGCCCTTGTGTGTTTGTGTGCGTGTGTGTGTATGTGTGTGTGTATTAATAAACATAAATATATAAAAATTTTGTAATATATAAAAAAGGTTATGCAAATCGTTATATGGCCAAATTTATTTAGCACCCCTTCAGTCAAGTCAATCATCAATCTCACTATACTTCAAGAAGAATATCCCGGAAGTGGAAAACAATTATAATAAGTGAGAATAAGGTTAGTCTGAAAGAAGAAAATAAAAATATACAGTCTGACCTTCAATATTCACGATCCTCGACAAATCTTCCAGAGCCCCCCCTTCCATAATCTCATCTTCCATGATGCAAAAACTGGAAACATTGCGCCAAAGAGGATTCCATATAATGGATTGGCAAATTCGCGTTTTTGTTATTATTATTTTTGTTTTTATAATTTTTGCCCAGCAAGAGAGGGGAATCTATTTACGGACGCAAGCATTAAAAAATTTTTTTTTCTTAACTAACTAAGATCATCAAGATAAATATTCATTTCTTCCTGTGAAAAATAAAATCAGTACATTAGTTACATTTTTTCAATAATCGAAAGGAAACTAGAGAAATATTGATTAATAATGACGTCTTCGCCAAGAACATTTTTTTCACGCTAACTGTCCTCCAGTCAAATAAAACAAAAAACAAAAAATTTACAAAGAAATGAGACGTAATATAAACATTTTGAAACGCTATTAATAAAATTGAATTGTGTTATAATACAAGTAATCTGTGTAAAAAGCTGTAGACAGCTACCTAAACATTCATACTTAAACAGCTCGCATTGAATTGTAACGGCAATATACTAAGATAGACTTGCTGCTTCTAAGGCTTATATAATTCACAGGCAAATACATATGTATGTAGAGAGAGAGAGAGAGAGAGAGAGAGAGAAAACAATTCCTTAACAATTTCCCTGTATTTTTTCCTTTGAGGGAATTTTCGTCTCCCTATGTTTCCTCCATTCATTCCCTTTCAGGAGAGCCGAACAATCGGCTTATTTGTGGCCAACACTTCGACCTGGATGGTATCATCACTTGTGGTAGAGAAGAGGAGAGAGAGAGAGAGAGAGAGAGAGAGAGAGGGGGGGGGGGGGGGGGGGGGGGGGGTGGGGGTTAGTGTTGCTCATCACGCACGACTTGTCCTCCTCGTCTTTCTTCTTCCTCTACTTATATTTCCCCTCCTACTGCTCTAATTTTCCCTTCCTTCCTTCCTTTCTCCCTTCCTCCTCATACATCTCTCCTCTTCTCATTCCTGATTTCTCCCTCTTGTTTCGATCACTGCATCAAATTCCAACCCCTTTAACCCCCTCCCCACCCCGTCCGCCCCCCAAAGCCTCCCTTCCGAGAAGGAGACCCTGGTCGTTTATAGTCCCTTTTCCTTGCTAGGGAGATTCCCGTTTTCTTCCTAGGGATATTTCCTTTCCTTCCTAGGGATATTACCCTTGCTGCTAGGGACATCCCTTTCCATTGCTAGGGGTATTTCCCAGAGGACCACGGTCCGTGGCCTCTACTGCATGCGAAGCTAATCTCTTAAAGCATTGCATTATCTTTCCCTAATGAAATTGAAACTTTTCATCACTCACCCTCGGCGGAAGATTAATGTCTCGGAGAACGTTAAAAAAGAAATTAATAAAATAAAATAAAAACATTCGCCCTCGATACGGTCTTTAAATTCCCACGCGCATTATTAACCTCCATTTACCCTAGTAGATTCACATCAACCTTGCATTTGATGTCTAGGCCAGTCCCTTACGACGCTCCTGATTGGCTGTTGATAAGCCAATCACAGGGCTGGAAACTATCAGTCTCTCTCGAGAGTTCACATAGGTAGGATGTATGTTCCACTTATCTTTAGAGATCCGTCTTTAAAAAGTATCTCTCAGGAGAGGTGGAACATGCATCCTGCTTATGTAAACTCTCGAGAGAGATGATAGTTTCCCGCCCTGTGATTGGCTTTATCAAACAGCCAATCAGGAGCGTCGTAAGGGACTGGCATAGACATCAAATGCACGGCTGATGTGAATCTACTACTGTACCTTAAACGTTTTTAACTAACTTCTGTAATCGTTAATACGTTCTCCTTCACTGCACTCTTTATTTAAAACAGAGAGAGAGAGAGAGGAGAGAGAGAGAGAGAGAGAGAGAGAGGAGAGAGAGAAAAACAATATCATATTAAGTTATATTATATCTATATATAATGCGGATATAGTATATCATATGTATATATATATATATATATATATATATATATATATATATATATATATATATATATGATTTACATTTGAACATTTGGTTTTTATTTGTATATATATATATATATATATATATATATATATATATATATATATTATATAGTATATGCAAATGCACACACACATATTAAGTATTACATAGAGAGAGAGAGAGAGAGAGAGAGAGAGAGAGAGAGAGAAGAGAGAGAGAGAAGAGAACCTTTCAAGTGCCATCTATATGTATCATAGGTTCCTATGCTAATTACTGGCTAATAACGAAACCTTCATTATTCCCACCGAACGTCCGAACACAAACGGCAGGCGCATCCGAAATCACTGCTCATGACTTAAGCTAAATTTTACGAGTGGAGAGAGAGAGAGAGGAGAGAGAGGAGAGAGAGAGAGAGAGAGAGACGTCGAGTACATATTAATGTAGTTCTTACGATCTCCGCCTATAAAGACATCTGGTATGACTCTCAACGTTCCCTGATTCTTAATGAAAATATTCTCTAGTGGAAATAAAACGCTGAATATGCGACTGTCTTTCATTTTTATTTTCCTTTTTTTTTCCTGTATGACCTCATATCTTTAAGGGCACCGAGTTTGCAGACGTAAGAAAGAAAACAATGGGAGTAATGGAGAGAGAGAGAAAGAGAGAGAGAAAAAAAAACTCCCTACAACATTCGTGTCTCGGGAAATAAAAATGTTACAACTGTGTCCTAATGTCTCGGCTCGGGCACTGAACATCCATAAAAGTCTCGAAAATGAGACATGATTTGTGTAGATTCCAGCCTTCCAGAGCGGCTCAAGTCTAGGGGCAGATAGGATTGCCCCCGCCCCAACCCCAAGCCAACCCCACCCCCGATCCCCCGTTAAAATGCAGCAGCGTTTTGTGGCCCCGAAGGATCTCTCCTGGACACTCCCCTTCAGGAAGAACCTTAGATCTCAATAAGAAGAAATTGCTGCTAGCTCTCTCTCTCTCTCTCTCTCTCTCTCTTCTCTCTCTCTCTCTTTACGCTTAAGATCATAAAAAAGACAATTTTAAAGCACTACTAAAATGCTCTCTCTCTCTCTCTCTCTCTCTCTCTCTCTCTCTCTCTCTCTCTCTCTCTCTTTTTACACATATCATATAACAAAAGGATTTTAAAGTACTACTAAAATGGTAGCAGTCTCTCTCTCTCTCTCTCTCTCTCTCTCTCTCTCTCTCTCTCTCTCTCTTTTACATATAGAATCACATAACAAAACAATTTTAAAGCACTATTACATGCTAGCACTGCCTCTCTCTCTCTCTCTCTCTCTCTCTCTCTCTCTCTCTCTCTCTCTTTACACAACATCATATAACAAAAGAATTTTACAGTACTACTGAAAACATCATAACAAAAGACCTACATTTCAAGAACAATTTTGAAGCAATGTCCCAAAAGACCAGAAAAGAGAACAACATCAACCAACAGCCGAATGAGAAGATACAAGAAACCCGCACAGCAGAACAACAGACGGCCCACAACAGCAAAAGTCACATCGCTTACTCCCACTATATTAGCTTCGGACATTAACGCCCCCATTATCATTCAATGGGATAGAAATATAAATATAAAAGCCCCACATTCGCGATCCGTTTTATTTGAGAATTTCTCTCTCTCTCTCTCTCTCTCGGCGACCGGGACCCTTACCTTACCTTACAGACAGTAAAAGTTGACCAAAGGTGGCATTTACAATGCAGGGCGCATGCGCGACATGCATGCGGGCTCAAGGCGCTTCGAGTACATATTATATACAAAGGTTCTGAGACTAAAATTGCCACTATTATCCTGTCAGGTCATATTTTGCCGCGGAGACACGGAATGCCTATTTAGAGGACACGGCTCCATGTTTCCTATAGATAAATCACTTCTGGGTTTCAGTTATTCATGCGTCGGGTTTGTCTTTTCATCGCTGGCAGACGCGGAGGTATAAATATTATAGTGCTCCAAAGGGAAAAAGAAGTTACAAATGGCATAGAGGTCCGGGCGGGGCGGTGGGGGGAGGGGGGAATAATTGCAATCTTGTTTTTCCCTTGGGACTTGGTAAACGCTCAAGAATTCCGACAGTAATTATTTTCTTTTTAGGCACTTGAGAGTTTCCCTGATTTATCTAAAAACTGCAAAATTGGTCTATAATATAAAAGGAAAACCAGTATATGAACTGCACTGTATTAAAAGCCAGAGAAATAATATTAAATGAATTGCTTAAGACGTTAAAATTGTTTCCTGCTAAATTTTTTTGTCAGTCCGTAAAAGCACTGGACAAGGCGTTGGACAGGACTGTGCCAAAACTTCTTCAGCTACTCATGCAGGATACCCAGTATGGGCAGTATGGGTTGCTCCCGGGACTAAGTATATCTTAGTTTAACCAGACCACTGAGCTGATTAACAACTCTCCTATGGCTGGCCCGAAGGACTGGATATTTCTACGTGGCTAGGAACCAATTGGTTACCTAGCAATGAGACCTACAGCATAGTGTGGGATCCGAACCACATTATATCGAGAAATGAATGAGACAAATTCCTCTGACTCCATGTTGGCAGAGCGGGGAATCGAACTCAGGACTACCCAAATTGGTAGGCGAGCACGTAAACCACTCGTCCAACTAAAGCAAGTTATGGCACGAGGGCCAACTTGACCTAAAACGAAGAAACTTGTGCATAATAGACATGTCAGGCCTACAAGTGATTCCGAGCGAACAAATTCTTCGTCATTTGATACCAATGTGTGAAAACAAAACATGGCGGGAACTGGAAAGTTTATTAGACGATATTTTCTGGAAAATTAACATTATTCAGAATTTTCGGTCAGTACTGAGAACGCATCAAGGTTTGATATACTTTATCATAAAATGAATAAAGAACATGCTAAATGATACTTATTATGTTCTTTGCTAAATCATATATAAATGTTTGAAATATACTACAAGAGATTACAATTTTATGGCCGAAATTTATCTTTACCAATGAAACTCCGTCAGTAAAATTATACAAAACAAAATGATTGCTGTCAATTGTCAATTTTCTTTTTCCAACGAATGCGGCATTGAATTATAATAAAATTATAGCCATTAACGAACGCAAAAATATATCATATATATACAGCCAGCTCGAGTTAACCAGTGCTTTTTATTGCAACTGAAATAGCTCATTTAAAAGTTTATTGTGATCATTTCGTGAGGTTTTGATGACGTTTAACTGTCAATCAAAAGAGAGAACTCTCTCTCTCTCTCTCTCTCTCTCTCTCTCTCTCTCTCTCTCGTCTTCTCCTCTCTTCTCTCTCCAACTGGTTTGGAAAACAAGAAGAGATAAACAGAAAGATCCAGACAAAAAATGGGAATTACCAGAAAATTCTCTCTCTCTCTCTCTCTCTCTCTCTCTCTCTCTCTCTCTCTCTCTCTCTCCACTTTTGGAAAAAACAAGAGGATAAACAAAAGATCCCAAACAAAAAGGGAATTAGCAGAAAATTCTCTCTCTCTCTCTCTCTCTCTCTCTCTCTCTCTCTCTCTCTCTCTCCACTTTTGGAAAAAAAGAGGATAAACAAAAGATCCCAAACAAAAATTGGAATTAGCAAAAAATTCTCTCTCTTTCTCTCTCCACTACTTTTGAAAAAAAAAGGATAAATAAAAAGATACCAGACAAAAAAGGAATTAGCAGAAAATTCTCTCTCTCTCTCTCTCTCTCTCTCTCTCTCTCTCTCTCTCTCTGTACTAAAACAGCCTTATTATCTCTTTACAGGTAAGGTGATTTTACTTACCTAATTCAGGACCCCAACACAATGATCTCCACACTTTACCTGCGTAAGAAGAAAAAAGAAAAATTGTTAATGACATCTCAAGGCACACGTAACTTGTACAAGCAAATACTAAAATACCATAAGCCTGCAACGCAAGTTTCCAAATGAATGAATGGATGTACGTGAGAAAAAGAGTTTAAGCGATGAGGGGGATATATAAAAAAAATGAATCAGGATGATTAAAGAAGCATAATCATATACATATGTATATACATCATTGTACGCATGTAAATCAAGGCATTCGTCCATGTGCTTGTAAATTTTAATACAACCTCATTTCAAATCTATGAGGTCAGATTAAGCAGTTCTGTATTGTTCCTTATTGTGCAATAACTTATTCCCATTAGTAAAGTACAATTAAATTTTTTTGTACATAATTCCATAGGTAGTTGGATTTTTGTGGTCATAATTCTATGGTTGTCGGCCTTACTTAGTACAATAATTACCCATTTAATGAATATGCTACCTAAATCGATTTATTTAAATTTGAATACTTTGTCTTTCTCTCCAATACAGCAGTAGAAGCATCAACAATAAACACAACAGCAAAACGAACAGCAATAACAACAACAAAAGCAGCAACAACAATCACCTACATTTCTCAAAATAAAAACCTTTCTCCTTATTCCTGTTTTTTGTCTACGATTCCAATACAACATCAGAAGCAACAACAGTAAATACATCAGCAAAAAGAACCGTAATAACCACAACAAAAGCAACAACAACAACATTCACCTACATTTCTGAAAATAAAAACCTTTCTCCTAATTCCTGTTACCTGTCTTCGGTTCCAATACAACATCAGAAGCAACAACAGTAAATACAACAGCAAAAAGAACAGTAATAACTACAACAAAAGCAACAACAACAACAATCACCTACATTTCCCAAAATAAAACCTTTCTCCTAAATCCTGTTTTTTGTCTACGATTCCAATACAACATCAGAAGCAACAACAATAAATACAACAGCAATAACAACAACAAAAGCAGCAACAACAAGAACAATCACCTACATTTCTCAAAATAAAAACCTTTCTCCTAAATCCTGTTATTTGTTTTCCGTTCCAGTACAATATCAGAAGCAATAACAATAAATACAACAGCAATAACAACAACAAAAGCAGCAACAACAACAACAATCACCTACATTTCTCAAAATAAAAACCTTTCTCCTAAATCCTGTTTTTTGTCCTCCGTTCCAACACGACAGTAGGAGAAGCAACAACAATAAAGCAACACCAAACAGCGACAAAAACAGAGACAGCTAAAACAACAAACACATTCAGAAGCGTAATTCATCGACAACCAGGGGTGACTGTTGTTTTGTAATGGACAACAAACACGATAAATTCCTTCCCGCGCGCGCGCATGAGAAGTTCGCATTACATTCGTAAAAGCGCGCCAGGGGGGCCGTAATAACGCTCGGAATTACAGGCTTTTAGAATTAATTAGGCGAGATATGCATCTTCTGGGGGACATCGTTAACAAACGTAATGGGTGTGAAGGTAAAGGAGGGTTGTGGGGGGAGGGGGAGGGTAGTATACGTAGTGTTGTGGGGGGGGGGGGGGGGGGGGGGTGGGGGTGGGGGAGGAGAGTTTTTGGAAGTAGGATACCTTCTATAACTCGAATACTGTTGACTGTTATGAATGTATCGTCCTATGCGTTTTCATATCTCTCTCTCTCTCTCTCTCTCTCTCTCTCTCTCTCTCTCTCTCTCTCTCATATATATATATATATATATATATATATATATATATATATATATATATATATATATATATATGCTTTTATAATCCAGGAAAACGAAACTCGACCTGAAATGGAAAAAACGACCTTTAGTTAAGCATTACGAAATATTGTATAGATATCTAAAGCTTACACACTTCCCATTGCCACTATGTCTACCCTAATATTCAAAAATGAATGGGTAATGGAGAGTTCCAAATTATTTTTCCTACTATAACAATAAAACCATTTGTGCTCTATGTCTTCAGTGGCTTATCTTTCCAAAGTGATGGCAAACAAGCCTCTTACATAAACAGGTGAAATCACTCAGGAAACACAAAGTAAGTCAGAGAATTCCACATTCAGAAAGTGAATATGTTGACCCTCGAGTCCTCAACTTTCTCGTAGTGTCTGTTGCCTGGTGTGTAGATCCAAGTCGGAGAAAACAAGAGGAAATAAAGTGAAGATGTCCTGGAGGGAACAATGCCCAAACTAATACCTGTAAACAAGCAGAGAGTTGTGACAACATTGATGACTTTAAGTGAATCACAGGTGAAAGTTAGAGCTGGGTATAGATGATTTATTAAAAGGGAAGTATTCAGATCGAATCTATAATGAATAAAAGAATGGTTAAGAGTAATCGCAAAGACTGCCCCATCGTGTCTTAGAATGGACTAGGAAAGCAGAAATGTAGTATTCAGTTTTTGACATAACTAAATAATACAAATAATAATAATAATAATTTTTTTCTTAAATATACTATATGAAGATTAAAATAAAACGACAATGATCTTTTAGCACAATGAACATCAATAGTTAATGACGGACTTTACCTCTTGGTCATTAACTGTTAACAGTAAATAGTTAATAGGTCCAGTCATTAATTATTGAAAGACTCCAATCTTCATTAACCCAGACTCAAAAAACCCTGACTTTCAATGCTCACATAATTATGCCCCAAAAACCCATTGACTTCCAATCCTCAAGAAAATATGACCCCAAAAAAACCCTTGACTTCCAATTTCACCCCTATCCAAAAAATTGCGGCCTTCCCAAAATTAATGCTTTCAATCTTTCGACCCTTTTCCAAAAATCCTTCCACGACCCCAAAAAAATAGCTTCCAATCTTCATGACCCATAAACCCTTGACTTCCAATCTTCACGACCCAAAAAAACCATTCGCCTTCAATCTTCACGACCCCAAGAAACCCTTGAATTCCAATCAACACGACCCTTTTCAAAAACCCTTGACTTCCAATCCTCATGACCCAAAAAAAAACCCTTGGCTTCCAATCTTCACGACCCGAAAAAAACCATTCGCTTCCAATCTTCACGATCCCAAAAAACCATTGGCTTCTAATCTTCACGACCCAAAAACCCTTGACTTCCAATCTTCACGACCCAAAAACCCTTGAATTCTAATCTTCACAACCCTAGAAAACCATTGGCTTCCAATCTTAGTGATTCAAAAAAACATTAATTCCAATCTTCACGACACCAAAAAACCCTGGGCTTCCAATAGTCACGACCTAAAAACCCTCCTTGAAATTATGACCAATGAGCCCTTGACTGTTAATCGTCTTAAAATTATGATCCAAAACACTTTGAAAAAAAAAAAAACTTTCATAATTAATGTCCAAATATTCCAGGGCCACCTCGAATGAAGGCTCAATAAAGAAGCGCCTCGTAAAGAACCCTTTCTCGTTAATCCCCCATTAAAATTCATCCACTCCGCTACTCAGCAACGGCTGCAATTAATCATTATGAACCATTAGGGAGGCAGCCCGTCACAAGCAAGCCGGTGCCAACTTGATCTATTAGAACCATTTTCCTTCCAAAATTATAAAGAAGTTCCACTATCACCGTTCGCAATCTCCACCCGTGCAACGGAAGGCTTCAGGAAGAACAAGAAGGAGTCTCTCTCTCTCTCTCTCTCTCTCTCTCTCTCTCTCTCTCTCTCTCTCTCATTAACCCTTTCCTGTACACACTGGTAATTATTTCCCTTATTCTTGGTTCTATCAAAATGGTTGAGGTCTTTTCTTAAAAGATAAATACACTTACGCTCCCTTGTTTCTGTGTTCGTCTAGCTAGGGTGATGATTGACAAACACACACACACACACACACACACACACACACACACACACATATATATATATATATATATATATATATATATGTATATATATATATATATATCTATATATATATATATATATGTATGATATATATATATATATTAATTATATATATATATACATATACGTCTATAAATTAATGCCCTTTTATCCATTTACTACATTTGGCCTTACTAAAAATTATTATTATTATTATTATTATTATTATTATTAGTCGAAGGTTGGGTTGCTAATTAATTTACAAGAGGTTCCCTAGGGCTTTCGTTGCTCTTGGTGATCATAAGCATGAAAAGCAAAAACAGAAAATAATTAATAAT
>NC_087201.1:158259128-158261628 GCF_015104395.2 Macrobrachium nipponense | reverse complement strand
CACTGGGGCACTTTGGGCCATTCAGCGCTCAAGCCAGGGAAAAGAGTTGGAGTGGTTGAACAGCAAGATGAAAAGAACTAGAATAGGGAAGCTCGTCTGAGGTACTATGACCATGTAATGAGAAGAGAGGAGGTGGAATCAATCAAGAGAGCTAAGAATGTGCCAGATGAGTGATATGTGTGTGTGGTGGTGGCCGTCAGCGGATCAGATGGATGGATGTGGTGAGGAGGGATATGGTTCAGGTGGGACTCGGGGAGGAGGATGCTGCAAGGAATCGAAATAGATGGAGAAAGCTGACTCGAGCGGCCGACCCTGCTATGCAGTGGGATTAATAAGCTAGAGAGAAGTAGAATAAGAAGTTAGAACTGAGAGAAAACACCAGATGCATTAAGAAGTAAGAGCCAGAGGTGTTGGAGAGCAAGACTAAACAAAGGAATAGAGAATGGAGGTAAAGTAAAAGGCTAAAAAGTGGCTGCAACAACGGACCCAGGGGACGCTTCCAATACCCTTTATTAAATGCCTACAGTGCCCCACGTGAGACAACCCCCCGTGACGGAACAAACCCTTGGAGAAGGTGTACGTGAAGGTGATGTCTATCCTGTCATTCCTCTGAAGTCACCCCTTCTCACAAAATGAAACTGCAACTTATTAAGAGAACTGTACACAAACATATACATATCTGCAAACAAGAATATCACATACACATAATAAATCATTAGCGAGCATAAATATAAACGAATAGATCAGAGGAGAAAAACAGACGAGCTCATAATGAAAGGAAATACTTAATGAAACATAACTTTGTTGATAAAGAGGGAGCGGAAACAAAGACGAGAGAAAAGGGAAAGAGATGATAATGAGGCAGTAACATAAAACAAGGAAGGGAAGAAAACAATATGAGTCAAGGGGAACAGAGCAACACGGTGATGAAAGCTGGAGTTAATGAAGAAAAAAAAAAAAAAGAATAACCGGATCGTAGTTGCAAAATGTGATTGAAGGTGAGCGAAGGAAATAGAGCCCAATAATTAGGAGTAAATACGTAAGGAAGCATAAAGTAGAAATTGGTAATTACTTGTACACATAGAAACATACATTTATGCATAATACATACTTACCCACCCACACCTCCTCCCCACACATCAGTATAATATATATATATATATATATATATAAAATGTTTTCAATAAATATAAAAAGGCCCATAAAATGAGATGTACACAAAAAACTAGCATACTTTGTTTAATAATCTTCTACAATATATATATATATATATATATTATATATATATATATATATATATATATATATAGAAAGAGAGAGAGAGAAGAGAGAGGAGAGAGAGAGAGAGAGAGAGAGAGATTGATTCTCCATCTTCTTCTCGATTTCTAAACATCAAGACATTAGGGGCCAACCGATGAAAATGCCCAAGGGCATTGAAGAAATCATAACAGCAACGACGCGTATTTACCAAACAACGTCCAGGG
Organism: Macrobrachium nipponense; assembly: GCF_015104395.2. Lineage (NCBI taxonomy): Eukaryota > Metazoa > Arthropoda > Malacostraca > Decapoda > Palaemonidae > Macrobrachium > Macrobrachium nipponense. The sequence continues at coordinate 158,260,144 of NC_087201.1, read as the reverse complement.
AAGACATACGAGCTCTCCCCCCCTCCCCCCAAAACACACAACCCCCCCTCTCCCCGCCCCCGGGGTCTACACATAGAGCAGCCGTAGAGGGAAGTGGAAGAAATAAAATAAAAGTATCAGAGGAGGAGGAGAAATGCGACGTGGAAAATGGGATTAAGTCGAGAAGCTGGCGGAGGTCGGAAGGAAGACCACAAGAAGGGCAATGAAAGCCAGAAATAAACAAACAGGTGAAACTGATCACATGGCGGGGAGAGAGAGAGAGAGAGAGAGAGAGAGAGAGAGAGAGTTATACCAAACACAGCCATTTCAACTATAAAAGACCTAAAAGAGTAAATAATTTTCTGTCCTATACAAAACAAGTTGAGAGAGAGAGAATCATATCAAACAGATATTTCACCTATCAAAGGCCTCAAAGAGTAAATAATTTTCTGTCCTGTACAAAATAAGAAGTTGAGAGAGAGAGAGAGAGAGAGAGAGAGAATCATGCCAAACACAGCCATTTGAACTATTGAAGACCTCAAGGAGTAGATACATAAGTCCTATATACAAAAATAAGTCGCGAGAGAGAGAGAGAGAGAGAGAGAGAGAGAGAGAGAGAGAGAGAGAGAGAGCTGCTCCTGCATGTGTCCTGCCGAAGCTGTACAGAAAAGACAGACCAGAGCTCATTCGGTCGTCGAAGGGATCAAGTTCAAGTCTTGTTTTTCTTCGAGCTTTGTTCGGCATTAAAGGATTGCCGAAGGATTTCCCCGAGTCCTTCTTAACCGCCGCCCCTTGCAGACATCGCTGCGTCCCAGGGACTATCACATGCCGCTGCTGCTGGTGCTAGCGCTGGCTATCCTTGATCGGATTCCTTAAGGCCCCGGTCAAGTTACTTGTGGAATTCGACAGGTATCCTTTGCCGATAAAATATATATATATATATATATATATATATATATATTATATATATATATATATATATATATGTCCTACCTTTAATAGCAGATAATAATTAAGATTCCGCGCGACTAAAGAAC
>NC_087201.1:158234128-158256628 GCF_015104395.2 Macrobrachium nipponense | reverse complement strand
AGCTGGGGCGAACATCTCTCTCACGAGATTTCCTCCATTATAAATAGTACCTCCCCTCCCTTCATTTCCTCCTCACAACTTTACCCCTCTCGCTTCATCTTCTCGTGCCTCCCTCCTTCACCCCCCCCCCTCCTCTCTCTCTCTCTCTCAGACTATAGACTAGAATAATCCCACTATTTATTACTAGGCAAAGAGACCAACCGGCCATTCCATCTCTCTCTCTCTCTCTCTCTCTCTCGTCTCTCTCTCTCTCTCTACGCCCCCTTGCCAGCGTCCCGCCCATTTCGCCCTACTCGTCACCCCACCCCATCTCCCCCCTCCCCCCACCCTATTCAACGCCCATTTCAGCCACAAGTCCATCCAGAAATCAGAAGGGAAACATAGTATAAGCGTGGAAGGGAGGTGGAGGGGTTGAGAAAGAAGGGTAGGGGAACAAAAGACGATACGAGGGTGGAAATGTCCACTGAGAGATGATGATGAAAGGGGGGGGGGGGTGGATTTTGGGAAAAAGGGGGAAAAAGGGGGCAGGGGGGGAGGGAGGGGGGGGGGGAGTTTGCCTGGGACGCTTGTAACAAACAACACAGCTTTGCGACGATGTAAGATGTGTAGTATTTACATCATTGCTCCTTAACGCCTCAGGCTCCTAGCAGTAGAGGGGAACATCTTCATGAACATCCCAAATATCATTTACGTTTTCTCAAACGAAAACATTTTCTTAATAGCAGAAAAAGCCCAAGAAAATGTTTCCGGCTCAGTCTTACCAACCCTTCGACTCCATTTGCAAATTTGCTCAAAAAATACACAAAATTTCTACCCTACAAAATGGGGCTTTCTAAACGACGATTAGTATCGGGTTGCGTAACAAAATGGTAGACAGAAAATACAGTGAAATAGAATGAAAGATATGACCACAATTCTGTATTATCGCGCATCGGCATTCTAACATTTACCGAAATACTCAGCAAATGTATTAACCACTTCAACTAAAATTAACGGCGAATAATCATACTTTTCACAAGCTGAGAATGAGGAAGTAGTTAATGAATATCAAGTAACGCAACTCAAGTAGTTCATGTTCATTAAAAGATAGAAATAGACTAAGATTAAAAACTTATTCTGTTAGTTATATAGATACGCGAAGGGAAAGACTCTTTGTATATGAGATATATCGAAAGAAAACAACGCCGCTATCGAAGAGGATTAGTAAACAGATAATACCGACTGAGAATCCGAGGAAAATCCCACTCGTATGATCACCGAAAGAATAAAATCTATAGAAATTAAGGCGATATGACGTAGAACCTTCAACATTTCGTCTCAAAGCGCAGGAAAGTATTAGCGAATCGCCTGCTGCAAATACGACTCGAAAGGCTTCCGGGATCATGGGAATAAAATTTGCTTAACCCCTTCCCCTTCCCACCCTCCCCCAGTATAAAAAAACAACAACAACAACACTACACCCACTCATGCATTCGCATGCAATTACCTCCCATCCCCCCACCCACAAACCACCCCCAAAACCTCCTTGTCCACACAGGTATAGATATATATATACCATTAAGCCCATATGCGCGTTATGAATCATAAATTACAGAGCATTAGGCCCATCGCTTTATGGGCTCCCGGAATCGAATCAGCGACCCATTGTGTCTTCCGACGTTCGGCTGTCAATCATTTGCGCGTTCGAAGTTTTCGGGGCTGGCGACGGCTGCGCGCCGATGCGCTCGATCAGTTACACAGGGTCGCGTCTCTTTTATCTCTGTCTCTCTCTGTCTCTCTCTCTCTCTCTCTCTCTCTCTCTCATTAATAGAAGTTCTTCCATGACACGCCGGCAGGGCACGAAAGAGAGCGCTCACAGCCTCATTGTGTAATCATGACTGACGTGCATTTCTTCCCGTTTTCGACCTCGCTACTTGGCGCGCAGGCGCGTTCGTGTGTGTGTGTGTGTGTGTATCAGACGTACATTCTAACATACAATATCACAGCATCTTTTGCCCTCTGCATGAACAAGGGGAGACAGAGTTACCATAGGAGAGGTAGGGATGTTTTTCCGTTATAATACAAGAAGGGGTTTATGCTTAAGTCGAAATGACGTATAAATTATACCTGAGAGCAGGAATAACATATAAATGAATATGGAGTTTGTCTGTAGAAAGAGTGGAGTGGATATAATATTTCATATCAGAAAGTGCTCGGATTATATATATATATATATATATATATATATATATATATATATATATATATATATATATATATATATATATATTATATTATATATTATTCGAGCTGCAAATGTCCCTTTAATATCTAATTCGCTCTACCTCGGAATTAATATATTATCAACTAAAAAAATTCCCTTCGGTGATGTGATAATTATTCATTATATATATATATATATATATATATATTATATATATATATATATTATATATATATTTATATATGTATATATATATATATATATATACTGAATATATTTTTGCATGCTGGAGTGTGTGTGTGTGTGTGTGTGTGTGTGTGTGTAAGGGCGTGCACACGCGTGTAACTATGGACTTTTAAAAGTACCACCGCTTCCGGAAATACAATGCGTTGATAAAATGCATCGATAACATTTCACTAATGCATTTTGCATTAGTGAAATGTATTGATCACATTCTTGAATAATAAACTGCCGTTTTCTTGACGACTAAGGTTTTCATTTCTCTGTGACCCAAATTCATTTTAAGGGAAACGTTTATGAAGAGAAAAAAAGACGTTTTTGATCTTCACGAGTTGTCAATCTTTAAAGTTGTTAATTTTTATTTTCTTATTTTATTTTTATTTTTATTTATTTATTTGACGAGATATACGATCATTGTAAAACGGGGACAGTCACTTTAAACTGTCAAGATACTAATGCCATTATGGAACAAGTAATAAATGCTCCAAAGTTCTTCGGTTGTAATCGAGTTTTCTGTACAGCATATAATACTGTATGAGTCACGGCCTATGAAACTCTCAGCAGGCCATGGTGGCCTCAGTTACTGCGTTGCCAGAGGTACGATCATGACTACCTTTAACCTTAAATTTAAAAAAAAAACTACTGAGGCTAAAGGGCTGCAATTTGGTATGTCTGATGATTGGAGGGTGGATGATCAACAAACCAATTTGCAGCCCTCTAGCCGCAGTAGTTTTTAAGATCTGAGGGCGGACAGAAAAAAGCCATCTCAGTAGCGCTCTTTTACAGAAAACTAAAAAGTGCCATATCTCTCGACATTAACAAATGATGTTTCTTGTGACTCTACCTCCAAGATATGATATATAAGCTAAGAGAAAATAAAGGTGGAAGTGAACAATAAGAGGTACTCAATGGATAGGAAGAACACCCGTAGGAATAAGAGAAGAGGAAATGGAATACGGATGCAATAAATAAGGGTGATGAGTGAAGGGAGGAGAAGGGAAGAGAATCATAGGGAAAGAGGACGAAACAGTCGGATAATAGCACACCATTAAAAATAAACAAAACGCGGAATAGCGCTTAAAGAAAATAAGGAAAACACTCGTAGGAATAAGAGAAGAGGAAATCGAATGATATCATAAATACAGGGTGATGATTGAAGGGCGGAGAAGGGAAGAGAATCAGAGGGAAGAAGAGAAAATAATCGGATAATATCTCACCTAAAAAAATAAGGCGCGAAAAAGCACTCAAATCATAAGAACAACACTCGAATATCTCTCCTAAAGGAAAGAAAAAAATGGCGCGAAGAAGCACTCAATGCAGAAGGACAACACTCGTAGGACTAGGACCCGAGAAACGGAGTAAAGATACAATGAAAATAGGAGGAGAAAGAAGAGGAGAAAAGGTTGAGACTAATAGGAAACGGAGGGGAGAAGTGCCTCCCACGGAACTTGGAGTGACAGACGAACGCAGAAGCCGACGAGATAGCGAGGAGCTTCCCAAACTACCACAATAGTACTATAGGACACTGGCGGTGGTGCCATCGCGAAATCACATTAGGCGCGTCCGCTAATTTCCGCCGCTCTCGCTCGCGTCTGTCAATGGGACGGCGATAAACACGTCACTGGGGTCTTCTCTCTCTCTCTCTCTCTCTCTCTCTCTCTCTCTCTCTCTCGGAGCATCACAAGTCAGTTCCTCAAGAATTAAAAAAAAGGAAGATTGCACACGTAAGAAATAAAATAATGAACTTTTGTAGCGTGATCTATTTATTGCCACTGTGCCGCTGTCGGCGTAATTCGCTAAACATAATAGCATAACCTTAACCCTCCCCCCTTCCAAAAAAAAAAAAAGACATTCTAAGAACCTTAAGCATTTACCCCCACCCCCTTCTTTTCATGGTGAATATGAATACATGTATATATGTATAAATAAATAAATAAGTAAATAAATAAATAAAATAAATAAATAAACACATATATATACAATGCACATTTTAATCTGTATATATACAGTGCACACATATATAGTACATACATACATGTATAAATAAATAAATAAATAAATAAAATAAATAAATAAACACATATACAATGCACATTTTAATCTGTATATATACAGTGCACACATATATAGTACATACATACACACACATGTAATATATATATTAAACTATATATATTATATTATATATATATATATATGTATATATGAGATAGCGAGAGAGAGAGAGAGAGAGAGAGAGAGAGAGAAATATAGCCATCTTCAAACATAGTGATAATCAACCCACCTCAGCCTTTGACATTGCTATAAACAACAACTGAAATCTCCCTTTAACAAACTTTCACTGTCAAACGCCACTAAACCCTAAACAAACACTATGGCAATCCGTATCCTTAGCAAGGCCTCCCCTAAGGAGCCAAATACCGCCCATATCCCCTGGAAGAGAAGGTACCGCCTCAGGACCCGCTGCTAGCACCAAGTGTTCCATTACATTAACCCCGAAGCAATACGCGTCCGAAATCAGCATTACCCGTCCGAACAGGCGACAGGGCAAGAGCCCTAATAAGTCTACAGATGACCATTCGTAAGCAGGGCTCTCGAGCGAATGGGGGTTGCCTGATCGCGCCATGATTTTAGCATCCATGACCAACAAGCTATTGTCTCTCCCCCCGACACCCTGAGAGACTGAGTCAACCCTTTTGTTACCGTTCCATTCAAATCCAGGGACTTTCGACCTTACGTAGGGGCAGAAGTGTGCCTAGCGTCTCTCGTAAGCTTACGAGATATATCGTTTTTGTATCTGTTTTGTTGATCAAGTTGTTTATTTATTTTTTTATTTTATAGCTACTGATCTCTTCTTTATTTCCAGTAACCTTCCGCTACTTCTTTCAAACGAACATATTCTTTGGAAGATTGAATTCCAAGTCAGTGGGACCCCTGTGAAGTTGTGACCTCCTGAATAATAATAATAATAATAATAATAATAATAATAATAATAATAATAATAATAATAAGAAGAAGAAGAAGAAGAAGAAGAAGAAGAAGAAGAAGAAAACTCATAATCAAATAAGTCAATAAAATGGGAAATTAAATCCACAGTAGTATGTCTGTCTGATTTGGTTATAAAAGATATATATACAGACATACTATAGTGGATTTACTTTACCAATAATAATATTATTATGAATAATAATGGTTAAAAAATCCGCAATTATATACTAAAATATATTTCTATGTAAAAATATTTTAATACATAATTCTGGATTTTTTAACAATTTGTTTTCACGAGACTGCGAATTTCTTAACATTAATAATAATAATAATAATAATAATAATAATAATAATAATAATAATAATAATAATAAAAAGGATGGCTACATCGCACAAATCAACCTTAAGAGTCGTTTCTCTTCCACGGTAATTTTGATCAGTAACAGGCCTATGTTCATATTTTGGCAGACGAGTATATATAACACCAAGCCATCTCGCGGTCAACAGGTCTAAATATGCATAACCTGGAGATCGGTGATGGGCTGAGAGAGAGAGAGAGAGAGAGAGAGAGAGAGAGAGAGAGAGTTGAGTAGAACTTAGGCCAAAGGTTTGAAAGGCGTAACGGGAGGAAAACCTCAAAGCAGTTGCATTATGAATCAAGTGTTAGGAGAGGGTGGAAAGTAAGATGAAAGAAAGAGAATATAAAAGGAGAAGCAGTTAAAGGAACGAAAGTGATTGCAGCCAGGGGCCGTTGGTACGCTGCTAAAAACCTTAAAGTCATGCCTACGGTGTAGCGCATGAGGTCCACTTAGAGCGCTACACCTCCTACGAGAGAGAGAGAGAGAGAGAGAGAGAGAGAGAGGGGGGGGGGGGGGTGGGGGGGGGGGGTACTTCTTGCCATGTTTGCCATGGGATGGCACAGGATAAATTGCTCTAATCTTATTGATGCCAACGGACGACTTCCCCGTCTGAGCACGTCCGCGCCAGATGACTCCATTCTGTCACTCAATGACTCGGGAGAGTCATGTACAGAAAGGGGGAAAGGGCCCGGGGAGGGGGGTGGGGGGGAGGGGTGATTTCCTTTAAACTCCGGAATTGCCCGCCTGAGTGTGACCGGACTTAATTAACGAAAGGGGGTTAGCCAGACCCAGACAGAGGGTCAGCCATTTATCTGCGTAGGGAGACAATCAAAGGAAAATGCAATAACGACAAGCAACAAAAACAATCATCGTCGCTTTTGCTTGTATATATATATATATAATATATATATATATATATATATACATATATATATATATATATATATATATATATACAATATAATATCTTTATCTCTTACACAATTGCTCTGCGCATTGATTCAATAATTACTAACAGGACGCCACTGAAACTGGATGGTATCTAGCGGGAATATTTATTCAAAAAAAGGTTACAAGCTTTCCATGACGTCCTGTTAGTAAATATACATACATGCATACCATACATATATACACACACACACACACACACACACACACACATATATATATATATTATATATATATATATATATATATATATATACACACATATATATAAAATACTGTTACATAGAAACTCGTGCCTACATGACACACACACACACATATATATACATATATAAAATACTGTTACACAGAAACTCGTGCCTACATGACAGGAGAAAGCTAAGTAACCTTTATGATTATAATCAGCAAACGACTATCCAGAGAAGCTTTGTAAAATAAGCGTCTCTGCCATCAACCTGAAAAGTTAATGAAGCCAAGGGTGAATGATAAAGTAACACTAAATCATTTAAAGAAGGATTCCAGTTGTTGATAAAATCGGCGATCCTGGACAAATCATTTAGCTCTCGATCGAGACCGGTTGTCAACGAATGCACGAATGCGCAGTTGCGCGCAGAATGGACAACAAAAGCCCATTTGCATTTTTCTCTTTTCGAATCACAGCTGCGTCCTTCTCCTTTCATTCGCTTTTGTTGTGAATAAACGAAAATCAACCAGTTGTTAAGGGAGTTGTGATGTCTTTGTATTTAATTACTTGTTCCATGGGGTGAATTTTATTCATTATTCATTATTTTATAAAATGCTTAACTACACAGTGTCTTATGTATATATATGAATGAGGAAGGTCTGAAAAGCAAGACGCTGATTGACATTAAGACACGGGCTCTTGCTCCCTAAGAGCTGGTTCATGACAATAGTTCTCACACAGATTATGTTGCTTTGAGTTTATTTACGCCACCTACATAAAAGAGTTTGATCGCATATCAAGAATTATCGCACCTTTCTAGAATACTAAATAATTATCAATTCTCAAGAATCATTCTGGAACTCGTTGTCCTCGTAAAAAAAAAAAAATAACTCCAAAAAGCGCCCTCCAGGTTTTTCAAATAGTGTCTTTATAATTATGATAGCAGTAACTGCAAAGACAATTGCTTTCGATAAACAATGTTAATTTAAGAATACGATGACTGCACAAAACTAATACTGCTTTTCTGACTAATAAGAAAGAGAGAGAGAGAGAGAGAGAGAGAGAGAGAGAGAGAGAGAGAGAGAGAGAGAGAGAGAAAGTATACTTTAAATACAGTGAATAACAGATTGATTGGATTGTTTCCTTCTCATCAGGTATATATCCCAAAGCTCCATGAAAATCTAGCTTTTGGTAAAATATTCCGTAAACACAAATCTTAATTGACATCAAATTCATTCCAAGTCTAATGACTCTTGAGAATTTTTACAATTCAGAAAGTTACGGTCCGGTACGGTCGGTGCGATTCATTTGCGCGCATCGCCCTTATAATTGAACTCTAAAGCCATTACCATAGCGCGCATCTTTCCAAATATATATATATATATATATATATATATATATATATATATATATATATTATATATATATATATATATATATATAGTGCGCGCATGCATTTTTCAGGGCATTCCAGTCATCTCTGTTGTCAAAACCACTCCGAAGAGAAAGTTAATTCTATTTTTTCCACAGCTCTTAACCTTTAGAAGTGAATGAATTTCAATGGTTGTTAAGGTAGTTTCATTCTATTTAACTCTTTTTTTTTTATTTACTTTGCAAGGTTTTTTCATATCAATGCTGTGAACTGCCATAGTGTTCGAAAGTGTTCGTTATCTTATCATAACCATATGCGTAGGGCAGTTTGATAAGAAATGACTGAAAGAATAAAGGGGAAAAAAGGCGCGCAATCGTAACACTTCATAATCCCTAAATGTGCGTAAATGTAATACGTCCGGTACGGTACGCGTATTCATTCTCCGTACTTGTAAAATAGCGCGCGGTATATAAAACCGGATTACGGAATTCAGTATCGCACCGTCCGACCGACCTGGAGTAAGCCACTTAGGATAAACATAGTTCTCACTGACTCCACAACCTTGAGGTAATTTGCCAGACAGACGTGACATGCCGGAGGAAACGCCATTTCGGGCCAAATCGGAGCGCTGACTCAGCTGATCTCATCTAACCAACGAAGGCTTTTATTACGACAAATATTGTCTGCTGTCTTTATTTCTGTTACACTGAGAGATGCACTTGTTCGTCACGCTTGTTATTAAAATCACTGGTAAGGAGACCTCAAATTACTATTGACAAAGGGTGGAGACCTCCGAGGTTGGTGTCAGAACCTTGCACGTAAATAAAATCTCTCTCTCTCTCTCTCTCTCTCTCTCTCTCTATATATATATTATATATATATATATATATATGTGTGTGTGTGTGTGTGTGTGTGTATGTAGTATATATATATATATATATATATATATATATATATATATAAAGTTTTTTTGCCACGAAGGAATGTACCATTTTGGACCCTATATTTGTAAGATGTTTATGAAGGACCCAAAATAATGAACAACTAATAAATTAGTCCCACATGTATAGTTGTTTATTTCTCTCTCTCTCTCTCTCTCTCTCTCTCTCTCTCTCTCTCTCTAGTTCGATATTCTCTCTCCCTCTTTCTCTTGCTCGATATATATATATTTATATTTTCTTTCGTCTTTTCATTAATAATAATTTTTGTTGGGAAAATTTGTGTAAAAATTCATGATATTAAATTGTATATGCTCCCGTGTTTTTTTTCAAAATGTACTGTTTTCTGGAAGAATCACTTGTTTACTGCGGGTATCCTTCAAGGTGTGGCTAGCCTCTGGCGGCTCCTCCTCTTTGTAGAGTGAAAATCGCCCTTATGGCTAATCTGGTAGTGTCAAGATTGTATATTAAGCCTTCCTTTGACTATGTTGTTCTTTGTAAAATCTGTTTGCCTCAGTAAAGGGTCCGAACAGGACCGAAAGTACTTGACTATCTCGCTTTTTCATTTTTTCCTTCGTGGCAAAAAAACCTTTATTTATACATAGCATCACGTTTTATATATTTCGTGATCAAGTTATTCATATATATATATATATATATATATATATATATATATACACATATATATATATATACCACACATGTTTATATACTATAGATACTTATATGTATATTTATATTATAGCTACAGGTATATATATATATATATATATATATATATATATATATATATATATATATCCCATACATATATATATATATACATACATATATATATATATATATATATATATATATATATATATATATCATATAACCTATGTCCTAAGTCTTTCGTTCCGCACCTATTTCTATACTGCTTAATCACTTAAATCAAGACATTATCAATCTATGAAACTGACACTCTTCACCCTTTCAGACCACAAACATGATACCAACACCATCACCGGAACTTGCCCAGACCGAGAGGTAGGTAGGTAGGTAGATAGGTCTAGGGACGCTTCCCTCACACACACACACACACACACACACACACCCCCCCCCCCCTCTTTTCCGTAGATCGCGTACAGGACGGATCAATGAGCCTTTTGGGGGGAATCGCCTTTGATGTCTGTCACTTGTATTGACAGCCCGTTCAAGTCACCTATTCCTCCCCCTCCCTTCCCCCATCTCTCTCTCTCTCTCTCCTTTTCTTGCTAGCCTTTGCTACGATACGTCAAACGGGAAGTGGAAAGGTGGGGTGGGAGGGATGGGTTGTGGGATGGGGTTGGGCTGGGTTGATGTTGGTTCGGTTTAGCCTCTAAGTCGTTCAGTAAAGGGACAGAGCTGATGGAGGTTCGCGATGGGGATGATGAAAGCTTGTTGGTTGGGAGGGGGCTATGTATGACACGGGGGGGTGGGCGTATATACGATTGGTTGGGTATGGGGGTTGGGAGGGTGGTTATGATGATACGCAGTGACACAACACTCCCTTGATGACAAAGGCACACAGTCCGTCGTCACTACGCCTATTGATGTCATAGTTATTGTTTCCGATATCGAAGGTCTCGACTCCACTGCTCATTAGATGGTATGAATGCCAACCGACGTCTGTTCCTAAAAAAGAAAAAGAAGAAAATCCTCTGAATTATTCACTGAAAGCGCCAAGTACACGTCGTCACATTATCATACAGTGGTTTTCGCGCTAGGCTACCAATCCGGTGGTCCGAAGTTCGATTCTCGGCTCGGCCGACGCGGGATCAGAGGAATTTATTTCTGGTGATTAGAAATTCATTTCTCGATATAATGTGGTTCGGATCCCACAATAAACTGTAGGTCCCGTTCCTAGGTGACCAATTGGTTCCCAGCCCTAAGAGAGCTGTTAATCAGCTCACTGGTCTGGTAAAACCAAGTCGGTTTCTTGTGCCATTAAAATTAAATGCGCCCCGCCCCCAGCCCAACATATAAGACCATTTGCTTTCGTCTTTACTCAGACATCGTCTGAGTAAAGACGAAAGCGCTTGGATTTCTGTCTATTATTTTCCTGTGGTATTCGCTTATTTATGAAGTCACGTGCATCTACAGTGATTTTCTAAGCATAAGACCATTTCCAGAAATGGAAACAGGATGCATTTAAACTCCAATTATTTATTATAAAATAAAGTATGATTGTATGGCTGACCAGGGCATGTAAGGTACAACTGACTGAGGGAAAGATGAGAAAGATTTCAAAGCAGTAAGATGAATAAGTACTTTAAATTACCTGATAAGCTAGAGGAGGTTTGTGGCAGGATTCTGGATCAGAAAATAAGCCAGATGATATAATGCTCATTAGGTAAATATTGAGGTTTTAGATAAGAAGAGGCAGCGTGGGTCAAGTGTTTCTTATTAAGAGACAGTCATACGAAAAGTTTTGAGAGAAATGGGAAAAGTTACATTAATAGACCTATAAAACACTCATAACAGAACTAGCAGACACTCAATGTATAGGGAGTTGACGATGCATTGGTATAGACAGCAATTTCTGAGAGTGGTTGTACAGGGTGTCCATAAAATCCTAGTACCATTACAAGCAATAAATACTTGTAATGGCACTGGGACTTTATGGACACCCTGTATGTTTGAAAGACAGCAAAATTCATGGTAAAATATGTGGACAGGAGGGTGGCTGTATTTGTGCCAAAACTGTCTGAGACAAGGGTGCGTTGTATCTCCAAAGATCTACATGGATGGAGCGACGTGAGAAGTCAAAGAAAGAACATTGGATTTCCTAGGCCCAAAGGGTAGGCTAAGAACAATGGTCGTGAACAGAGGGTGGAATATCAAATAATGCATGAGTTTGAAAGCATTTGTAAGACGTAAAATTCCAAAGTGAATTTCAGGAGGATTCAAGTTACCAAAGCAAAGGGGATGCAACAACAATGTATGTTGCTTTGAAATGTGAAAGAATTGAAAATATACTTCTGAATATACTCCTGACTTTAATGAGAGAGGTAAAAGATTTGCAATTGAATAGGAGTGTTCGTCTAAATCAAAATTGGAATGTATGAATGGTTAAGTGGAATGTGAATGACCGGAAAATTTGAAGCTGATTGCATAGTATCTGTGGAGTGATAAAGAGAGAGGTTTAGAAATGTGGAGACAGTAGAAGGAAAACAGTGACTTTAGGAAAAAGATAGTTCAGAGTATTTTGATAGAAAGTAGAAGGAAAACAGTTACTTTAGGGAAAAGATAGTTCAGGGTATTTTGATAGAAAGTAGAAGGAAAACAGTAACTTTAGGGAAAAGATAATAGATGAGCTGGTCATTTGGAGAGCACGGAGGAATGATTTGTTAAATGACTATCATTCTGAAGTGTTGGGAGGAGGTGGAGGAAGGCGATCCAGAATGCTGGAAGTGACAGTGTGTGTGTAAGATAAAGAACAGCGTTAAAGAATGCATGGGTGCTTTCACGCCATATATATTTCCCATAGCGGGAGTTTTCAAAATAATTTACGAGATCAGGCAGCTACCTACACCCAACTACGAGGATATTCATGGAGCTTACCAGAAAAATGAGTCTGGCTTGTCATATATATAATATACATACTACAATATAGATAACAAATACATATATAACACACGTAAATTTATAATTAAAAGAACAAACAATTTTGGCAGTAGCTATACCCAAAACCACTGCAACATTTAGCCATGTGTTTTGACTGTCAGTGAAATCATATCCTACGCAACGTTCTTTCGCAAAAGACCCTTTGATCCAGGTGGACGCATAAAGGGACCCTTAGTGATCAAGTGATACCGGCAGATGTGAAGAACTTATCTGCAAACTCATTTCTCACGAGAAAAAAAATAAATTCCAACTAGTATTTATTTTGTGTAAGAGCAGCAGAATAAATTCCGAGAGACTTGTCTGTTAGAATGTACTACATTGCTATAAAATGAAAACTGCTGTCCCCTCTCCCCCACACCAACTAGCGCTCGTCCTCGATATGGCGGGGGGGGGGGGGGAGAAGGGGAGGGGTTAAAAAAAAAGGTGAAACCTTTCCTTCAAAGTCTCTAAGGCTGAAATCCCTCCCGTATTTGTACAGCAAATATAAGGAATCTAACAAATAGCAAGTTGCCTCCAGCCACTAGCTACGCAGAGCAAACGGAGATCAAATACGTCGCGATATCAAAGAATGCCTCACTCCTAATATAGTATATAGTATGCCAGACTTTCAGGCTTTCCCTACAATTTTAGGACTGGTTTCAGCCTCTGCACTTCGTCTGGACTCGAAGTTTTCACAAAGGCGCGAAATGTGTTCGACCGCGATGACTGAATTCATTGTGTTTTCCCGTTCATGCAATCAAGTTTCCTTTGCAACTTTGTGTAAATTTTATCCATTTCCCGTTGAGAAGTGGAGATTTATTCTCTCTCTCTCTCTCTCTCTCTCTCTCTCTCTCTCTCTCTCTCTCTCTTCTCCTCAATTAATAATTTCACTTTTTTCAGTTCATGCAATTCTCAGTTACGTTTCTAGCTCACTCTATAAAGTTTTATCCATATTACCGTTGAGAAGTGGAGATTTATTCTCTCTCTCTCTCTTCTCAATTATTAATTTCACTTTTTTCAGTTCATACAATTGTCAGTTAAGTTTCTAGCTCACCCTCTCAAGTTTTATCCATATTTCCGTTGCGAAGTGGATATTTATTCTCTCTTCTCTCAATTATCAATTTCACTTTTTATAAAGTTTTATCTATTTCCGTTGCGAAGTGGATATTTATTCATTCTCTCTCTCTTCTCTCTTCTCTCTCTCTCTCCAATTATCAATTTCATTGCGGTTTGCAATTGATCCACCTTTCTGTTCCCTTTGTTTCTTACTTTCTCTAAAATTATCAAGTAGATATCTCTCTCTCTCTCTCTCTCCTCCTTTCCTCTGACATCTCGAGTTTCCTCAAATTATTCTATTTTCGGGGACGTGGTCATCAACCTATGTACCTCTTTCCTTGGGGTAGCTTATTTGTCCCTGACAATGCAGGCAACCCCCCCCCCCCCCCCACCCCCTTCCAACCTTCCCCTCCGTACCATATGTGTCATCCTCTGAATTGGCTTTTATGCATACTCTCTCTCTCTCTCTCTCATCTCTCTCTCTCTCTCTCTCTCTCCTCTCTCTCTCTCTCTCTCTCAATATACAAAATATATATAAAAAAAAAATTCAAAACGCTTCACGCTTTTTTTTTTCTTTTACCGAATGCGTTCGGTATGTTTTGTTCCACGATGACGATCGACTACCGCTGACAGTTGTTCCAGGCTGACGAGGATGTTGCTGACAGGTACACGATCGACCTATCATATTTTACGTATGGAGTTAATAATGGGATTATTTTCAAAATATTGTGGCGATGATAACAATACTTTCCTGTAAATGCAAATCCCATCAACCGCGCACTACAACAACCTCCCTGAACGAAGATTAATACTCTCGTTCAGTCCCTGAAAATAAAAGCTTATAAGTTTATAAGACAAAAACTTTTGACTGATTCTAAATTAGTGTATGATACGAAAATGGTTCTCAACAGCATTAAACTGAGATACAAAAAACACGAAGGAGTATTTCTAAGTTTCAATCAAGATAAGTATATCGGTAAGAAACAAGACACCAGTATCTATAGACAAGGAGTCATCCAACCTCCAGCTTACTCGGGATGCGTGCAAGATTTTTCCCTGATGCATAAGTTGCAAACATTATATTCCTAACTCATACTTAGTACTATTCATACTAACGACAAGGGTCAAATGAAAAGGACACAAATTAAACGCGTTCATATATTCTCAATTATGAGTGGAAACAGAAAATAACTGAACAGAAATATAGCCTCTAAATTGACTACATCAAATAAATCAAAACATTCTACAATCTACGGACAGATAGCCCGTTGCTTCACTAACAAAAATGAAAAATAAATACGATATATTTTATTAGAAATAATTTTTCTGTACTGTTTAATATGCACATTATTAATTTTTTACATTTTCAGTCTTATAAATAAATCATAAATATCCAATCATAAAATTCCTGTCACTTTAACTCAACGCGAAACACCTTTTCAGACCTTTTCAGGCCTTTCCTAACCCTCAAAGGAGAACAAGAACAATAACAACAAGAACAATGATTATAGCAACAGTATGTTACATATACTTCTTGGTATAATTTTCAGGAGGTCCCTAACTATTATTATGATTGAACCTTCGTTCTAGTCCTGTTGTTGTGAGCATCAAAGTTGAAGTTATCGCTTCTGCAACACACTTAGTTAATAATTCAATATTATGGCCTTCGTATCCCTTAGGGAAAAAATATAAAAAAAATAAGTCCTTTAAACCTTTAAAAAAAAAAAAGATGTACCGTGGTCTGTTTTCCAGATGACTGTGTAAAAAAAAAATCCTACAGGTAACCACAGTCTTTTATGAACACGGAAAGCAAAGTTAAGCGATCTACTTCATTTCATTATGTCTCTTAAGTGAATGGGCGAAGTGAAAGGACGCCATTATGATGTCGTTTGCCTTTGCAATTTTACACACACACACACACGAGGATTGATGGTTAACAAACGAAAATGTCTATGATGATAAAAAAAGAAGAAGGAATTCTGTCGTTGTTTTTATCATCTCCAAGTTCTTATTGGTCTCCCTCCCTCGCCTGGTCAGCTTGCTCTGTCAAAGTCCACTGAATTAATATTTGTTTTAACGATGCCATTCTGATTTCATAAAAGACTAATTGATATCCTGATGATGTTCACTTAACGCCAAAATCCTGGAACTCGTTCTACGACCTTCGTTTCATTCAGAAACACTATATTAAGATTTGAATAATCTTAAACCTTATGGCAATTAACCTTACTGCTCCTACATAATCTCCTGGAAGTGTTACCTTATTTGAAGAGAGCTGCATAGTAGTTAATAAGTAATCATGTCGATAATTAAACATGAGAGCCACCAATGTTCCTTCTATTCCAATTAATTGAAAATACTGTATCGAGGTCACTGCATCATCTTTCAATGTCTAAGCACAACGAGTTACTTGGAATTACCAATACGGAAAGGTGCCTACCATTTCGATGAACTGAAGCAAACCAAATTCTGTATCTTTGCCAGTGCTTCCTTCAAGGTCTAGGTACAATGAGTGACCTTGAATAATAATGAATGCAGAAGATATGTATTATCAAAAGTGGACCACTGATCCAGTCACCTGGGTAAGTAAGGAAGGAATTGAAAAAAAAAAGTAATTAGAAGAATATATATAAAGATGTCCCGTGATAGCTTCCAGTGGTAATTTTTTCAAGACCTGAAGAGACAGACTGTCTCTTCGCGATGCCCAAATTATCATGATGGTTTTTATAAGTGTCGCCTCTGAACTTTTAAGGTAAGCTCCTCCGATCTGTTTTATACCGACATGCTTTGCTGAATGATACCCTTCTTAATGTACTGCACTGACGATGACTTCTAATTTTGTTCCATTGTCACAGCGCTAAAAACAAGATTTATGTTAAGGCGCTGGGAGAACTAAGACCTACTCTAGATCTTTTATAAAAACAAAGTTTGAATTACTTCCTGGCTACTACAAGCTCCCATCAAAATAGTAGGCTATTACATTCTGAACACAAAGCAAACATCGACTCTCTCTCTCTCTCTCTCTCTCTCTCTCTCTCTCTCTCTCTCCCTCTCTCTCTCTCTCCAACTAAGTACGTTCGTCGACCGTTTTCGAATATGTCTTGCGAATAAACTTCACCATTATACTTGCATAAAACAATCACTCACCTCTCTCTCTCTCTCTCTCTCTCTCTCTTCATCTCGTGATCCTTGCATCCCCCAGCATCTCGAATCCACCCACCCCTCCCCATCCCATCACCTCCCATCCCAGGGCCCAATCCGTCACCCCCATTATGTTGATGATATCAGAAATGTAATAGAAAAATCTCCCTCTAATCAATAGATGCTGCCCGCTGTGCAGTAGTAGACTCGAATCCATTGTTCCGCCTCGCTGGTAATTGTTTTTTCTTTTATTATTATTATTATTATTTTGATCAAGTACTCAAGGCGAGAGAAAGAGCGCAAATGGCGACTGACGAGAAAACCAACTATTTATTTTGTGACTGAGAGAGAGAGAGAGAGAAGAGAGAGAGAGAGAAGAGAGAGAGAGAGAGAGAGAGAGAGAGGACCTCCTTGTTAGAATAACAAATGGGAGACATATTTCCTGTGAAATCCATAAAAACCAAAATTTGTCACTCTGTAACGTAATAAAAAACGAGAGAGACAGAGAGAGAGAGAGAGAGAGAGAGAGAGAGAGAGAGAGAGAGAGAATCTGTTTATCCAGATCCAATAATGACGATCAACTTTTTTTTTTCAACCGATTATTTTGATCAAATTCTCAAGGCGGGAAACACACACACACACACACACACACACACACACAGAGAGAGAGAGAGAGAGAGAGAATCTGTTTATCCTGATCCAATAATGACAACCAACTGATCCTTTCTCTTGTTCTCCTGCGACACGTGAAGCTGAAGATTTGTTTTGATTAGTTTTTTTTTTTTTTTTTTTTTTTTTTTTTTTTTTGTGCAAAGGAATAAAAACAACGAAATATCCCACCCTTTCCTGGGCTGGGTTTAAATTGCAGTAAGATAAAAAAAAACATGCATAATTCCACTTGATTATTCATTCATGGCTCTTCCAAATTTCTAACCTGTAGAAGTTTTTCTTTATTTTAAATCTGTAATTCACCACTAGCTAATTTTTTAAAATCCGTATTTCACCATCATCTAAGGTTTTTTCCTTTTTGTTTAAATCTGTATTTCACCATCAGCTAAATCTTAAAAATCTGTATTTCACCATCAGCTAAGGTTTTTCCTTTTTGTTTAAATCTGTATTTCACCATCAGCTAAATCTTAAAAATCTGTATTTCACCATCAGCTAATTCTTAAAAATCTGTATTTCACCATCAGCTAATTCTTAAAAATCTGTATTTTACCATCAGCTAATTCTTAAAAATCTGTATTTCACCATCAGCTAATTCTTAAAAATCTGTATTTCACCATCAGGTGCAGTTTTTCCTTTATGTTCAAAATCTGTATTTAACCATCGGCTATGGTTTTTCTTTTTGTTTAAAATCTGTATTTCACCATCAGCTAATTTTCTAAAATCTGTATTTCACCATCAGGTGCAGTTTTTCCTATTTGTTCGAAATCTGTATTTCACCATCAGCTAAAATTTTCATCATCAACTAAGGTTTTCCTTTTCTGTTTAAAATCTGTTTTACCATCAACCAAGGTTTTTCTTTTGTGTTTAAAATCAGAATTTCATCACTTGCAGTTTTTCTTCTTTTTAATATCTGTAATTCCACCATCAGCTACAGTTTTTCTCTTTCGTTTAAGTTTGTATTCACCATCAGCTACAGTCTTGCTTTTCTTTTTCTTTTTTTATCTAAAATCTGTATTTCACCATCAATTACCTTTTACTTATTGTCTGCTCAGGAACATTCATCTCCAATATTGCAATTACACATTTTTATAACTTGTTGGTTATTAGATCTTGCATTTCGTAAATCAGTAAATGAACAAATAACAAATTATCAATAACTGCTAATTCATATTGAAGGTAATATCTTGATGTGTCTTTTACAGGAATATTATATCTGGTGGCTCCCCGATTGCTAACCAAGAAAAACAATAAATAGGACGCACATACAAAAAAAAACAAAAAAAAACAAAAAATATAAAATAAACAAAAAACGCGGAAAAAACAACTCGGCGACGCCGATCGATATCAATCGCGCCTAAGTGATTGCCGAAGCAATATTGCTCTCGTGCCATAATTAGAACAGCAATCGATGTTTTCGAAGGCTATTATTATTATGCGCCTCCCTTACGAAAGCGCCGTCCTCCCGTAGCGAACGCTCTCTCTCTCTCTCTCTCTCTCTCTCTCTCTCTCTCTCTCTGCGCTCTTGTCAGCGGCTAATGTTATTACATCGTCGGAAAACAAATGAGGACCGAACGATAATGATAATTCCGCAGATTGTGAATAAACATCGGCGTAAAACAGATTGCGGGTTGTTCAATAAGAAAAAAAAATCGGTCGATATCGTCCTCGGGTATATAAACAAATTAAATAGATTAAAATCCGGCTGCTTGGCGGGACACTTCGGAGAGATCGATGTCATTAACGCGTTGTAGTTTTGCGTTTATTCGCTATATTAACAAGCGTATCAAGATCTAACAGGTGCCTTATTATTGTTAAGAATGCACTGATACATCACACGATTGAGACCTATAGTAGATTCACATCAACCGTGCATTTGACATCTAGGCCAGTCTCTTACGACGCTCCTGATTGGCTGTTGATAAGCCAATCACAGGGCTGGGAACTCTCGGTCTCACTCGAGAGTTCACATAGGTAGGATGTGTGTTCCACCTCTCCTGAGAGGTACTTTTGAAAGACGTACCCCTACGAGAGGTGTAACATACATCCTGCCTACGGCAACTCGAGAGAGAGACAGAGTTTCCAACCCTGTGACTGGCTTATCAACAGCCAATCAGGAGCGTCGTAAGGGACTGGCCTAGACGTCAAATGCACGGTTGATGTGAATCTACTATAGAGCAAGTTTGTGCAAACATACACTTATGACACACACACACACACACACACACACACACACACACACATATATATATATATATACATATACACACACACTGGAAGAATGGCTACTGACGACTCAATAGGTAGACTATGAAGCTGACCAAACACAAATTTATGAATGACGGGAAAATATTACAGTAAAAGAAAAAAAAGGCAAGTGAAAAAGTACAATAACTTTATTATAACTTATAACTTCATCGTTGCTGATTTTTCAGCCATGTCAGTGTTTCACGGCTTTTATAACCTTCGCTCCATTAAAGGGCGGGATCTATTTTGTAAAGGGGATAGAGCAACCCCAAAATGTTTCCTCAGCCTTATTTTTTTTTTTCTCTCCCTTCGATAAGGTAAGTTTGTCCGCCCTCAGTCCGTCTACGCATAAAAAAAAAGCTAGTCTCCAGGAAATACCAAATTAACCGCTAAGACTCCTTGGATAAGAAAAAAAAAACACACACACGGAAAAAACACTCGCACCAAATTCCAGCCTGTCTAATAAGAAGCCCTGAAATATGGGCCTGTTATTCCCTCCCCCGACATTACGCGAGGTAATGTTTTAAGGGAGACCCCTTATCCCTCCCTTCATAAATCAGACCGAAGAATAAAGACAGCGATAAATGCTTCTTATCCTTGCATGATAACGGGTAAAGACATGAAGGCTATTATTAATAAAAAAAAGAGAGGAAAAAAAAGCGACGAATTCAATTATCGCCCATCTACGAGGCAGGCGATGTAGTGCGGCAGATTCTCTTCTTTGCAAGCGAGCAAAGGGGGTACCGTTGAAAAATATGTGGCTTTTGATTTTGGGAGAGTGGCGGGGGCGGAGGCGGGGTGGGGGACTTTTCATTGAGAAATACCATGCACATCTAAGGGGTAGGGGATAGGGTGGGGTGGGGGGGTGACATCTGTTAGTCAATGGAAACTATGCCGGCAATAACCCTAAAGGCGAATGCATGACGAGGCTAACGACCGATCATTATGGGCTCAGAAACCGAGGGGGAGGAGGAGGTGGGGGAGGAGAAGAAGGAGGAACCATAACTCTTCCCCCCCCCCCCCAATTCGAGGAGGCGCCCTTTTCGTGATTCATAACAGTGGTGTGCAAAACACGCACGAAACTACCAATTTCGGCACCGGGCCTATTTATAAGAGGGAGCCAAACGACTCGAAATTGGCTTGTTTACCTGTGACTGGCCCTTTCCACGCCATGCCAAGGGGACGGGTTTATAACGTTCGCAAGGCGATCCTGCTTAACTCGAAGACGTTCAGGTGCATGGTAAGTTTGAGCCGAAAACGGTTTTCATTTTTTTTTTTTTTAGATTGCTTGTTTAACCTAACACTTGCTTTGAGGTTTTCCTCCTGTTACATCTTTCAACCCTTTTGCTCTCAGTTTCCATTCCAGCGCTGAATGGCCTCATAGGCCCCAGTGCTCTGCCTTTGGCCTAAATACCATATTCAATTCAATTCAACAATTGCTATCTACGGTCTACCACGTTCATTTGCCTCGGGTTTAGTGGATTCCGATGTATTCACGCTATATTCCTTTATAAGCCTCTATGACTTAACCCCCCACCCCCCCGAAAAAAACTTGGATTACCGTAAATAACTATATTGACATCACTTTCCCCGTACGCCGCATTCGAACTCATCTCCACAAAAAAAGAAAAAAAAATCCGAACCGAGAAGTACCAACTGAACGCGCCCTCGTATGCCTCAAGATTAATGCAAATGGCGTCTCGTCCCCTTTCAGAACCTTAAATATCCGAGAAAGGACAAGTGTTACATTATTTACCAGGTAGGGGTGAGTAGAAGGAAGCCCCGGGTAAGGGGGATGGGGAGGGAGGGGCGCTACTATGAAAGACCCATAAGGGATGGGGGAGGCTGAGGTAGGGGGGAAGAAGCTACGTAGGTCAATGAGGCAGACGGTAATGATGTCGTCTTCTTCTTCTTCTTCTTCGCTTTATTTATATAGCATTAAGCAAGCGATTTCCCAGAAGCATCTCGGTGAAATGGCTCATGCTAACTGAAAAGTGGAGAGGCAGATGACAGTGAAATGAGGTTTTTAATGCCGGTGAAATGGATGTTACACGGATGTTTCTCCATCCTTAGAGGGAATCCTGATGCGATTTGAGGTGCATTGGGGTATATGAAAAAAAAAATTAAAGCAATTATTTACACCTAGAAATGAGTGCTACAGGAATACTTCACCGGCCGACACAGGTCAGGCCCATACAAAAAAATTAATAAATGAATAAAAATAAAATGGGAATACAGAGCGATAAACACGTATCTGAATCTGCCTCTTTCTCTAAGTTTATAATTCAGGCATGAAGGGGATTGGAAAATGGAATAGTCCCAGCAGCATGTATTCGATTTACTGCTATTGTATATATATATATATATATATATATATATATATATATATATATATATATATATATATATATATCATATGCATACACATATTTTATATCTATTAAAAGGAGCCCATAAAAACGCCAAATATAGAAAGTAAGTACTATATTGCAGAGACTGCTGTCTCTCTCTTCAGGTAGGTAATGAAGAGA
>NC_087201.1:158203638-158233628 GCF_015104395.2 Macrobrachium nipponense | reverse complement strand
TTCTGGCAGCACTATAGGTACCAACAACATAGGCCACCAACGGAGAGAAAACTCTTTCTTCGACGCATTTTTTTACGTGTTTCTTCTTCATAGGGATTTTTCTCAGGATCTACTATTGTATTTAAAACAAATCAGGAATATCCTTTACTAAAATCTAGTTGTCGTAAAAATAAGGAATAAAAGAATCTTTTAAATATATCAAAGAATCTCTTAAATATAATCAGGAATAGTCATCACTAAAATGTCAGTACTTTACGCATACTCGCTGTATTAAAAATAAAGAATAAAAGAATCTCTTAAGCACGCAAGAATCTCTTAAATACAATCAGGAATAACCTTTACTAAAAATAAAGACTAAAAGAATCTTTTAAAAGTAAGTGAATCTATGAAATATAATCTAGATTAGGCTTTTCTAAAAATCAGTCAGTACCTTAAACACACTCGTTGTCATTAAAATAGGGAATAAAAGAACCTTTTAAAAGTAAGGGAATCTCTTGAATATAATCTAAAATAGGCTTTACTAAAAACTCAGTACTTTACACACACTCCTTGTCATAGAAATAAGGAAAAAAAACTTTTCATATATAAATACTAGTGAAAAAAAGACACTGATAAAGACCTGTAAAAAAACACTGATGAAGACATGCCAACAAAGTGTGTTTATATAATTATCAATAAAAATTAAAGCATGCGAAACCATACTTAAATCAAAAAAATAAATATATATATATTAAACAAGTCCCGAGCTCGAATTTCCAAATATTGTGAAACATCATCAGCGCTCCTTACCATGATCTAAATATTACATCGTATTGATTTAAGGAAAATACTTTTTGCTGTCTAATCTCTGTCACCAGAATAAAACTCCCTCTCTCTCTCTCTCTCTCTCGTCTCTCTCTCTCTCCCGCCCCCCAACATCCACATTCCCACCAACGCTACCGACACCATCTGGAGAAATTCTATATTTCCCCAGATAACTAATACCTAAAATGAACAAAAAAGTATTGAAGATGCACCTCGGGATAAAAAAAAAGAAAAAAAAATCCCCCACCTAAAGGATGACAGATAACGAATCAATTATTGATTTGTCGAATATCGCAATCCATAAACAGTCCGGGAGAGAGAGAGAGAGAGAGAGAGAGAGAACGAGAGAGAGAGAGAGAGGAACGACCCCGTTATTCCGTCTACGCTTTCGTCTTTAAGAACAACTATGACAGTCGATAAGGGGATGTCACCGTCAGGAGATAGAGAGAGAGAGAGAGAGAGAGAAGAGAGAGAGAGAGAGAGAATACTTACCTGTCTTCTTCCTCTTCTTCTTCTTCTTCTTCTTCTTCCCTTCTTTTCCAACGCCCTCCCCCCCCCCCCCACACCCCGGCCCCGCTCCCGGACCCCGACATACACCCCAACCCCCGAGTCATACCCAGAGGCATAGTTTGCGCCTGAAATTCATCGATGCGGGAGCGTGAATCAGACATCGGGGCACAAGAACAGACTACAACGCCTACTCGGGTTTTCAATCAATTGGGGCGGCCATTAGACAAATCAAAGTATCACAATACCTGATGCAATGTACTTAAGGAGATTGCGAGAAGCAGCAGCAGCAGCAGCGGCAGCAGCAGACTTGGGGTTTTCAATGCAGGCGCGCCGCCCCCCTCCCCCCCGCTCCCCGCCGGCCGACAGATTATGGAGGAGTGGTGGTAATAGGACGGGGAGGGGGAGGAGGGGAGGGGGAGAGGAGTAGGTGTGGAAGAATGGAAGGAGGAAATGAAGAGAGAGAGAGAGAGAGAGGAGAGAGAGAGAGAGAGAGAAATATATGTGGTGTAAAGAATTTTTCATTGAGAGAGAAAGAGAAGAGAAGAAAATATATGTGGTGTAAAGAATTTTCATTGAGAGAGAGAGAGAGAGAGAGAAATATATGTGGTGTAAAGAATTTTTCATTGACAGAGAAAGAGAGAGAGAAATATATGTGGTGCAGTGAATTTTCATTGAGAGAGAAAGAGAGAGAGGAATATATGTGGTGTAAATAATTTTCATTGAGAGAGAGAGAGAGAGAGCGAGAGAGAGAGAGCGAGAGAGAGAGAGGAGAGATGAGAGAGAGGTGAAAGATGATGAGGAGCTGGTGTGAAAGAAAGACCCTAGGTTTGGTTGCAAAGAATTTTCATTGAGAGAGAAAGAGAGAGAAACATATGGTGTTTGCAGATTTTTCATTGGAAGAGAAGAGAAGAGAGAGGAGAGGGAGAGAGAGAGAGAGAGAGAGATTTGATTTCAATCACAATCTTCCTGAGAACATCGAAGGAAGGAAACCTTCATCTCAAACAACTAGAGAACATTGAAAGCGAGATTATCCCTTAAGAGCACATTTTCATTTTTCCCACCAGATCCGGTTATAACTATCCGGATCCGTGTGACATCTTCCGGATTGAGAGATTTTAATGAAGCACTTATGGCTACTTTTTTTTTTTTTTTTTTTTTTTTTTTTTAAGTCACGATCATGATTTCAGTTTTGTACAAATTCGCAAATAGGATTCGAAAAGTACTGCATAGTAGAAACGAGACTAAGCTGTAAAAAAAAAGAAAAAAAAAAAACTCTATCTTGACTTTGTAATCAGAAATTTAAGCAGAAATCCTGAATCTTCAAAATCTAATCCAATCCTTTTTGGTCCATAAGCCTCCAATATGAAAATATTCACTGAAATTCAAAAATAACCTTTTGAAAGAAATATCTAGTGGAGAAAAAAAAACTTAGAAGAAAATGAGGCGGATGAATTCATAAACGGGAGCCACTATATAATGCCCATGCAATAAAAATAAAGAAAAAAAAAAAAACATGGGTTAAAAAATAAAAATTAAAAATAATAAGGATCGTAAGAAAGACAAAAGGTCTACCATAGTCGGCAAATAATCGTAAATCACAAAAGAATCACACGAATTATTTAATCATTCCCAACAACACCACCACCACCACAAAAAAAAAAAAAAAAAAAAAAAAAAAAAATATATATATATATATATATATATATATATATTATTATATATATATATATATATTTAATTTGCGATGAATGATAAACGAGTAAACGGAAATAAATAAACAAAAAAATAAAAAAAAAACTAAAAAAATGCAAAAAAAAAAAAAAATCCGAAAGCACTAGTTTTAGCAAGCAGAGAACCGCAGCAACAGGAAAAATAAATAATATAAATAAATAAATAAAATAAAATAAAATTAAATAAAATCCTAGAGAAAAATCTGTTGAAAGAGCAACCAAAACAAACAGCAAAAAATTAATAAATAAGTAAATAAATAAATACAATAATAAATAAAAGTAAAAAAAAATCCTAAAGAAAAATTCTGATGAAAGAAAACCGAGCAAACAGAAGAAAAAACATAATAAATAAAAACAATAATAAAAAAAAACATAGAAAAATTCTCATGAAAGAAAACCGAGCAACAGAAGAAAAAAATAAATAAATAAAACAATAATAAAAAAAAAACTATAGAAAAATTCTCAATGAAAGAGAACCGCGGAAAAGAAGAAAAATGAATGAATAAATAAATAAAAAAAAAAATTAAATAGAAAATCCTCAAAAAAAAAAAAAACTGATGAAAGAGAAGTGAGCAAAAAAAAAAAAAAAAAAAAAAAACCTCGTATAAGAGGAAACCTTAGCAGCCACAATGGGCATACATATGGCGTCACATAAACCAGTCACCCGAATTAATCAATTAACCTTTTAAAGAAACCACTCTAAAGGGATCCCAATTAACGTACTTTCGTGAATATTCTCATCGTTGAAAAAAAAAAAAAAAAAAAACTGGCTATTTGCAGATTTACTTGCCGGGGGGGGGGGGGGAGGGGGACATTCTTTTTTCGTATGAAAACGCTTTTTAATGTTTTTAAATAGATTTTCTTGGTAAGAAATAATAATAATAATAATAATAATAATAATAATAATAATAATAATAATAATAATAATAATAACAATAATAACAATAATAATAATTCATTAAAATTATGGCTGCATCAGAAAAGTTGTTTAATACAACAACAACAACAACAACAACAACAACAATAATAATAATAATAATAATAATAATAATAATATAATCACTGATTAAAAATTATGGTTGCATCAGCAGTTTAATTTATACAATACTTAAACTCCCTTGATGTAGCCATAACTTTTAACTAAATGTATTTTAATAATAATAATAATAATAATATAATAATAATAATGAATAATAATAATAATAATAATAATAATAATATATTCCATCTTGGTTTGGGCTTTTACGTGAAGACTTCCATAGGACGCGAAGTCTTTCATAGGACGCAAAGACTTCCATAGGATGTGAGGACTTCCATAGGACGTCTTTTATGGTAGGATCTAAAGAGTGATTCTATGGACCTTGTTCCATAGAGACCCATAAATCCCAAATCTACTCCCGGCTTAATGAGGCGGAAAATCCCACAGCAAGGGATTAATCCTACGTGCGACTGAGACCGGAGGGGAAATTCGCAAGGGGTAGGATGTTTAAAAAGAAAGGGGGGAAAGGGGTGGGGGAGGGAGGGAGAAAGGCGAGGGGGATAAAGGTTATCAGTATAAGTAAAGGGGGGAAATCTCAATATGAAAAAACATCAAGATAAAAAAAAAAAAAAAAAAAAAAAAAAAAAAAACAGGTAGGAAAGGTGATGAAGTAGAAGGGGAGGAACATCCGATGTAGGTCAATAACTGAGAGAGAGAGAGAGAGAGAGAGAGAGAGAGGAGAGAGAGAGGACGGAATCCATTACATCGATAATCGAGTTTTTTTTTTTAAGGAGCCTTGATAAAAGTAGCGCGCAACGAGACACGGCTAAGCTCCGTAAGGATGCAACGGAAAAATCCTCGGTAGGACTCTTACCAAGGATGGTTGGACCGACTGTCAGTGTGGTTGAATGGGTACAAAATCCTTTATTTAATGAAGCATAAACAGAATATTCAAATCGACCCAAAGGGTAAGACTCAAGAGAGAGGAAAATGTTAATGACATATTTCTATTCATAATAAAAAATTTGTTTTAATCTACGGCAATGAAAATGGCTGTAATTTTGGTCTTACGGGTCTGTTAATAATCGATATACGTAATCATACAATTTATTATCATCAGGATATTCTGGAGTCTCATGGTTGTATGACTAACAGACAGCAGACAGACACACACACACACAAACACACGCACACACACATATATATATAATATATATAATATATACATATATGGTATATATAATATAATATATATATATAGGGGATATATTATATATAATGGGAATTAAAAATTGACAAATTTGGGAGGGGCTTACTCTAAGGAAATTCATTTAAAATATTGTGAGCCTTACTACTATACATGTAACATCGTCTTGTACATTGGAGTACATTACTAAAAGTCAGTAAAAAAAAAAAAAGTCTTTATTTTATAAAATGGAGAATAGAAATTTGGTGTGATGTGACTCAAGAAATGAATCCAGTCATGAACAAAGAAACATTATGTAAGTAAATAAGAGAGAATGTTTAAAGACATACGTAGCGCATACAATAGAAGACCCTCAAGGTGTAAGCTATAAATTGCCGGTCACTATAAATAAATGAAAAGCAGGATGAACTTACAAAGGAAACGTCACAACACTGAATGAAATAATAATCTCACCAAAGAATGAAAGGAAGGAAGTAAAAGGGAAAAGGAGAAAATACCCATACGTGAAAATCCTTCGGAAGGGAGGAATAAAAAAAAAAAAGAAAAATGGTCAACGAAGAACACCCCTAAAAGGAAAATGTAAAGAAAGGTTTGTTGACACGAAATAAACACATAAATCCAGAATGGAAAAGATGAATGATACGGTTGTCACGAGAGAGAGAGAGAGAGAGAGAGAGAGAGAGAGAGAGAGAGAGAGAGAGAGAGAGGTGGAAAGGAATCTCAACTGGCAATCCGAAAAATTTATGTGAGAAAAACCACTGTGATTTGTGGGCAGACGAATTAAAAGCGAGAGAGAGAGAGAGAGAGAGAGAGAGAGAGAGAGAGAGAGAAGGAAGGAATGACATCGAAGAGAGGGGCGCAGATCCACACCCCTTGAGGGTGATGATACCCCAAATCGTGAGGTCACCCAGTAGAGGTTCAATATAATTAAAGTATTATGAGATATTCGTTACTCAGGAGTTTCCTTTAATGCCACTGACGAGAAAATGAAATATTTTGTACACATCCTTCCCGTTCTATAAACCCATAAGCCGGAAATCCAGATTTAAACGAGAGAGAGAGAGAGCAGAGAGAGAGAGCGAGAGAGAGAGAGAGAGAGAGAGACTTACAACCATAACTGCTTTTTTTTTTCAGATTATCAAAAATGTTGCACAGAATATATATATATATATATATATATATATATATATATATATATATATATATATAATATATATATATATATATAGAGAGAGAGAGAGAGAGAGAGAGAGAGAGAGAGAGAGAGAGAGAGAGAGAGAGATAGAGAGAGAGAGAGAGAGAGTAGAGAGAGAGAGAGAGAGAGCAATTCCAGGAGGAGTAATAAGGGCTCTGTGCGCTATCCTTCAGTAACTAGAGTCCTTTCCAGGGCCAAAGTCACATGTCGAAACCATTAAGAGGCTGGTTCCAGGAAATGGATTATTTGCAGCCCCAATGATTACGGGTGGAAATGGTCAGACTTTAATTACGACCCTTCTCTCTCTCTCTCTCTCTCTCCTTAATCAGAAATTTTCGAAGTGATAGGTGCCACTTCCAAAAAAATATGTCATATATATATATATATATATTTTATATATATATATATATATATATATATATATATATATATATATATATATAGAGAGAGAGAGAGAGAGAGAGGAGAGAGAGAGAGAGAGAGAGAGAGAGAGAGAAGCTAAAGTAAGACAGAAACTAGTAACATTTATACAAGCAGGAACTAGGAAAAAACCCCACAAATTATTCAACATCATCAATAACGCTGCACAGTAAGAGAGAGAGAGAGAGAGAGAGAGAGAGAGAGAGAGAGAGAGAGAGAGAGAGAGATAATGAATGATGATGATGAAGAACGAAGATAGAAACAAGCAGGCTTACAAGTAGGACTTGCAAAAAGCCAACCAATAATTCCAGATCATCAATAAGGTTGCACAGCAAGCGAGAGAGAGAGAGAGAGAGAGAGAGAGACCTTACAGACCTTACAGACCTTACATCTTGTTCGGGTTGCCCCAGGTCCCTCAGTGTGAGGCACCTCTAATGTCTACCAGAGAGTTGCTAGACATCTTCCGGTATATTTTGCATCTTCCAATCTTGGATGGTCTGGGATGCAGTTTAGATATTTGTCGAGCTTATTCTTAAACACATCTACGCTCACTCCTGATATATTCCTCAGATGAGCTGGCAACGCATTGAATAGACGCTGCATTATCGATGCTGGTGCGTAGTGGATTAATGTCCTGTGTGCTTTCCTTATTTTTCCTGGTATAGTTTTGGGCACTATTAATCTACCTCTGCTTGCTCTTTCTGATATTTTTAGTTCCATGATATTTTCTGCTATTCCTTCTATCTGTTTCCATGCCTGAATTATCATGTAGCGTTCTTTTTCTCCTTTCTAGACTATATAATTTTAAGAATTGTAGTCTTTCCCAGTAGTCTAGGTCCTTACTTCTTCTATTCTAGCTGTAAAGGTCCTTTGTACGCTCTCTATTTGTGCAATATCCTTTTGATAGTGTGGGTACCATATCCATATTGCAATATTCAAGTGGACTACGAACATATTATTTTATAAAGCATAATCATGTGTTTCACAGCTTTTTCTTGTTTTGAAGTGCCGTAACAACATTTCCCATTTTTGCTTTACATTTTGCCAACAGAGTTGCTATTTGATCATTGCATAACATGTTCCTATTCATCATCACACCAAGGTCTTTAACTGCTTCCTTATTTGTGATGGTCTCATTATTAGGTCCCTTATATGCATAGTAGCTTTCTTTCTCTGTCTCCATAATTTATTGATTCAAATTTTTCAGAGTTAAATACCATCATATTTTACCTCTGCCCATCATATACTTTGTTAAGGTCTCTTTGTAGAGCGTTCCTATCTTCATCACAAGTAATTTCTCTACTTATTCTTGTGTCATCTGCGAAACTACTCACTACCGAATCCTTAACATTATTGTCTATGTCTTCAATCATAATAACAAACGTATTGCAGCTAACACCGTTACCTTTTGCGGCACACCAGATATTACCTTGGCTTCATCCGATTTCTCGTCGTTTGCAATAACTATCTGTTTTCTGTTGTGTAAAAATTCTTTTAACCATCTTCCTACTTTATCCACGATATTGTGTTTTCTAATTTTCTTCGCCAATATATTATGGTCTACTTTATCAAAAGCTTTTGCAAAGTCTAAATAAACCACATCTGTTTCATTTCACCGCTTTTCATATTTTTGAATATGTTTTCACGGTGGACTAACAGTTGGGTTTGTGTACTTTTTCCGGGTACGAAACCATGTTGTCCTTTATTAAACAAATTATAAATGTTCATAATATTTTTTCTTCATTACCCTTTCATACACTTTCATAATATGTGATGTTAGACTCACAGGCCTATAATTACTTGCTCTAGTCTTGATCCACTTTGAAAGTAGGGGTAATATATGCTAATTTGTGCTCATCATATATCTTGCCTGTATCTACACTTTGTCTTAATAATATTGCAAGTGGCTTTGCGATAGAATGTAACTACTTTCTTTAACAAAATAGCAGGAGGAATTCCATCAGGCCCTGCAGCAGCTCCATTTTTAATTTCATAATAGCCTGCACAATATCAGCTTCATTAATATCTATGTCAGCTAAATATTCACTATTTTCATCCCTTACTTCTATATCATTATCTTCATTATCTATTCTAGGGGTGAATTCTCTCTTATATCGTCTGCCAGTATGTTGCAAACCTTTCCTTTTTTTCATTCGTTTAATCTCCCTCAATTCTCAGAGGGCCCTATTTCTATTCTTCTTTTATTCATCTTCTTCGCATATGAGTATAATAGTTTGGGTTTTGCTGATATTTAATAGGGTTTTTTCTTCCAAGTCCCGTTTTTTCATTTCTTTTGATTGTATAATCTTTTTGTTCTGCATTTTCTATCTTACTTTTTAGTTCTATAACTTTCCATGCATTTTTTTCTTTTGCAAGACCTTTTTCCACTTTCTGATTTTCTGGAACAAGATCCTTCTGTCTCTTGTATGCATGAATGATGTTTACTTTTCTTCTTCGGTATATATTTTTCCACTATTATCTCCACTATTTTATATAATCTCTCCGTATTTACCCTTATGTCATCACTTACGAAAATGTTATCCCAATCTTTGTTTAATTCTTCATTAATTTCTGACCATATATTTTTTACTGTGAATGTGATTTTCCATATCCACTTCCCACTTTTTCATTTCTTGCTTATCTCTATTTTCACTTGCTTTGGAATGAACTGTTAATTCTATGACATTATGGTCTGAAATACTCGCATTATAAACTATTATTTCTTTAAAACATAATTCATCTC
This sequence comes from Macrobrachium nipponense, assembly GCF_015104395.2. Taxonomy (NCBI): domain Eukaryota; kingdom Metazoa; phylum Arthropoda; class Malacostraca; order Decapoda; family Palaemonidae; genus Macrobrachium; species Macrobrachium nipponense. The sequence goes on along the minus strand of NC_087201.1, from coordinate 158,224,040 downwards.
GTTCACAAATACTAGGTCTAAAGTATTTTCCTTTCTTGTTGGCAGGGTGATGTTTATTTGTTGAATGTTGTATTCCTAGTAGCATATCTAATAGCTTTTCAAATTGCCTCTTATCTGCACTACTATTACTCTCTTTTTTATATGTATAGTACAACCACAATCTCCTATTCGTTCTTTCCATTCTACGAAAGGAAGTTGAAGTCACCAGATAGGAGAATAGTCCAGTCCTTGTGATTTCTACATATATCATCCAATTTTTTCCAATTATTAAGTCAAACTCTTTAGTATTAGGAGGTCTATATATACTATGTTCATCAATTTTTTTTTTCAGATTCAAATTCTACCGCTATTAGTTCACATTCTGAGTTACTATATTTCTCATATATTTTTCCTTGTTTTTTGTCTTTCCCATATATTGCCGGTTGGTTCCCCCTTGATTCCTATTTTTTCTATCTGATCTATAAGTTTGGAACCCTTTTATTTGATCATCATTCCCAGTCTCTTGGGAATACCAGGTTTCACTTATATTCATTATATCTATTTTCTTTTCATTTGGGTTAGTTCTTCTAAGTACTCTATTTTTCTTTTTGAGTTACTCGTAACTAAACCCTGCGCATTCATCACTATGATGGTTTGCGTGTTTTCTCCTTCATTTAATACTGATAGTAATAAGGATTTTCCCATGTCTCTTTCCTGTTCTGGTATGTTGTTCTTTTTTTCATTTCCAGAAATTCTGACATTAAAAAAGGAAAAAAATCCAACTTTTCCATAATATTTGATCTTCCCTTCATCATAATTATTCATTTTGTGTCTGAATTTCCTCTGCAATTTTCTCCGTTTCTGCAATATCCTCTTGCATATAAAAATACAGTTATTATCTCTTGAGTAGAATTTCGGGAGCTGATGCTTTGAAATTTTTTGCTGACACCTCTGCATATCTCATTGGTGGTTTGCTTTTCTCTTTTACCTGATATTCTTGATTTCTCTCTTTATTTGTTTCTTTCTTATTTAGGATTTTATTACTTGGTTGGTTATTTATTTGATTATGATTCATGGCTACAGGGTGCATATATTTGCATTTTTTTGTCGAACTTACATCCTTTTCCTTCTTTTAGGTTTTTACATATTTTTGGATGCAGATCTCTGCAATCATCCCCATATCCATCTAAGTATGCACATTTACCATATATTTCATAGTTTTGACATATCTTAGGATGTTTGTAGTAACATCTTTCTCCAAATCTGCAATTCCCTCTTTCAAAAGGTTGCAGATTTTGTCTTTCTTGTCTATTTTTTTCCTCTTTCCCGTCATTGTATAGATCTGGGTAGAGCCTCTTCGGGATTTGCGTTTTCTGTTGTCATATCGTAATTTATTTCTTCGTAGGTATGCTGCTTTATTGCCTCATATGTAGTATCAATGAGTATCTCTGCATCCATACTTTATCTTGTTCTTTGTTTTCCCTTATTTTTTTTCTGGTCATTCGTTTCATTTTTTGTTTTACTTTTCTTCCGTTTTCCTCTTCTTCCTTTTTTCTTTTTTCTTCTTCTTCTTCCTCTTCCTCTTCTTCTTCATCCTCAACTATTTGTACATTCATCTTGATTTTAATAACATTGTCTATCCATGATAGACATGTTTTGAAACAAAAAATTCTTGTATCTTTTTTCTCAAATCTTAAATGATTACCTCAGCACACTGTGGATGGGTCGGAATGTTGCATGCAGCACATTTTCTGATTAGGTTTTGTGGATTGACTATGCTATACCAAACCTTACACAGTTTGCATGCTTTTGGCATTCTTTTTCCTAATGCATCAATTAGTATATTCACAAGATTCACCTTATTCATTTTCTTTGTCGGAATATGTTGGTTTATGTATATTTTTCTTTATGAGTCTCTTGACCACTTGGATTTTATTTGGAAACTTCTTCAATTATTTTCAAGATGTTTTCATTAGATTTGTTCCAGTTTGAAGGATTATATCCTTCTAATATATCTATAAATGCTTTTGTATCTTTTTGGTTAGGACTGTTGCTGATTTCATAGTGAGATAAATGCCAGTTCCCTTCCTGCTACCTCATCGTATTGCGAATCTGCTAAACACGCCAAATTACGCCACCTTTTCCCGCAGTTGGAACTTACTGCCATCTTGTTCTGATTTATAGTATTACACTTGATAAACTAACTTAGAAGACGCTTTATCCTACTATTTTCACACTAATCTTATCACCGATAGTTCACGAACACTTCTAGATATTTCTCAAATTCTAGTCGTATGTTAAACTTGTGATATCTGTTGATTATTGTGACTTCACGCGGGTACGTCTCACCAAGCAGATGGCTACTACGAGAGAGAGAGAGAGAGAGAGGACGTGCTAATATTAGCGCAATGCCCGCGAGCTGGGGCATAAATGCCACATTCATCACCGATCTGTGAAAAAAGAATAAAAAAAAGTGACATACGACCCCGAGACAGCAAGCAAGGCCGAAGAGTTACTTCCACCTTCCAGCGAGAGACGTAAAGAGCGGCTGAGCGCATGCGCGTTGGAATCGTTGCGATTTCACGCCCCCGGTTTCTTTAATAACCACCCCCCTTCAAACCCCCTTCCCCAAAGCAACTGCCTCACTATCCTGAGACAAATCTTGACGATAATTCTCTGCGATTACAGTGGTTAACCAAAGGGAGGAGATCGGGCCACTGGGATGCAAATCGAGAGGGAACACAGTGGAAAATAATGTAGCTTAAATTGAGAAAAATTACACTCAGATTAATACCCAAAATATGGAGATTATACTTTCTTCCTTAAGGTTTCGAAATTTTTAAAAGAAACCAATTTAAGATCAAGCTGCCATGCGTCATGGATGTATGTACATTGATAAATTTACCAATTAGCTCTAAAATATTTTAGTAATATGCATGGTAAGTCATATTATCATGAATGAATCAATTCAATAGTTCCATAGTCCATCGAAGACATGTCTATGGAAAAAAAAACACCACTTAAAAGACTTCCCGATCATTCATTTATGGTTTAATAAACGATATAATAATATGTGCAACCCATATGAATGTCCTTTATTAAACACTGACGCTTATCAAACTTCCTTTTCATGTTATTTTTGCATTTTGGCCACTGAAACAAAATAAAGGGATCTCCAGCAATTTTCGAAAATATAAATATGATTATCAGAAAAAAACTTATAAATGAATTATTAAATGTTAGTGCCATAACATCAAATTTCCTTATCAATCCTCCTGCATCGGTGGCCGCGTCTAAATAATCGGTATAATTCGAATAAACTTGATCAAAACCAAAGTCGAGAGACATTAAAGGGATCCGAATGGGATCCAATCCTCTTAAAAAGGAATCAGAGCACGTACTGAATTCCTCTTCCTCGATCCTCTATTGATTAAATTTTTTTATAATCCCGCCAGCATATGCCCGAGCTGTAATCCAGTACTGGACCTCCCCTGAAAAAAGATAACCATAGAATCTTCTTGAAAATACTCATGTTATGTTTCCCATAACCTAATCACTCTAAGTTACATAATTTGACCGACCTAATCTAACCCATCCTAATATAAACCAAGGGCATGGGAAAAAAAAAAACAGGGGGATGGTGCAATACTTGTAAACATCTCGGGAATTTGCAACTCGATAATGGCCAAAAGCATCTCACAAGCCTACATTTAAATAAGATTAAGACATCAGTGGTGTTGCCCACCTCATGCCACCCCTCAATCTGGACCTGGGCCGAAAGGCAAAGTGGCTTGTTTACATCCGGGCAGGCTAGCCTAGCCTACCCGCCTGCCACACGGTAGTTACTGCCTAACCACCTTGTTCAAGAATTAACTACGACTACAAAAAAACTTGTGCTTTAATATTTTGTTTATATTTTGATATAATTATTTATTAATTTATCCTTTTCTTTACTCTTCTTTACTATGTCTACAATATTACTTTATATTTTGACAAATCTATTTATTAATTTATTCTTTTCTTGTCTTTACTTTTCTTTACTATGTTTATATTTAACTACCACCAAAACGTAAATTGTGTTCCGACCACAATAAAACTTGTACATTCATAATTTATATTTATTTTTACCCATTTATTTATTAACTTGACAATTTATCTATTGATTCCTTCTTCATGTATTTCTTATTCATCTTGTGGTTTCTTTCAAATGAGCACCACATTTTTGGGAGCTTGAATTTTAGGTCAATAGACCCTGTAGTAGTAATAATAATAATAATAATAATAATAATAACCTAGTATTCGAAAGTGCTTTTCATTTGTATCAGTCCATTAGTTACTGAACTAAAACAAAATTAGGAGCAAAAACCTGACAGTTTAAATTAACGGGTGGCCACCATGAAGACTAATGGCATTAGGCACTCCAAAGCCAAAATAAATTACGGCAAAAATTCCCCTTCACTTCAGGTTTCCGATTGCAAAGCAAAATCAGGACCGATGGGATTAATGCCAGAGAAATATTTCCTCTTTTTTTTTTTAACGAAATCGCATGACTGGACTGTAAATAATAAGATGATTTAGATGCTGTGTTGAATGCTAAGTCAGTATCAGTATGTAAACCCACAATTTTTCTTCTATGTTTATACCAAAATGAAGTGCAGTTACATAACAGCTTTACAAAACAATTTTGTAAAAGATTATATAAAATTACATATTGAAAACCTTAAGTTAAATAAGCAAATACACAAGGAAGATACAGACACTTTTATGGAAGTAACTAATTGCTGGGGAACTTGAATTCGCAAAAGAATTTTGCGATATGAAATACAACTGAAAAAACGTCTGCAAACAGTGTACACCAATGTTGATCGAAGGAGAATTTTGAAAAGTAATTATTTCTGATACAGATGTGAACCGGGGAATGCTGGGAGTAACTCAAGTGGTTTTGTGGAAGCCAATCAAATAGGTGAAGAATGTCAGGAGTTCTTGGGACTGCGAGTGAGAAGCTGATGGTGTAACTGAGCGGCTGACCAGGGTGTGGAAGGTATGGGTGACGGTGACAGTGGACATTCTTTGGGTGTAGCATTTCTCACTATAACAGAAAAAGGGCTGTGAAGGATTTTGGATGGTCAAGTAAGGCAGATAAAGGAAAGAGTAATAGGGAAGGAATACTGTGGGTTTAGACATGGGAGAGGGTGTATGGATCAAATGCTTTCTTATCAAGCGGTTAGGTGAGAAGTTTGTGCAGACAGCAATTCAAGCGGCTTAAAAAAGATGAAACCCAAGTTTGTGAAAATTGGAAGAGATTAGTTTGCATCAACAAATGGTACCACAGAATGGCGTTTGACAAGAGTAAAAGATGACTGTTAGAGGTGTAAGATGCAATCATTTGAGCAGACAGCAATTCAAGCGGCTTAAAAAAAATGAAACCCAAACTTGTGTAAATTGGAAGAGATTAGTTTGCATCAACAGATGGTGCCACAGAATGGAGTGTTGTCTTCTATGACTATCAAATGAAATGGAATGATAGGAGAAAGTTAGAGAAAGGACAAAAGGAGTTGTGCAGGATCATGGCATAAGCTATCCTGAATTAAGAGTGTGGAGTGCTCAGTATCATAGTGAAAAGAAGATGAGGCAACTGACACGTCTTTTGCAAACAGGGAAAGCTGAAAATTAATACTGGCTATGGTCAAGATTTGGAGAGCAAATGGATACTGAAGAAATAGCGCAATAAATGCTTGGAAGATTTAGGTGGCTGGTTTGCAAAACCAGTTTGGGTTAAATGTACTGGATGATGATAAGAAGAAGGGCGCAGGCAACCACAGAACATTGTCTTAAGATCTCAACAAATAGGATTGGGAAGAGAAGAGGAGCATCTATGGAAGAAGAAGCTGAGATGAAGGAGGGAATTGACGAGGCAACTCTATTTTCAGGAAACGAAGTGACGACAGCAATTGCAAATGACAGAAAAGGGTGACAATTGGTGGGGTGAATTATTTGAACAGTATTATATACACACGTGCACATATATTCTTATTATGCATCTGCAAATAACTGCAGCTTAAATTTACATAGAAATCCAAGCAAGCTCACTCGTGATTAAGCTTTTAAATCCTTTAAAGCCAACTGGAACACAACCAAATAAGTAGCGATGGTGAGAATAGATGAGAATATTCGTCTCATCACGCTGAAACAAACCAAGCGGACATAAGTTACAGCAATTCCAGTCGTGGAACCAATATACAAAAATATCGTTTGTTCCGGGCACTCAAACGAGACCCGTAAATAAAAGGTGAAAATAAGATACGGTACCAAATAAAACAAGGGTTATGGATTATGTGTCTGAGAGGGAGAGGGTTGATTTCCAAGAGGTGTGGAGAGAGAGAGAGAGAGAGAGAGAGAGAGAGAGAGAGAGAGAGAGAGAGAGAGAGAGAGAGAAAGGTAGGGGATGGGGTTATTACTTAAAACCGTCATAAAAGTATTCCACCGCCGGGCGTCATTGCCGAAATCACATCAACAGATTACATTAACGATACCACAGAACCATCACAGTGGGATGACGATTATCTTAACCAGATGTCGATAAACAACGTAAAACTCCTGATGAAATCCACAGGGCTCCGAGGAGTCCTGCGGGAGGAATCCTGTGGTAGGGGAGGGGGGGAGGGAGGGATAGCACAGACGTACGTACGTACATGTTCTCTTTAATTACTCAACGTCCTACCTACCTACCCTCCTGTCCGTTTCGTTCCGAGGATATAAGTGTACAACAAGTGCGTCCTAATTAATCTATCCTATTTTGCGATGACCCCACACGAAGTGGGTGATGTCTTGTGGGTGAAAAATGGGGAAGAGTGACGGAGATTGGGGGGGGCGGGCGGTCTATGGCTCAGGGGGATGGGTGACTTACGGGTGAATGAGGGTAGATAGCCTGGGGTAGATGGAGCAAATCGAGGGCGGAGAGAGAGAGAGAGAGAGAGAGAGAGAGAGAGAGAGAGAGAGAGAGAAATGTACGAAGGGGAGTTTATGAGTGAAACTAAGGGATTTGAGGGGAAAAATCTAACTGCAGAAAAGGGGAAAGGGGGAAAGGCGATGAAGGACCCCTCAAAATGACGGTATTCTCTCTCTCTCTCTCTCTCTCTCTCTCTCATATAAGTTATCTACGACTTCTGGAGGCCTACACATAAATGACGCCACATGTTAACATTTATAAGGAAAACAAACATTTATAAGGAATAAATAAACATAATGAATAAAACAAAAATCAATAATGAACAAACATTTGTATGGAATAAACAAACCTTTAAAGGGAATGAACAAACATTTACAAGGAACAAATAAACATTAATTTGGAATGAACAAATATTTATAAGGAATAAACAAACATTTCTAAGGAACAAAAAAGTTAATTAGGAATGGACAAACACTTGAAATAATTTTTTTACAAGGAATAAACAAACAGTTGTAAGGAATAAAAACATTAATTAGGAATGGACAAACATTAATAAGGAATAAACAAATGTTTATAACGAATAAATAAACATTTATAAGGAACAAACAAGCATTAATAATGAATGAACAAACATTTATAAGGAACTAACAAAAGTCCATACAGAATAAAGAAACATTTAAATGGAATAAATATGTTTAAGTAATAAACAAATGGAAATAATGAATGAACAAACACTTACAAAGAATAAAAAAACACTTACAAGAAATAATCAAACATATATAAAGAATAAATAAACACTTATAAGGAATAATCAAACACATAAAGAATAAACAAACACTTATAAAGAATAAACAAACACTAATAAGGAATAATCAAACACTTACAAAGATTAAACAAACACTTATAAGGAATAAACAAACATTTATAAAGAATAAACAAACCCTTGTAAGGAATAATCAAACAGTTACAAATAATAAACCAATACTTATAAAGAATAAACAAACACTAACAAGGAATAATCGAACACTTACAAGGAATAAACAAACACTTATAAAGAATAAACAATGTTACAAGGAATAAACAAAGTTATAAGGAATAAGTAAAGTTTTTACTTTATAACGGAAAACAAATGAATCACGAAACGAAAACCGCAAAATTACAAAACGAAATTAAAGTCAAACTCGGCGAGATGCCGCAATGCTCAATAAGAAGCGCTAACGTCAGCACTTTATATAAAAGGCGCTAACGTTAGCACTTTATATAAAACGCGCAACACAACGCAGGCGATAATAATTCAACGGAGACAGCCAAAGCGATCACAGACGGAGAAAACTAAGAGAGGCGGTGATAAATGGGTGGAAATCCGCACAGACTTTGATGGAGAATGATGGAAGCAGATAAACCCTGCGAAGGACAGAAAATATCTGAAGAAAACGAAGCGGATAGACAGCAGGAGGATAACTGGAGAGAAAATGGGAATGGCGAAGAGGAATAGGAAAATGAATAATAGGACATCATCGGTTTCAAAAATGAGGCGAAGCAGAATCTCTGTAACATGAATACCTGTAAATTAAGGATTTTAAAACATTGGTTTTTTTTTCCACAGGGGTTCAAAGTGTGAAGGAGTCGAGAAGATGAGTACCCATCGTGGCTATTGAAAATTCACACACACACACACACACACATACCTACATACATACATACATACATACATACATATATATATATATATATACGTATATATTTATATGTATATATATGTATATATATATATATATATATATATATATATATATATATATATATATATGTATATATATATATATATATATATATATATATATATATATATATATATATATATATATATATATATAAACAAAACTATCTGCACAATGCATAGCCGTAAATAAGCAGCCACTGTATCCACCAACAAGAAATGTAAAACAGGCCAGTTCCAGCAAAACATAAAGCAAAATAACTTTTAACAACATAAGTTCCTTCGATCTACAAATCACACGAAGAGGTTAATCCTAGAGATCTCATACGTACCAAAATCACCACTGCATAACTTTGGTGTAATTCAGGTTGATGTATGTTAAAAATAAAATAAAAAAAAGGGAAAAAAAAAGATCCCACGAAAATCCACGTAGGCCAAAATCGGACACAACTCAGCTCCGATGATCAAACCTCCCCCCCCCCCCCCCCCCCCCCCCCCCCCGACCCCCACCCCGGGCCCCACCCTTCCACCACCCCTCGCCCCTCCCCGTCTTAATGGCCTTACACACACACACACACACCAAAGCGCGAACGTGCATCCGCACATAACAGGCGGAATGACGGCGATATGATGCCCGTTATGCTAATTCACACATTACGGCTACTATTGCCATCGACCGCAAATGACCGTATGGGGGCGTGTGAACGCACCAATAAAGGCGGTCATATATGTGTTTTGGGAGTGGATATATATATGTTTGGGATAACTCTGTCGGGTCGGTAGAAAACAAATAAAGGTCGAAAAAGGACTAAGATCTAATTCATCCCATTTTATTACTTTTCACCCTTGCATTACCACTTAGGAAATATTAACGTTGTACATATCAATTAACATTACAAAATATCCACGAATCCTCACTGCGTGTGTGTGTATATATATTATATATATATATAATATATATATATATATATATATATATATAATGTATGTGTGTGTGTGTGTGTGTGCATACTACTCGTATTTGGCTTCGGTAAGATGTGATGGTTTAGATTCCAGATTTCTTCCATTTGAAGAATCTGGAATCTTACTGAAGCCTCGTGCGATGTAATATCACTTAAAACTTTAAATATACTTCTGCACGATTCCCTTCTCCTAAAATATGACGAATATGAATTTGCCAGTTTATTCGTCACGAACTAAAACTAAAAAAAAAAAAAAAAAAAAAAAAAAAATCCGGTAAGTTCCCAAAGACTGATGTACAAATTTAAGTTGTGCAGAAAAAAAAATTTACGAATGATTAGCGGCGATGGTCGAGGGAACTTACATTACCACAATGACCTTGGGAGCTCTTTTCCCACAAGGATTATGATGGGAAACTGAACCCGGAGGTCATTCCATCAATGGACGAAGCCACAGTGTTTGTAACTCGCGAGGGTAATAACAATCAACAGATGGTACTTGGAATTTTCTTCGTTTGCCTTTTATACTATGTTATAAGCAGCGATTTTCATGCTGCTTGTTCAAGTGTTTAGTACCTGGTACAATTTAACATTTTTAGTTTCCTTAAAATAATTTCTTTCGAATGAACACCATATTCTATGGAAGCTAGAATTTCGAGTCAGTGGTCCCTATAGACTTGTTACATATGAAGAGGGGTTTACCTTCTGAATAAATAATAATAATTAATAATAATTAATAAGGAATAATAATAATAATAATAATAATAATAATCATAATAATAATAAATAATAATAATAATAACTACTAATAATAAGAAGAAGAAGAAGAAGAAGAAGAAGAAGAAGAAGAATTAAAAGCCACAGCAGGGTTAAAATATATTTATGCACAGGAGAGACTTTCAGATGCTAATTATTTTTAACCTTGTGTATATATTTTTAACTCTACGTAGAGTGGCTTTTAACTCTCAATATCATAGCCTCGCTACAGAGGTTCCTTGGTTCAGTAATAATAATAATAATAATAATAATAATAATAATAATAATAATAATAATAATAATAATAATAAGGAAGAAAGTATCACTCATTGATGTCGCAATACCATGGGACACCAGAGTTGAAGAGAAAGAGAGGGAAAAAATGGATTAGTATCAAGATCTGAAAATAGAAATAAGAAGGATATGGGATATGCCAGTGGAAATTGTACCCATAATCATAGGAGCACTAGGCACGATCCCAAGATCCCTGAAAAGGAATCTAGAAAAACTAGAGGCTGAAGTAGCTCAAGGACTCATGCAGAAGAGTGTGATCCTTGAAACGGCGCACATAGTAAGAAAAGTGATGGACTCCTAAGGAGGCAGGATGCAACCCGGAACCCCACACTATAAATACCACCCAGTCGAATTGGAGGACTGTGATAGAGCAAAAAAAAAATAAATAAATAAATGAATAAAAAAAGTAATAATAATAATAATAATTCATATGCAAATAAAAATTGTATATGGCTGAGAGACAGATGCTTTCTCATCCCTCCTTCAGCATTTTCCACAGTAGGCTTAAAATGAGTCCAAACTAATGAGCTCGTTGGAATCAAATTTTAATTTCAGATAATTTCCTTTTACTTTTGCCATAGGCAGTTTCGAGAGGTAAGGCGAGGTTTAAAAATGACTTTCGACCTGGATAAATGATAAGGTTGTAATTAACTAGCTAGCATCCTAATATAATATATTATAATATCTATATATTATTATATATATATATATAATATATATATATATATGAATAATTATCACATCACCGTGATTCATATATATATCATTCGAGCTACAAATGTCCTTTAATATCTAATTCGCTCTAACCTCGGAATTGATATATTTTCAATATATGTACCGAAGGGGAATTTTTAGTTGATAATAATTTCGTCCCCTCATGGGATCGAACCACCGTCCAGTGGACGGGAACGAAATCAGGACGGACAGTGACGTTATCACTCTGTTGGCCGACTTGATAATGTCACTGTCCGTCCTGATTTCGTTCCCGTCCACTGGACGGTGGTTCGATCCCATGAGGGGACGAAATTATTATCAACTAAAAATTCCCCTTCGGTACATATATGAAAATATATCAATTCCGAGGTAGAGCGAATTAGATATTAAAGCAAGGTTTCAATAAAATTCTCCATTGCAAAAGCGTATTTAGTTGAATGTGATCTCAGTAACGTCGATAAAATGTTTAATATGTTAAGGGGCCTTTGTTTAAATAACAGCGATTTTTGTTTTTGTATGTATTTATTTCCTTTCGAATTTGTAATACCCCTATAGTAGATTCACATCAACAGTGCATTTGATGTCTAGGCCAGACCCTTTCGACGCTCCTGATTGGCTGCTGATAAGCAAATCGCATGACTGGAAACTCTCAGTCTCTCTCGAGTGTTCACATAGGCAGGGTCCATGTTCCACTGTCGAGGGAGACTGAAAGTTTCCAGCCCTGTGACTGGCTTATCAACAACCAATCTGAGGCGTCGTAAGGGATTGGCCTAGACATCAAATGCGCGGTTAATGTGAATCTACTATAGTAAATAATTCCTCGGCTGATCAGTTCTTGCATTAATTAGTTAACGAAATTGAATAAAATCATGGTTTGTATATTCTTAGACTCAGCAGTGATCAGTCGTGAGTCGTGACCTTACCTTAATTTAAAATCAGAAATAAAGTTGAATCATTATCATCAGAAACTGACCACTGTTATTTTAAAGCTTATTTTCGCATCTCTTGCTCACAGTTTGCCTCGAAGTCCTATTAGGGTGATCCATAAAACTATTAAGCTTCAAATATTAAGCTTCATTTTGTTACAAATGCCCAGATACAACACGGCATAAACAAGACTAAACAGTCGAGTTTTCTGTACAGCGTATAATCAACGCCACCAAAAACAGATCTATCTTAAAGTAGTCTCAGTATAATGCTGTATGACCCGAGACCCATGAAACTTTAACTACGGCCCGGTGGTGGCCTGTCCTATATAGTTCCCAGACGCACGACTAAGGCTAACTTTAACCTTTCAATAAAATAAAAATTACTGAGGCTAGAGGGCTGCAATTTGGTATGTTTGATGATTGGAGGGTGAATGATCAGCATACCAATTTGCAGCTCTCTAGTCTCATTAGCTACTAAGATTTGAGGGCAGACAGAAAAAGTGCGAACGGACATACAAAGACATCTAGGCAGTATTCTTTTACAGAAAAGTAAAACCCCTTTTTCCCTTCTACTCTTACACGTCAGTGGGACATATGGTAAAAATGACTAATCGCTGAAGAGGAATACCCACAATTCATAATTTAAAAAGACTGCAACCTTTGACCTAGCCTCCAATATTATCTCAACATGGCCATTCTTCTTTCTATTTACCCCGGAGACCGGAAGAACCCGTTCCCTACCGAAGCAGCTTCGGCCCTGCCCATCATCAGGGAAGCTCCTCTAACAACAAACGTCCCCTTCCTCCGCCCCCCCCCCCTCCCGTTGCCTTTACCCTTCTTCCCCCATCCCCCCGTTTTTTTTTAAAGCCCCACGGAAGCCGAATCTGTCACGGTGGAAAGATGTTTATCTCGGGAGTCTCGTCTCGTTCTTGGAGGCAGCAGTAGCTTACCCTTAGGAACGCCCTCCTCGCATAATATAATCCCTCGCTCCTACTATTTCATCTTTATGAAGCCTCACTTCGGCCTGTCTTTGAGAGATTTTTTTACGCATTTCTTCAAGGTGGTAGGCGTCTACTGCAGACATACTCATTGCTCTTAATCTTTGTTTGGTTGTCAGTGTTCTTGTTTTGGAGATATTTTTAAGTTTATTGTCATTGCTCTTCCTTTTTGTCCACTTGTTTTTTTTTTCTTACTTTCACTTCTCGAGACTATTTCTGAGTTCTTTTCCTGGTCACTATAATCTCTTTGGCCTTTTCTCGAGTTCGAGAGTTCGTCTCTCTCTCTCTCTCTCTCTCTCTCTCTCTCTCTCTCTCTCTCTCTCTCTCTATCTCAATCTCCAAGTCTCTATCTCTCTGTCTCTATCTCTGCATTCACGTAGGAACAAAAGGCCTTTTTCTTGTGGACCTATTCCCCTCACTTATCCATCAGAGGAAATTCCCTTTCCCCAGGTGAGGACGGTATCACCGCTGGACCGTGAAATACAGGTGGATAGGCCCAGGTGTCAGCTCTCGTTCCCCGCCCCCCTACCCACGACTTTTTCCACTTTCTTTTCCTCCATTTTTCTTCCCCCCATCTTTTTTTTTTCTTCTTCTACGGGACCCCAAGTCCTGAGCCGTGTTTCCATCGATGGAGACGATAAGCCGGTGTGTTTAGGGGAAGACTAATTTGTACATTTCAATAGGGAAGGGGAGGGGGCGGGGGGAATTTGATTCTTTTACTTTCAATTATTTTCCCCTTTTCCCCACTCTAAAAAGGAATGGGGTGATTCGTGGAGAGGTGGGGGGTGAGGGGGGGCCGGTGGCAGGGGATATGCACCCTCTTAAAAAAAAAAAAAAAGTTAAACAAATTGAGAACACGGTGTTTAATTGGAAGTGGACTTAGTGTAAGCTTAATTGAGCAGTTATTGAAATTAACGGGACACTAAATGAGCAGTTTGCTTCATTAAGAAAAGAACTAGGTAATATATATATATATATATATATATATATATATATATAAGATATATATAACATACATATATATATAACATACATATACGTTACACACAACATATACATATATATTTACATATACATGCACACACACACACACACACACACACACACACATATATACTATATATATATATATATATATATATATATATATATATATATATATATATGCCACTTACACACGCATGCCTTTTTTTATATAATAACAAATAGAAGGTTACAAATTTTGTATAGTATCGAATTCCTGTACCTTGGGAATGTGTGTGTGTGTGTACGCACGCGCGCGCTTCAATTATATTAATTCTAAGTAGTCAGACGGCCAAAAAAAAAAATTTAAAATCTAATTATTCAGAGCTTCCTCTGGTTTCAATTTTAATTCGAGGGATGTCAGAGCATAAGGCGACATCAGCTTAAAAAAAAAAAAAAAAAAAAAAAAAAGAGAGAGAGAGAGAGACAGAGAGAGAAAAAGTAAGACTAAGACAGTCTTCTTCTTCTTCTTCTGATTCTCGAAATACATTCCTGTCGGCGCGAAGCCTCTCTCGAATATCCCCCGACAATATAGTGACTGTTCTGGCTAAAGAAGAGCTCCTGTCTCAAGTGAATGACAAAGTATTTCCTGTATCAAATTAAGACTTTACTTTCGACGTTGGCGGAGATGCTTCCTATCGGCACCTTGGTGAGGATGAATTCGATGGTTGTCACGCAGTCAGTTTAGCTCAATATTGGATATTATCTGTTTATTTATTATAATCGTGAAATCATCTCGATTAACTGTGACTTTGAAAAATTCTACTTAGTTGTTGATAAAACAGCCAGAGGTTCGAATCCTGCCAGGGACGTAGCTATTATAATTCCCCTTGGGTGTACTAGGTTATCGCCAAGGTATGAAGAATTGGATATAAAAAAATATGAAGAATTGGATATAAAAAAATATATGTTGCTTAATACCCGCTGATATAAAAAAAAGTCATAAGTATATAAAGTTTATATAAATATATGTGTGTATATGTATATATAAATATATAGTTGTATATAAATATATATCTATATATATATATATATATATATATATATATATATATATATATATATATGTATATATATATATATATATTATATATATATATATATATAAATATACATATATAAATATATGTAGACAGATCCCACCTGACCAAAAAGTCATAATTATTTTTCACTTCCATTAAATTAATGTATTCAACGAAAATCTTATGGCAATCATTCTGACAAGGAAGAGGAACAAGAAAAAGTAAACTACGAGACGAATGTCTTTATAGCCCAAGATACGAACATTAAAATAAGAAGAAAATACGAACATTGAAAAGGACCTATGAATCTGATTTGCAGGTAGACAATAAATTTTCACGAATCTCGTCTATGCGATTTAAGACGATACAAATGTGAGTAAAAAAAAAAAGACAATATTAAGAATCATACCTAATTGAGAAACATATCACATAAACGGTGAAATCTGGCAACGCTCTCTTCACCAAATCATAAATCCTTGAATATCACAGCAGCCCTGATTTTGATAAAGTTAAAAATGAGAGCGTCTTAACTAACCGGTATATCAGCTTCCACGTTTCGTTGCTGGAGTAATTCGGAGCAAAAATATTTTGGAATCTTGCAAGAAATTATTATTGACTAAAAAAAAAATCAGTATAAAAGTTTTGGTTTTACTGTGGAGTCAAGAAAACGGTCTACTGGAAATTCCTTAAACGTCAAAAAAGCATTAGTAATAACATCCATGAGAGAGAGAGAGAGAGAGAGAGAGAGAGAGAGAGAGAGAGAGAGAGAGAGAGAGAAATATTATGACTGCTTTAACGTCTTCAGTTAACTTGAAAATCTTATAACTCCATATAAGAATTGGTAAAAACGTCCACGAGAGAGAGAGAGAGAGAGAGAGAGAGAGAGAGAGAGAGAGATACAAAAAACTTAGATTACCTTAACTCCCTCAGTTGCCTGAGAAACATCTTTAAACTCCAAAAAAGCATTAGTAAAACTATCCACGAGAGAGAGAGAGAGAGAGAGAGAGAGAGAGAGAGAGAGAGAGATACAAAAAATTTATGAGTACCTTAACTTCCTCAGCCTTTTTGAGAGAGAGAAAAAAATAAGAAACGTTTGCTGGAAACGTCAGCATAAAACTTACGTTTACAGAAAAAAGCAAAAAATAAAAAAAAGCCAGAAAAAAAATTGTTCAGCGTTCCCTTCCTCCATCGGCCGAGGTTCCACAATGTATCAGATGTCAGTATCCCTCTGGAAGAGAGACAAACCCCAAAACGCCGATTCCACCCAGTCCCTCAAGTCAAAATAACAAAACTCATTCGATTTATTTCCCTTGCTTGGTATTTCCTCTCATGCCCATCCTTCCTTCCATCTTTCTTTTATTTTTTTATTAACCTTTCCTCTTTTTTTTTTTTTTTTTTTTTTTTTTTTTAATCGTCGCTTTCGCCCTTCCCTTTTGTATTTTTTTCATCCCCTCTTCCACAACACATTCATTCTCGTGTTACTACAGCTACAACTTTTCAGCAGTTACTGTCTTGACACTTTTTTTTTTATTACACTTATTTTTTATATTTTTTAATTCTCAGTTTTTTTGTTGGAAGGATTTTACTCTCTTGATATAACACATACACACACACACACTTCTCTCTCTTTCTCTCTCTCTATCTCTTACGCAGACACACACAAACTATATATATATATATATATATATATATATATATATATATATATATATATATATATATCTATCTAATCATCTCTCTCTCTCTCTCTCTCTCTCTGTATATATATATATATATATATATATATATATATATATTATATATATAATATGTATATATATACATATATATATATATATATATATATATATATATATATATATATATATACACGTCTCTTGATGATACTAACCCTGAAAAAAAAATCGAGGAACCCATAAGGTATGAAAGTAGCGGCGCTGCCTCAATAAACTTTTCTCGCTGGAACGAATAAGATTCTCCCTTTCATATATTTTTTCTCCCTCCTCCTCCTCCTCCTCCTCCTCCTCCTCCTCCTTCCTTCTTCTTCTTCTTCTTCTTCTTCTTCTTCTTCTCCTTCAGGTTTGGAGGAAGAGGTGGAGGAGGAGCGTGAGGAGGAAGAGGTGAAGACGGAGGAGGAGGAGGAGGAGGAGGAAGAGGTAAAGAGGAAGGAGGAGGAGGAGGAGGGTAAGGAGGCGAAGGAAGAGGAGGAGGTTAAGGAGGCGGAGGAGAAGGATGGGGATGAAGAGAGAGGTTGAACTAGGATGGGGAGGAAGATGGTATTGGGATGAGAGAGAGAGAGAGAGAGAGAGAGAGAGAGAGAGAGAGAGAGACCCTTCCCAGCCTACATCTTGTATTCCGTTCGGTCTCCCTCCCAAATGAATCCAACCCGGGCGCATGGCAGCGCAAGATATAGCTCTGATTCAAACACATTGCCTCGTTATATCCGTTTTTTTTCTTTCTTTCTCTCTCTTTTTTTTTTGGGGGGGTGGCGGGGGGTGGGGTGGGTTGTTCTTCAAATCATGACGCTGACTATGAATATGAATAGTCTTTGCTCTCTCTCTCTCTCTCTTACTGAAATCCTAAGGAATATCTATTCCTTACGGCTTTCTCCTTGAGAAGACTAGATCAAATAATATGAGATTAATCAAAGAAATTGAAGTAGAACCAGATATCAAAAAAACAAGACTACAAATATATCTCTTCAAAACCTTTCCCTAACACACACACACACACACACACCCCAACTTTTATTTAATAAATTAAAATCTTGATATGACTGCAAAACGAAGTCACTCCAAATATCTCTATCTAACGACGTTCTATAACCTTCCCCCCCCCTTTTTTTAAATTATATTAGAATCCTTGCATATATTCCAGCACCAAAATAAGGACTCCAATCTCTAGTTTCCTTACCTCTCAAATCACACTGAGAAAGCCTATGACGAATTATGTTCAACTAAAACAATCATGCTCCATTTTTAAAAATCCTTTCACCAAATTCTTTGGAAGCCTGAATTTCAACTCAATGGCCGCCGTGGGGGATTGCTCATATGGATAGTTTCATCATTGAATAATAATAATAATAATAATAATAATAATAATAATAATTCACCTAACCATGTACAAAGTCAGGCATCCAAGTCTTCACTTTCCTTTCTTTTCTGGATCAAACTGAAGGAGATTACGACGAACAATGCCTCTCAAATAATTCAATTATACTCCCAGTCATAACTGCATTTAATCCCCCCCCCACCCCCTCTAACCGCTAATCGCTGAGGAAGTCTTTCCACGTATAATAGCAGGACATAAATAACGTCTTTATGGCTTCTCCTAATCAGCTGACATCCATTCGACTACGGGAAACCAACGACTAAGGCCATAACAGCATCTTTGGACATTTCAAATAACTTTCCTTAAAGGTTTGTAAAAAAAGGGAAAAAAAAAGTTTAACAATATGTTCGTTTTGGGATAGATACTCAAATCTCTCTCTCTCTCTCTCTCTCTCTCTCTCTCTCTCTCTCTCTCTCTCTCTATATATAATATATATATATATATATATATATATATATATATATATATATATATATGTTGGCCAAGTCGGTTTCCTCACTGAAGTCCTGTGATTTCTCCTCTATCCGCTGGTTCGAATCCACGAATTATTATCAACTAAAAAATTCCCCTTCGGTTCACACACACACACACACAAACACACACACACACACACACACACAAACATATATATATATATATATATATATATATATAAATAAATATATATATATATATATATATATATATATATATATATATATATATATATATATATTAATTCCGAGGTGGAGCGAATTGGATATTAAAGGACATTTGTAGCTTGATGCGTGTATATGAATTATGGTGATGTGATAAAAATTCATATATAATGTAAATATAGTTATATATTATACAATATATATATATATGACTTATATATATTATGATTATAATATTATAAATTATCATATATATATATTTTATATATATATTATAATATATATTCTATATATAGATTATATATATTCTAAATATATGACTTATCTATATAAATATAAATATATATATATATAAATCTCTCATATATATCTATGACTATATCATATATATATATATATATATGATGTATAATATATATATATATATATATATATACATACATACACACACATCAAATATCCAATCATTTAAAGAACAATTTGGCGAAAACTGACAGCCAACTATCCATCAATCATTCACATGAAACAAAAGAAACGTGAGCCATACATGCAAACATCACGCTAGGAAATATCCAGCAGTTCTGAATCTACATTCAAATCCCCCAGAGAGAGAGAGAGAGAGAGAGAGAGAGAGAGAGATTTCTACGGTAGGGAATGATGATAATAGTGAGGTAAACATAGGCCGTGGAGTGACTTGACAATGAGAAACAACTTCATTTAGGGAGAAATGGGCATCTGACAGTGCCCTGATAAAGTGGAAGTTGATAGGGCATTCTGGCTTCTGATGAAAACTCGGGGCAGAGTAACTGTGCCAATATGAGACTGGCTTACAAACCAATACATAAACAAGAAGATCGTGTTGACCAAACCTTCCGAAAGCCACCGGTATAATAATTCTTTAGGGTACCATTTGTTAGAAGGCTTCCGTTTCAACGACCTCGATAGCTTTGTGGGAAATTTATGTATAAAAAGGTTGCAATTAGTAAGATGAAAAAATGTGTAATTATAAACTAATAGGATATTAAAATATGGATTGGACAATATTTGATGATAAAAAGGTTGCAATTAGTAAGATGAAAAAATGTGTAATTATAAACTAATAGGATATTAAAATATGGATTGGACAATATTTGATGATATCTCAGTCCTTTTGCTTTTCTCTCTCTATTCAATCCTCGTCTCTTCTCACTCCCAACTTCTCACTCCCTCTTCTATCCTCACTCTCAACTTCTGAATCCCTCTAACATAACTAGCCAGTCACCCAAGACCCAGATGTTTGTATTTGTCTACAAAGCTTTTTATAAGGACCC